>NC_084536.1:2461000-2808000 GCF_024500275.1 Phycodurus eques
CCCCTTCCACCGGCAGGCGTCACACCAGGGAACGGCAGCGCTGATTTCACCGTTTGTATCTCTCCTCCTGCTGGCGAGCGCCTCCTCGCCGTACTTGCTCGTCTCTTTCCTGTTGGATTTCGAGTCGTTTGCGCACCACCGACATTTTGTGTGCGCGCAAAACAAGGGTCTTGGTTTTACAAACCCCAATTCCAATGAAGTTGGGATGTTTTGGAAAATGCAAATCCTTTTCAACCTATATTAGATTGAATATACTACAAAGTAGGGGTGTGACGTTTTTTCGTTTTAGCCACGATCACTATTCGCGGTTGACGATTCGATTCGCATCACGATACGTGGTTGACGATTTTATTCGAGGACGAAATTGGTTCATTTAGAACGATGCGATCCAAAACGATTCAGTGGCTGGACATCGATTCGGTAACTTTTTGACTGAAAATTCATCCAGCGTGACTGACATACTGGACAACGCAGGGGAATTTTCCTAGATTCCCGTGGTTTCTTGTAAAGGACTGCGGTAAAATTAATTATGGTCATTAAATATGAAGTTTTTCCTGATGTGCTTATATTGCTTTGCAATAAAGCAACGGGGAAAACGGCAACTTGCACTGTGAGGTTTCCATGAGGAAAACCTTTTAGGAATAGTGATAATAATACATCAAGAGCTAAGTAAATGAACAAAGCTGTTCTTTGTAGCCAGTAGTTGACGTTGTCGCTTGTTCTCCTCTTTTGCCTGACAAAGTTCCTCCTCGTACTCTATCGTTCTTTCTAAAGTTTCAAAGATTTCTACGACAGCCGCACTTAGTTGCGCATTTAGCAACACTCAGCATTGCTTCAGTACACCTTTTCACGCGATAATCGCATTCGCAACACTTTACACTCACGCTTGAGCTCTGCTGAGCGATATGGTGATCACAGACGCATCTCTTCTCTATGTTAGTGGCTAGCGAGCTCAGCTAGCGACCTTGAAAGGCTTCAACGTGCACGCCGACTGCCACGAGTCGCGCACACGCATCCTTATTGATAATTCCTCGCTTGCCGCCTTCTCATCCCGTCCGTCAGACATCCCGAAGTATTAAACGTCAATAAAAGTGCTTCAAAAGGACACTCACACACTCTCGTGTCTCGGTCCAACCAGTAGGGGCACTACGCAAAGATGTGACTCGATGTGGGCCGTAGAAAAGGAAACAAGGAAGAAAAGAGAATTTACCATTGCAAGAAGAAGTTAGCGTCGGGGGATGCTAACGGCTGTGTGCTAACTGAAAAAGAAAGCATAGTAAAAGGAATTACAAGTGTGTTTCTCGGAAATACAACACATACCTCCATAAAGTCTGCCGTGCGTAAATCCAACGCATTATTTGTATTTTCATCCGGAAGGCTAACTACCTGAGCACATATCAATCGAGTTGGAACGTAAGAATATTAATTGATACAATGATATAATGAATACATTGTTACAGCGCGACTCCTAAGACATAGATAGAGAGAGAAGCTATTTAATGTTCAAACTTAAGAACATTATATTTATTTATTTATTGTTTTGTAAATATCCTCTCATTTGGAATTTGAAGCCTGCAACGAGTTCGAAAAATGCTGGGGCAGGGGCAACGAAAACGCTGGTTGGTCGTCTGGACCACATTCAAGGGGGAAACTCGTAATTTGTGGTTTGGGTTTGAAATATACCTTTTGTTACTTTTCTGACAAACCTCTTATGTCACACCAGACGCTGCGGTCATCTAACGACTCGATTACGGGATACTCTGTCGCTATGTGCAAGCGCGTGCCGTGAGGAGAATATCTTGCCTTTGCTGAGTTTTGTGTGAAAGGCAAAAGGCGATACATTCTGGATCGTCTGTCACGGCTCTGATGCCATTTTGCATGCTGTCTACGCGATAGAGGCTTTTGACAATGCAAACCTAGTACGCTAAACTTTTAACAAAGGAAACACAAACAAAAACATAGTGCTTGTTAGAAAGCTGTCTTTGTTGTTTCCTCTCCCTTTTGTCTGATTTTCAGCTTTCTCTCACGCTCCCTGGCTGGATCCCAATCTGTCTCAATCTCTCCCACACTCACCGCCCTGTTCTATTTAAACCACCAGCAGGCACTTTTTTTTTTTTTTTTTTTTTAACGCCATCGCCTCCCACATATTCACACTGGTGTCCATCAGACGGCTGCAGAGGCGGGAAATACAGAGAAATGGAAAAAGAGAGCGAGTGTGTGTGTTTGCGTGTGTGCTTGATTGGGAGCAGGGGAGCGCACACACACACACACGCACACACACTGAATGGGATTGCGTCCGTGTCAGCCCTGCCGCATCTGCTCGATTGACCACGCTCGGAAGATTCCAGGGTCGGACTTCCACTCTATTGACCGGCTGATGCTGTTCGCTGTATAAAGTATTGATGCACAACCCCAAAAGACACACAATCTTCACATCTAACACACGCACATATGGCACTTAAGTATTTTTTTTTCTTTTATAGCAGTCAACGATTTTTTTCACCCCCTAAGCAGTTTTAGCTCCTTCAGCTTTCTTGAAATGTTCCCATGAAGGTAAGCTGATTAATGCACACAAAAGGAAAAGAGAGTAAATTCTTGTTTTGCTTTTCCTAGATTTTTACCTCATCATTTACCCAGCTGAGCTCTTAAATTGAATTATTGCAACACCTGCTAAGGGAGACCGGAATTCCTGTTTGTGGTTATGCTGCAGACCTCCCATCTTAAAAATCAACCTTTGCACTGCAATGGGGGTAATTACACTTTATATTAGCTTGTTCGGGGCTTTTGCCGCATGCAACCGCAAGCAAGAAGGGGTGAACTGAGGAAGAGAATAGTTGATTATCGAGGGCACTCAGGAGAGCACGGAGGCCCAACGATCCCTATTTGGATCGACACCAAATTTTCCACTGAATTTATTTTCCGTTTTATATTCTTATCTCACACAGATGCCTGAATTTTGTCAGTAAAATTCAACCCTTCGTCCTCCGCTCTTTGTCCAATGTTCCGTGTTCCATACATAATCCCACTAATAAAGAAACTGCAGTGAACATTTTAACTTTAGTTGCAGGTGTAACGTTCTCTTTGTTGGAAATCGGTTACGATATTCTACCTAATCTTGCTAACAAAGAAAAAGTGACAAAGACGTATTCTTTTGTAAGTAGACTTTACGCCGATCTGATCGGTGTTATCGGTATCGGCCGATAATTAGCATTTTATGCCGATTGGCTGATCGGCTTTCATGTCATAAATCGCATATCCGATCGATGACATCGTTGATCGGCTCCGAACAAGACATTTAACTCTGCGTCTTCGTCGCGTATGAATCCAAAAGCTAGTTTATTTTTAGCCCTGTCACGTGTCTTTTTGCGCAGTACTGTAACTATCTGACGGCCAATAAAGTTTTTTCAAACTCGTCGGCGTGGGACTATTCTACGGTGTCTCAGACAAACAACACGTAAGTTATTTGCAGTCTGTGCACAACTGAAGTACGTCGTGGGGAACGTCATCCAAATGGTTCAACACAACTAATTTGATCGGGCACCTGAAGAATGTACACGAGGGGCATGCTGCGTTCAAGCAATGCAGCGCGGGGGGGGGAAAGAAAAAGCTAGAAAAGTCAGACGGACTCAAACTCTGGACAACACCCGTCCATATAGCTGGGACAGTGAGAAAGTTAGAGTAAGCATGTCATTAACAGTAGTTATTAAAGTAATTTAATTACAGTAAGTTAGCACCCATTATTTCTGTCATGTTGTAATGTTGAGTTGACCTAAACTTATGTCAGTGGCCAATCCTTGAATGCCCCCTAGAGGTCATTGGTGTTTTTACTTTTGTCTAAAATGCTCGAGAATAATTTGAGCCGGGACGGACGAACGGGCTCCAGCACGGCCGCAACCCTTGTGAGGATAAGGGGTACAAAAAATGGATGGATGGATGGATGGATACAGTACACAAGTATATACAATAAATGAACAAGTCATATAAATAGACACATTGCTCTATCTCGTGATCAGATCGGTCATCGGTTATCGTTCTTTTTTTTTTTTAAACTTGCTGATCGGTGATTGGCCCCAAAAATCCTGCTCGTGCAAAGCCTATTTATAAGCAGATATAATGAGCTTAGTGTTGGAGAAATTGATCTTTTTTTTTTTTTTGCCTAAACCTGTGTAAAAACAAACCGCAATGAAAATAAAAATGAATAAGTGTGACATAATGGTACTCAGTTTCCTGAAAACCGGTTTGGAATTTTTTTACTAATCCTACTACTATTAATAATAATAATGTGAAGTAGAAGTGACTTTGGGGCTTTTCCCTTTCAAGGGTCCCCACAGTGAGTAACTCGCAGGATTTGTTTGGCACAGTTTTTACAGCCGATGCAGGTTTGGGCTAATAAACAGGCAATAAAAGCTCGAGTTAAGTGGCAGAATTCATTTTCATTTTTGCAGAAATTGTTTACAAAATGTAATCAAATCCCAATGAAATCATAACCTCGTCAGTGGAAGAAAAGATGATCAGTTCTTGGTATTTTGTTTACTGCAATCGTATGTAATCCTGCTAACGAGCAAACATCAATGAAAAGAAAACTTAATTGATGGAAGGGTTCATGCTCATTCCGGTGGAATTTGGCTTGGAAAATATTACTAATAAACTCAGAAATAGATTCCCTCTCTGGTCTTCCACAATGAAACCGTTGTCCTTTTTTTGTCTTTATCAGGTTCTACCATCTGATAGCGTGGGGGGTGCCCCTGCTCATGTCCTCCTTGCCGCTGCTCAAAGGTTACTACGGCCCAGCAGGAGCCTGGTGGTGAGTCCCGCCCGTCGTAGCGCCGGCGCCTTTGTCTTGTCGGCAAGCAGCTTTGGCCTCCCTCTAGCTCCCGGCGGGCTCCTTTTTCCCCTCACGAGACCCAGCGTTCTAAAAAAGAGCAATTATCAGCTCATCTTTAAACATTTGGAAGCGCCTGCTCCTACGGTGAGCAGGAGAGGCGTCATTGTTTGTTTGGAGAGTCGTTAAGGGGCTGAGGGAAAAGGCGACGCGGGGCCCGAGGAGAGCCGGACGTGAAATGAAAATTGGGACGGAGCCTTAATCTCCAGGCTCGGCGCTGTCTTTTTCCACTCTTGGCTTATTAATAGCTACAGCTGCGCGGCGTTTTCCCCCCATCCGCAGTCACAAGCCTTCCTTCCGCTCTCCCTCTCCTCTGTAACCCCGCTCTCTCCTTCTCTCTTCCTCCAGCTGGATCACAGACGATCACGTAGCCTGGAGATTTGGGATGTAAGTAGACCCTTTCAGCGCCGCCATCAAAGCCTGCTGTAGGGGTGGAGGGTCTCTGCGGGGAAATGTGAATGGTTGCGTATGGAGGGGAGCCTGCGGGTTATTTTCCCCTCTCCTTAGCGTGAGGCTAAAAAGTGTTGTTGTGTTTTTTTTGGGTTGCGCTTTTTTTTTCTTTTTTTCTTCATGTTCCACTCCTGCATTCCACGGAAGTGGAAATTCACTGTCTCGCGTATCCAGCTTCACACTACATTAGCAAAGAGTCCATTGAAAGTTTTGGAACCTTTTTATCATGGAAAGACTGAGTAACGCGTACCATGCCACACGGAACCATTGTTTATTCTTGCTACCCATACAGGAAAGAGAGGGTGCTAAAAGGTGGGTGGTTTTGGATTTTGGGATCCTGTAAAGTGGAGTTGCCCAATTGAGCTCAAACAGTGTTTGGTGGAAATAAACGAAACCTAAACGAATAATTCATATAAAGCAATTTCCATTTGGTCGGTTATCCGACAACATCTTATTTGGCTTCACCCGACAGCGGCAAACTATACCGCACAACTGAAGTCAAGTGCTTCAGATATTGTGGGACGTTTACTCTGAAAAACTACATAACGTACCAAACAGAACCATTGGGACAACAGTGAGTCTAGTTTTACCCTACACAAGCGAGGGTTGGGTAAAACTATGATGAGCATTTTTCAATTTCTTTTTTTAAATACGGTACAGAAAATGGATGGATGGATATTGTGGATTTTCCCCTTTTGCGGGTCGGTCCAGAACGTATCCCCTGCTATAAACATGGGGGTTCACTGTACTGTCCTGTTTCTTTATCTTTTTGCCTTTTCCAGATAGACTTCTGATTGACTGAATTGGTATCAGAAGATATGGTGGGGGGGCTGGGTTATCCCCCCCCCCCCATGCGATAGGCGAAAAAGTGTATTTTTTCCTCCACTGTCAGATCAGGGGAGTCACTGCTTGTGTATTTAAGCGCTCAGGACGGCCATGATGGATTATTCCTGCTCGACGCTTTCCGCAGCCGGCCCTAAGTCTGCGAGCGCGCCGCCAATCAACCCCCGACGTTTAAACACACATGCACACACACGTACGACTCCTCACACACATACACGCAAGACTGCACACACACACGTACACACACAAGCACACCCAAAACTGCGCTCCGCTACGAGGCAAGGTAATTGCGTTGCTGCTTGCGGCATCAGCAGGGAATCAATCTTTCTAAACAAATAAGCACACACTAGGCAGGCGCATACACACACGTGCACGCACACACGCACGTGCATCCACACACAACATGCTATCAGCTGTGCTAAACGAGCCTGTGTCTCTTTTATCAGTGCTCCTCTGCTCCCCGGCTCTTTCTAGTTTTCCTCGCTGTTGTGGCCCAGGGGGACGAGCCGCTCAGAGGATCAGGGAATCATCATTAGCTCTAATTACATCAAACCAGATGAGAGATTAGAGGCCAAGGCAGCGCCCGTCAAGGAGGAAACGCTAAAACGCGTACGCTGCTGCTGGCAGCCGGGCGAAAGGGTGCCGCATTAAAGGTGAAAATTAGAAAGATGGAAGGCGTGAGAGGGAGAGAGCGGGCATAACTCAGTGGGAGAGGGAGGGAGGGAGGGAGGCTGGTGGCGGCGTAGCGGGAATGGAGATGAGCCTAAGAGAAATGGATGGCCCCTCGTCTCTGGCCACGCCGCGCCGTGTGTCTTCATCAGCACTCATCCGAGCACGCCGACGCGACAGGCCGCGCTCGGCAGCAACGAGGCGCAAAGGACGAGGCCTCGTGAGACAGAGGTGCTGAATTTCAAGGGGTTGACTCAGCGCGCCGGCGTTGTGCCGAGTCATCGCTCTCGTGTCCCTGTCGGCGGCGTGTCGTTGACCCCGCGCGACACAAACGAATGGTAATGACCACGGGCGAGATTTTAGCTGTGCTAGTTATTGGTTGGACCTATTGACATGAAACATTCATGGGTCCTGGAATTGAGAGTATGACGACGCCAGTGATAAATGGACGCGTCCTGGCATTCGCAGGAGCAGACCTTGAATTGTTCCATCCAGTGTCATGGTGGTCAACTGAGACCCGTTTTCCATAAGTTCGTAATGGTAGGCAGTTTGTGCATATCCAAGACTTAAATAACTGATTTGAAGCACTGTTCCTTTGAGCTAGGCAAACTATGGCCAGTGGGACACACATGGTCTGCTCCGTTCTTTAATATGGCCCACCGAGCATTTAAATTGTCTATATTTGTTTAATTTCCAATGATGAGTCATACTTCATGATATTTGCCTTTTATTTGAGTGTCAAAGCGAGAGAATATCTGCCGACCAATCACTCTTCCCCACTTGTACCGTACTACTGCTAGCGTTCTTTCGAGGGGCAGATGCTGAAATGTCCAGCTGGACTATTTTGAAAACCCTTACAATGGAAACTCTGGAAAATATGTACGGAACTGAATCGTTTGAACAGAAGTATGTCGTAGGGAAAACATAACATAATGTCAGCTGGGGTAGGTCTCAGCTCTGTGGGACCCTGATCAAGATAAACCGTATAGAGGAGATGGTTGGATGGACTTTCCTCAGGCTGACTGGCTGAAATGGAGATTACAGCACTACTTGTGGTTTTGGCTTTATATAGCCTGTGAATGCTGAAAGGTTGAATAGTTCAGGACCTTTTACAATAGAAACGTCGAACCATACTGTTTGGTAGAAATTAGGCTAAACAGCCGTTCTTAAATAGTTGGCGTTGGACATGTGTAAGCGTATTTTCTTTTTTTGTTGGCAGCTAATTGTAGTGTTTTAGCACTGTGCCTTTCTATGTTTTATTGTTCTCGTTGTGCCTTTTCTTCAAGCTTTTGTTCCGGGAACAGCTTTCTTCAGGCTTGTGATTGGCTGAAATTGCTTTAGTGTTAAGGCCTCTTTATACTCCCGCGGTCGCGCGGCCGACAACGCCCGCATTGCATCACGTGACCGACGAATTGCCCTGCGTAGCTTGCCGCGCACCCGACAAAAATGCGCGTCGAATGCCACAGAGATCATCTCTCGTGATTGGTCCGTTTTAGTCACCTGCTGTGATGACGTACCAGCGTGCCCATTGGTTCTACATACCATCTACGTTGCCGCCTTATCGATCAATTTTGCAGCATAATTAAACGTATCATCTGGTCATCTAGGTCCATTTGTTCTGTCGCGGTCGCCATTGTTGTTGCTTTGTTCCTTATTACTGAAAGGAAAGGAAAAAAACGGCTTCCGGAAATGGCAAAAAAATAAAAAATGCAGGGGAAACTCCACCCTGTGGTGTCGTAGCCAATAGCAGCCGTAGCGACACCCTCGACTTGGAGGAGAACTGCAGCACACTTTCAAAACAGCGCTCGCGGGTTGCGCTCGAGTATAAAGGCAAACTATGCGTGGGACAGCCGCAGTGACGTCATCGCGGTCGCCGTCCGCCCGAGTATAAAGAAGCCTTTCGAGATTACAGCACCATATGCTGCTTTGGCATGTGTTCCACAGTCTGCGAGTGCTAAAAAGTCGTGCGGTTCAGGTTTAATATTTTGCACACTTTACAGAAACCCCCACAAATGTGCACTGTACCGATACAACATGAACTGTACCGTTTGGTGGAAACACAAGGCTCAATGTCCTATTTTGAACAAGACTTAAATTATGACAGAAAGGTGATTTGTTTCTTGAATATTGTTAGCACACGGCACTGTACAGGTCTACTTTTCATTTTTGTCCTTTTCCCTTTTCCGGGAGTCTCTGGGCATCTGATCAGCTGAAATTGGTTGTCATGAAAAGAAGAGTTTTATTTGTAATCGTAGCATTCAACTCTCTACCTGTAAGTTCGAAAAATGGCATTGTGCCTTTTCCATAAACAAGTTTCTTCGGGCAGCAGATTGGCTGAAATGGCTCGAGAGTTTCGAATTCCAACCCGTTTACGGCTTTGACTTTGTGCTTGAGAACCTGCGAGGGTTGACAGAGATCTTTTTAAAACTCAATTTGTGTGGAGAAAAACTTTTTGATGCAACCTTTGGACAATACAGGCTCCTTTTTAAAAATGTATTTATTTATTGATTGATTTTGTTGTTGTTCCTGTTTGTGGAAGTGGCTGCACAGGTAGATTGTGATCTCTGGCAGTGCAGCGGGTCAAAGTTGAGTCGCCGCAGTCGAGCGCTAACCAGGAACGACGGGTCCCTGCTGCACTCTCATCTTCCGCTGAGCGCTTCCATTAAGGCGCCTTTCATCCGCGCCGCGTCCTTCACTTCACAGGGAGGATGGAGGGATGGGGGGAAGGGACAGAAGGCTGAGGCGTAGGGATTCAATCTACGCGCGTGCCTCTGAAGATCTTTCTCCAAGTTTCAAGCCCCTCGCTCTCTCTCTCTCTCTCTCTCTCTCTCTCTCTCTCTCTCGCTCTCCACTGCATGCTCGCCGCAGTCCTTCCCGCCAACTCTCCTCCGCTGTTATCCGTCTTTTTTTAGACATTCATCTCCCTTCAGTCCCTTTACGCCACGCTCGCTCTATTTTTAATCACCCTGCGCCGCTTTCTAATTTCTCGTCTTTCCGTTCCTGGCCTACTGTGCTCGTTTCGCCCCGACCCCCCCACCATCTTCACCTTTATTTCCATCCTCATCTTTGTCATCCCCTGCCCACTCGGAATCTCCTTTCTCCTGCCTCTATTTTGCCTCTCTGCTTCTTTTTCCTTCCCGCCTCACTCCGGCTCCGGGTAGCGCGCAGCTGTAGAGCAAGGCTCTAATGGCAGATCATTATCATGCTAATTAGAGCACTTTGTAGCTGCCGCCCGTCATTCTCTCCCCCTCGCCGCTGAGCCCCCCCCCCACCCATGCCTCCTCTCGCTCACTGTCGTTAAAAATGCCACCCCCTCCCACCCTCTCCCCGCCGTCCGCCCACCCCGTCCCTCCGTCATTAATGGGACGCGCGCTGCCGTAATTGGACGCTGTTTATTCCGGAGAGCGGCTTATTAAATCACACGAGGTGACACTCGCGTCGGTCCCCTAACACCCCCCCTCCCTCGAAATGCTTTCATCATTGTCCCATGCCATTATTGAACCCACACACACACACACACACGCACACACAGATGCATACACACATGTGCGTGTTCAAAGAGGCGCTGCTTTGTTTATTGATGTTTCCTACCAGACTTGAGGGAGCGCATATAAAAAAAAACAGCGTGGCGTTTCCCGCTGCGAAAATAGCGCCGCCGACCATCCCGGATTCCCGTCGCCAGTGAAAACTTTTGTTTGAATGTAATTTTTCCAGTTGAATGCCAAAGGAGTGGTATTTACCTTCTACGGATGTTGCTTTCAATGCCAGTTTTAGTTTTATTCAGACGGTGGAATCTCTGAGTCAGACTCCCCTAAAATTGACCAATTTTTATTCCAAGTCAAATATATGGGAAAAATCTGCCATTAATGTCGTACAAAATCAAACCTTCCAATATACATCAAATGAGCGTTTCTCACCAGACCTCAGATCAGCGAGCATCACAGGATTAACACGTTTTTGGGGCTATTCCAAAAGTCGCCGTGGATGATGTCCCACAATATTAGCGTATAACGAGAGACTGCTGCGTACCTCATGAGACCTCCTCAAATTATTTCTGTGCGTGTTTTTGTGACAGACAGCACGTTGACCTTGTGGTTAGCACTTCTGCCTCATAATTCTGGGGTTGGACTCTGCGCTCCAGCCTTGCTGTGTGGCGTTTGTCTCCCTGTGCTCGCGTGGGTTTTCTCAATGCCCTGTAATTGACTGGCGACCAGATTGGGCTGTAGTTCACATTTCGCCTTAAATCAGCGGGCATATGCTCCAGCTCAACGTGACTCTGAACAGGAAAAGCGGTGTGAAAAATAGCTGGATGGATGATGCCTTAGGTTTCAAGTCTTAAAATGCGACAGCGAAATCTGGCATAGCAAACCAAGTCTTGCCAAGGCGCCAACCCGCGGCTAACTGGTTAACAAACAATGCATGTCTGTGCTTGGGCTGCCTACCAATGCCTGAAAGTCACACAAGGACTATTTTTGCTTCGGCAAATGTCTGGCATTAATGACAGACATTCATTTGCATGAAGATTATTTTTGTAACTATATTTTTTGGAAAACATTCAAAGATTGAGTGAATGTGACTGATCAGCAGTTATCCGGCGCATTTGCGACATGTAGTTAGCTAGCATAGCCTACACCCCCAAAATGCATATTCTCCTCGGATATTCATCTGGCATAGCTTTTTAGTACGCCTCGTTGTCAGCTGTGAGTGCACAAACGTCATGCAGAGATCTGCTGATCTGAAGGAAGGGGTTAAATTTTTTTAATTAAAATCTCCAACTTCATAGCCAGCTTTTGGAACGGTGCCTCAAGCTGGCGGGGCAACTTTAGAGTGTCTCGTTGTTGGCCATGAGTGTGCATGTCACGCAGAGAAAGGCTGAATAGTGAGGAGCGGAAAAAAGTTTGATGTGACAGCTAGCGTGTGCTGCCATGGCTCCTTTAGAGCGCCTCGTGGTTGCGGCGTGGAAAAGCCACGAATGTTCCAGCCACCGGAGGCTTTTAGCGGCTATATTTTCACTACTCCAACATGTAGGTTCAGTATGTGCAGGCAGGGGAACGATGCTGGACGAAGCAGCATCCATTTTACCCAGTCGTAGTAGTATTTGATTGACAGTTGAGCGGGGCGTGGTTTATACACATTCGGCAGACACGGCCGCAGTATTCCAGAGTGGAGAGAGCGCCTTCATTTTGAACAATTTTGAAGCCTCATTTTTCGATACTTGCCTATTCTTTTAAGCATTCAAATTTGACAGGGTTGTTGACAACACTCTTCGCTGTGGCATGTCACATTTAGAAGACTTAACACAGTCTTTCTTTTTTCTTTTTCAGCGATTAACTTTTTTTCCCAACACTCAGGTGTCAAGTGAGAGTGTTCAAATGAGAAATACTGACGTGATCTTCGCAGTTATGACTGAAAGTTTTATTTTTATGTTGTAATATTTGTGGTAAACTTGTTTTTACACTAGCATGAAAGGTAAAAATGTGAAAACGTTACATAAAACATTTGCCGCGCAGTCCATGAAAATGTTAAGACAGCAACAGTTCGACCCTGGCTCTGATTTATTTCCAATTGCAAAAATTGTTTCCGAACTGGAGGTCGGCGAGCGTCCTTGAACAAATTGCTTTGAGCGGTTCCACTGTATTGAATTTGAACCTCTACAAATTCATCTAAAGCTTTTAAATTTATCGCATAATTAGTTATCTACTGAAAATGTTAGCCGCTAAGCTGTGTTTAGCTCGTGCCGGATGTTCACACTGGCTTGGTTAGCCTGTTTTTTGGCACCGCACTTGTGCAGAACAGACAAGCGGCGTCCGCGAACCTGCCTATCAAAGCGAGACAAAGGCCCCGTTTTGTGATTACAGGGAGAGGTTGAAACACCTCCGAGCTTACATCACCTCCCGAGAGGTTGCATAACACAAAGCTGCCATTCCAACAAAGCCATCACCACCTCTCCACCCTCCCCTCGCCTCGCCTCGCCTCGCTTCTCGCCTGCTTCGCTTTCTTTCATCCGGTCAGAAATACCTGACATATTTCTCGCTACGCACCACCTCCCCTTGACTGTCAGCGCTTCATCCCACAGGAACGCCATGCATTTCCGCTGACTTTACCCCCTTTGTCTCTCGGCACCTCGGGTTTCGCCTGACTGAAACCGCGTCAGGCGGCGCAGCGTCTGTGACCTTCATTAACCAGCCAGGCTGGCCTCCGTGGATGAAAGATGAGTGCGGCGCGAGTGGTCAGTCAGAAGAAGAGGTTTACCGGGTTCCCACAAGTGCTTGAAATTCTTCAAAAGGCTTCAATTGTAATGACACGTTTTTTAGGTTTGAAAAGTGCTTCGAGTTTTCTGTCAAGAGGTTTAATGTTGCACACAGTGTAGTTATATAGTTCAGGACAAATAGCTAGCTTAGTGTATAGTTTGATGGTGAGATGCAGAAAGAAAATCAAACTTACACTACTCGCAAAAGGTTGGGGATATATGGCTTTCGGGCCAAATTTTAAGGATGAACCTAAAATGCTGTGCAATCTTTCCAGTTGAAGTTCATTTGACCTTCTCTAAACTTGAATGCATATCCAACTGTTCATTGTTTTAGTGCTTTTTGTTGCTGGCTGCCCACTTCTCCGCCTTTCTGTGACTCTCCCAGTCTCTCTGTATCTCTGTTCCAACCTGCTGATGACACTCATTGGCCACTTCTCTCTGAGAACGTTTTGTTTGAAGCCCGCAGTGGCGAGGTACTGTTGATCAATTGTTATTAGGCATGATCTTAACATCTCATGATGTTAAAATATGCACGTTGTAATAAAGAGGACAGGTTAAATACAAACAAACCAAGAAACAATGGAAATGATTTTTTAAGGTCCCATATTTAGGCTATTCAGACCTCCATAGAGTGACTCTCTAACATGGACTTAGTATAAAAGTGTCAATTTCATTTCCAAGAACACCTTGGTTTTGTCATACGAGTGTCCAGAAAGGCCCCTCTGACAGGTACTTCTGTTTGAGGTGGTTGCAGGATGGGAAGCACAGACCAAGCGAGCATTTTTCTCTGTACTGAGACTGCTAAAAAACTCTCAGCCCAGGGTTCTGCACAACCTTGGAAGAAACGACGCACGGGTCTCATTCATTCGTGAGCTTCATTCAAAAATGTGGCTCTATGGAGGTTGTGGATTACAGCATGGGTGGGGAACTTTTTTTTCCCCCATCATAGGCCATTTGTCCTCAGGGGGACATTTGATGGGGGGAAGAAATATGATGCAATGATCCAACAAATGTTCATTATTGTAAATTTTCAGTTTTTGTGGGTTAAAGGAGGTTTTATTTGGGTTTAGAATTGCATGGTGGTCCTTCTCGTACGCTCTCACGTAGGTTGCCCACTCCTGTGTTAAGTCTTGCATCAGACATCCTTCATTCGTATTTTCCTCTCCTCGCAGATGGTACGTGCCTCTGTTCACACTCATCCTGCTGATGATCTGCTGCTACGCCAGGATCGTCTGCGTGGCCAATAACCGGGTGAGTGTGTGCGTTCATTAGGCCGCATCTGTATGCTTTGTGACCTTCGGAAGATGTGTCAAATCAACGGGGAAGATGAGGCCACGTGGCTGGAAGTACGTCTGACCGGACGGAGTGCTCAGTCGGGTCGACGTCCGGAAGTGCGCCTATAAATAACTGACATTTTGGATAATTTGCCTGTGTTGCCTCCTCCAACAGGTTTGTCTGACCTGCCCGGAGGCATTCAACACCCGACTCTTTGTCTGTCCAAGCTCGCAGCCTTTGCAGAACTTGGCAATGAACCTGTCCTCACAGTCTTATGTTTAAATGCAATTTTTTTCACGACCTTGGTTTTGTATGCAAGCTTGAATGGAAATGAGCCAATTTTTGCATTCCCCCCGTTTTAGTCCGAGGTATATTTACTCCGAGCTAGCTACAAAACCAGTTTTTACGGACAGCAAGCGACTGCCAAAGTTGTTAGTTCACAAAGTGGATCGCGGTGTTGGTTCAGGACATTGGTTTTCGTTAGTTCATGCTGTTAGTTCAAGACGCTGGTTCACAACTTTGTGAGTTTGCAATGTCGGTTAAAGACAGTTCAAGATATTAGTACACAACCTTAGGTAATCATTTGAATGCCAATTGAGTCGAAGTCTCATGCTGAAGTTGCTGAAGTTTCAGGTGGCAATGGTTTGACCTCTAAATTTAGTTTGACTTTGCAGGCATATTTCTCCAGAACAAATTGTACGACTTTGGTGGCATTTAACTGTCAAGCTTCCACTGTAAAACACATGTGGGACCGCATATACAGCCGGAGGTGATTGGCAGCATGGATGCACACCGAAAGCCTTTTAGATTTCTTTGATTTTCTTCATTCTGTGATGCACAGTAGACGGTGAACAATCCAAATACCTTTATTACAGCCTATTGTTCTTATTGTCTTTATTCGATAAATACTATTGCTCTTTGGACGAAGCAGGCTGTTTGAATGGATTGATCTCCCCTCTGGCTCACATAGAAGCTGTGTTCTTTTCCATTGTGAAGGCGCAGTCGAAAAGCCCGTAGGCGGCATTCCGCAAGGTCCGCATAGCTGACATTCCCGTGATATGACAGCACTGTGCACAAAGCCCAGTCGCGCACTTGAGTTTAGCATTAGTTTTTGGATTTCTTTTATGGAGAATTGCAAGCAAGGTTCATGGTACAATCAACAGCCGTCTTTAATGTTGTGCATTCAGTGAGGAATCAGTGTGGGTGCGAATCAAGTCTTGTGTTTTGCCATTTAAATTTTTTTTTAACCGGTGTCGATTTCAAGTCTCTTCCAAGGTCGTTAGTTGTTTGTTTTAAAACTGTACACTGAGATACTGAGTATACTCTGTACATTAATGTCCCATACCGATGACGTTGATTTACATTGTGCATCTATCTGTATTGCGCACTGATGTCGGATACTATTAACATGGACTAACGCTGCGGATGTACGAGCGTAATGAACTTTCGTGAATTTCAAATGCATTTTAGTGTTGCATATTAACCTTGAGGATTAAACTTAATCGCGTAGCATACAACCCTCATGAGCTAACATTGTGTACTAAAATTACATGAACTAAAGTTGTGGCCCTACGTATACTAATGTGAACCACCGTCGCGAAACCATCATTGCGAACTAACATTGTGTAGTACTGCTTTAGTGTAGTCCTGTTCTAACGTTGTAAACCGCAGTGAATTAAAGTCGTGAACTAGCGTTGTGAAGGAACATTCTATAGTGTAGTTCTGTGCTCTTATCATGAGCTAACACTTTGAGCTAACTTCGTGAGCTAAAATCGTATGCTAGTGTTGTTGGCAAAGAAAGATACTGTACTATACAGATTTTGCAGGAAGCTAGTGCCCTCTTTCTCACCAACGCGTTAAAAGAGAGTACCTCACTATAGCCACTCGGCACATACAAAAACAAAACGCCATCATTTCGCAGTGTTCACCTGTCTCGCCCTCCCATCTCTCTACCCCGTCATTTTTCCCCCTGCGTCTTTCCCGTCTCGCTCCACCTGTCTCGCCCTTCACTCTGCCGTTTTGCATCCTCTATCACATTTATGAAGAGCTGCGGCTTTATCTCCCCCTTCGCTGCAGGCTGTCTCACTTGAAAGAATCTCAAAAAGCTTTGAAAGCGGGGAAGGTAGGTGGCGCCTCGCTCGTCAGAGAGACAAGGAGCGAGCGGGGGAAGGAGGGAGGAAGGGAGGAGAGGCAGCGCAGGCTGGACGGAGACGTTTTCACATAGCGAGGGAGCGAGATTGCGGGAGATAATTACCGCGTAGCTCATTAGTCTTCCAAGACTATGTCGACGCTGTGGCTTTAAAGAAATAAACACTGAAGGGCAGCGTGCAGCTTGAGCGCTAAATTGAATGTAATTTATGATTCCTCCGTCTGTGTGTTCCTCGGCTACGTCCAAACTAAAAGCCTTTGAGATTTGTTTTTTAGGTGTTAATTTCTCTGGTTTAACCTCCACTCTGCACAACAACTCATCTGAGTCACACATCCATTCATCCATTCATTTTGTATACGGATAGTCCCATCTCATGTCAGTAAAGCAGACACTCTGATTACTACGCACGCCAACGTCGAGAACCAACGTCGTGAACTGTTGTCGAGAAGTAACATAATAAACTCATGCCGTGAACTTACGCCACGCTGAGCTAACGCCGTGAACTAACACGGGAACTAATGCTGTGAACGAGCGGCGTTCGCTGAACTTTAGCTGAACATAGTGAACTAATGTGACTGCTATTGATTGGTTGTGTGCTAACGCCATGCACTAGCGTAGTGAGCGTACACATTGTAAAACCATTGTGGTGAACTAACGTCACAAACGACCTTTCATAATTAACATTGTGAACCAACCTTGCGAGCTAACCTCGCCAACTTGAGCTCTGAACTTAAGCCGCAAAGTAACATATTGTACTTACAGCATCACGAGCCTTGGCGGGCCAGCATTGCGTCATAGCGTCGCATACTAATTAATGTCCTGTCTTAACATTTAAAATTTCTTCACATCGTGTCCTTGCATCGGATCCTATGAAATATTGTTGTAAACTATCGTTGCGGAGCAATGTACTCATCTAGTTTACTAATTTCAAGTACTAACCTGTACTAGTGTACAGACCGAAACAAGGAGCGATTAGCAGCATGTTGCTTTGTTGTTAATTTAGTTGCTTTTAGCTGTAATATTCTGACTTCACAGGCAGCTGAAAGGTCTTCTCTCATTTGACAGTTGGCAACAGTTACTGCATGAATGCGATCAGAACGACATAAGTGAAACAGCATCTCTCGACAGAGTCTGCCCAACTTTAGTGTGATTAGCGACCCACAGGTCAGATCGCAATCAATCATAGACGCCTCACACGCTCACAGCAACAACTTACTGAAACAGAAATAAAGCACTGAAGCATCTTATTTGTATTTTTTTGCCCAAGTCGCCGCTCAGTTTCTGTTGCAGACATTTCTGACCAACACACCGTGAAAGAGTTTGTCCGGTTACATTTGAAATGAACTTTTTATCAGGCCGTTACGGTGGCTGAGCCTCTACCACTATTAAGAGTGGCCCCACTATACTTGCTCATCCCTTCCTTTCCTATTTTCCCTCCGTATTTGTACAATCAAAATAAAGCCAACATGGCAAAAAATAAGCCGCAAAATGCCCATGTAACATTGCGTTGAGAATAGCATGACAAATGTGTATTGCTTGATGTTGGCCAGTTCTGTTTTGTTAATTTTTTTGTTGGTTGGTTAGACAGTTTGCAAGGTTATGCAAAAAAAAAAAAAACTTTTCGTGGACCAAAGATGAACAAATGAATCTTTGGCACTCCTCCCTTTTGGACATTTGAGCCACTGTGGCAAAAATAAATGGTTTTCAACTGATTAAAAACTGTTTGCCGTTTGTTTACATGACAGCAATGATTTTGGAATAAAAAATTACACTTGAAAAATGGGTTTAGGCACTTTTCCTATTTATGGTTCTGCTTCCGGGAGAGTTAGTCGTGAATTAACAATTTAGATTAATGTTGTGAATTAACATCGTGAACTAACGTGGTGAACTGAGGTCGTGAACTAACATCGTGCACTGAAGTCCTGTTTTGCGTACTAATGTTTTGGACGTCAATCAATCAAACTTTATAAAGTGCTTCTAATACGAAAAATGTAACCCAAAGTTTTTTTTACATTGTTAAAATCCACTTATGTGGCATACTAACATTGTGTACTAATGTAGTGAACTAACGTTTCGTACTTACATCGTGTCCGAACCTTGAGGTAACGCTGTGAACTTACTGTGGCAACTGCTGGCCTGGCATATATATTAACATTTTCATACCTTTTTAAGTCTTTCTGAAAGTAAATATATATATATATATATATATATATATATATAGTAAAAGTATCACCTTAGGTTGCCTTGCAATTTTAAAGCTGCAAAAATGTGGGGGGAAATCAGCAAGGGAGTCATTATCAGGCCCGCCAGGGTGGTCCTATAACGCGGTTGAAGTGTTTACGGATGTGCTTTGTCTGCGCCCGTTGCTTCCCTCCATCACATCTCAACACTTAATCCGCTGATGTGCTCGCCTCGCCGTGGCGTGGCTTAAGAGAAATTGCGGCAAAGGTCAGGCAGGCGCGTTGGTGACTTGGCGGCGGCGTTTGTTGATTCTGATGGATAGCGGCGCTCGCCACGCAAACACGTCGTGGTCACACTCGCATTTGCAATGACGGTCGGGGCGCCCGGAAACCATGGCAACATGGAGTTAATAAGTAGCTGAACGGATGAGCCGTGCACATCGTTTCTCCTCTCTTTTGTGTGCGTGTGTGGCTGTGTTTGTTAGTGCACGTGTGTCACACTGCCCCCCGCCCCCGCACCCCCCCACCACCATCATACATTTGCCTATGTTTTCTTGTGTTACATAAAACTTCTGACTTCCTCCCCCACCACCACCTCCATCCTACCATCATTACAAATCCCAGTCATGTGTTTGGGCGTGCACGTGCGTATGTTGACATTTTGCTGCATTCCCCCCAGAGAGGAGACAAAAGGAAAAGTATTCCCATATTCTCTCTGGAGAAAGCCGTCTGCTGTGTTTGCTCCCCCCCCCCCCCCAAAATTTCCCCTTTCTCTCTCCCTTTAGTACCTCTTCAAAGATTCCCTTTTTCCTGGTGTCACATCGTGAGCGCGGATGCTGATCATTTCCCGCACGGGCGGGAAGTGCTCCCAGCCGTCCTATTGGTTCATGAGTGGGGGATTTTGCATTGAAGCCAATTTTAGGCCCAGTTGTGTTGCTGTTCTGTATAAACGGCACCGGCGCGCAATGGGGGCACAAAGTCGACCTGAGAATTTTCTGCCTTGTTTACGAACAAACGAGACTGTATGAACAGTGCAGACACATAATTGCAGTACGAAGTCTTTTTGAACTGTCCAAATCAAGCGTGTCCTCCATTTTGTGTCCTTCCTGCTCACATGCAGCTGTCACACGGCCAGTAAAAGCCACCATTTTCTGCCTGCTTTCCAGTGACGCCGTTCTGCATTGAGGGCACCGGCAGGGAATGGGTTTGGAAAAGTTGACCGGCAAATGTTCTGCCTTAGGCGGTAGCAACAGAGCCATAATGGATGCCCCTTTCACAATGTCTGTCAAAGCAATGAACTTCCGCTGCCCTTTTATTTCTGTGTTTCTGTTCCATATAAAAAACACCAACACGGAATCTGGGTACAATGCATTTGGCCAAATCAAAACCTCTGTTCCATTTTTTTGATGTGGAATTTTCCTCCTTCGGGTTTAGTATCAAAGCCGTAATGTCAGCCCTTTTCACACTGCGTGTGTACCGTTTGCGGCGTCGCTCCTTTGTCCAAACAATACCTCGGTGTTGGGAGAAAAGTGTTTTTGGAATGTCCAAACGTCCTTCCTGCACAGATGCAGTCGTCACGCTGCCAGTAAAGGCTACCATATTCCGCCTTTTTTCCATTGTTGCTGTTCTGCATTTAATGACACCGACGCAGAATGAGGGGGACCAAGGCAACCCTGCAATGTTCTGAATTTTCAGGGAGACCCTTTTGCATAGCATGTAAAAGCAGGCATTTCTCTGCCTTTTGTCTGCATGCGACCCAGAAATTATCTACCTTTGCATGGTGTAGCTCTCCCTTTCACACAGCCTGTAAAAGCATGTATTTCCCCTTTGTTTCGTGTCGCTGTTGTCTATAAACTGCATAGACATGGAATAGGGGAGAATTTAGTCAACCCAGCAATTTTGCAGCTTCTAGTATCAGAGCCGTAACAAAAGCCCCTTACACACTGCCTTTTTCAATGTGTCACATTTCTGTATCAACGGCACAAACACTGAATTGGGGGACTAAGTACAATAGAATAGAACAGAACAGAATAGAATAGAACTTTATTGTCACTGTGACAAGACCAATGAAAATCAGTTAGGCATCGCACAATTTGCAGCCGTGGTGTAAAAAAAGAAATTGGCATATGAGCACACAATTATCAAAAGGCACACTTATTTACAGAACAAACAATTGTTCACATTCGGGATATGTACCATGTTATGATATTTTTGCTGTTCTGTATAAATGGAGGGAATCGGGTTGCGACATGTTTTTAGAATGTCCAAATAAGCAGGTATTCAAGCTCGAACGCAAGCACTTCACACTGCCTGTAAAAGCTGCCATTTTCATTTTGATTTCTCTCTCCCCCCGTGTTGCTGTTCCGTATAAAAGGAGCCGACACGTAATGGGGTTGGGGGGGTTAAGTTGATCCGAGAATCTTCTGCCTTCAGAGGTAGAGCCGTAACGGAAGCACGCTGCCTTTTTTGGGGGGAGCGTCCAAATGAAACCTCTCCTCCATTTTGTGTCCTCCCTGCACAGATGCAGTCGTGGCTGGGAACATTCAACCCGGAGCGAGAGAGACGAAAGGTAATGAATGACCCGTCTGACCGCCACTTCCCCCCGACGCGCACGCACACACGCACTGCGCACACACAACACGCACGCACACACAGAGTGAACGTGAGGATAAGAGCGTGTGCGGGATTAGCTCCTGCAGTCACGCTGAGCTGGTTTCAAAAAACAGCAGGGAGTGATTTGACCTCCTGACTCGCCTACTGCGCGAGTGCTTTTGCATGTATATGAATGCGGATGTGCACATAAACGTGCGTTTAAA
Source organism: Phycodurus eques (assembly GCF_024500275.1). Taxonomy (NCBI): domain Eukaryota; kingdom Metazoa; phylum Chordata; class Actinopteri; order Syngnathiformes; family Syngnathidae; genus Phycodurus; species Phycodurus eques. The sequence goes on from NC_084536.1 coordinate 2,482,515, forward strand.
TCAGAGGTTGTCGGGGCCTTGCTTTGACCTTACTGAAATAGCGGGGTGGGCAGGCAGCATGGCTAGCAACATGTAAAGGATTTATTCTTAACAACCTTTTACTGTGTCTGTAAAAGGTTGTTGGGCTTGTCAATTTTCCTGCCGCTATTACGTTTAATTGTCACCAACACTGAATCAGGGCTCGGAGTCAACCCTCCAATTTTTCAGCTTCTGAGGTAGTGTAAGCACAGTTACGGATGTACGTTGTACCTGTAAACATCGGCATTTTCCATCATTTCTGTTTGACTGATTTGCATAAAATGCACCAACACAAAAGGGGGGAAAAGTCGATTCAGAATAAAAAAATTTCTCTCTCTGAGCTATCAGAGTTGTAACATAAAGCAGGCACTGTTCCTTTGTTCTGTGTCGCTTTTCTGTATAAGCGGCACCGATACTGAATTGGGTGGTGCGGGGGACGTCAAAGCAGCGGTTTTCCACATCAGAGATAGTAACGGAAGCCCCTTCCTGGCAATTTTCCAGCTTCGGGTGTTGTAGGGTGAGGTTGTCAGGAGCCTTTCTTTTGACCTTAGTGAAATAGCAAGGGGAGCGGGGTAGCATGGCGAGCAACATGTAAAGGATTCATTCTTGACAGTCTTTGAGGGTGCCTCTAAAAGCCAGTCAATTTTCTGTGCCACTATTATATATAAACGGCACTGAGGCGGAATAGGGGAAAGAAGTCAGGCCAGCAATTTTTCAGCTGCTGAGGGAGTATCAGAGCTGTAACCAAACCACATTTCACACTGCTTGTAAAAGTTGCCATTTTCTTTACTTTTGTTTGGCTGATCTGCATAAACTGAACCAACATGGAATGTCGGAAGTCGACCCAGAATTGCACAGATATCAGAGCCCCTTCCTCGTTCCCTGTTAAAGTCAGCATTTTTCCACCTTTTGTCTGTGTTGCTGTTCTGTATAAACTACACCCACATGGAATGGAGGGGACGATGTCAATTTTCCCCTATGGCGGTAGCGTCAGAATCTATGTATGACAGAGGCTATAGGTTTTTCCGCTTTTTTTGTTTGTTTGTTCCATACCTGACCCACACTCTGTACAACAAGAATTTTATATGCAATTATGTGATTGTGGGATGCTGTGCCGCTCTGGAGGAAGTACACACACTTGCAGTAACATCCCGCTTCACTGCGTTATGTGTAAAAAGCGGACGCAGATAAATTGTGGAGCTCATCTTACAGCTCTGATGCAATCATCATCAGAATCATCTTTATTTTCCAAGTATGTCAAAAACACACAAGGAATTTGTCTCCGGTAGTTGGAGCCGCTCTAGTACGACAACAGACAGCCATTTGACAGAAAATACCATTGAGGCATAAAAACACAGTACGGCGAGTCACTGAGCAATGAAAGGTTAATGTCGATACACTTGTTTATTTATTTATTTATTTATTTTTACGACGTTTGTGCAAATGATGTCCTCAATCAATTTAGAGCAGTTTGAAATTACTAATAGAGCAATTGTCTCGTACAGTGACCATTGTGCAAATGGCGCAGAGACTTCAAGAAATGTAAGCAGTTGAAAGTGACAAGTAGTGTGATAATCTGGAACAGTGTCAATTGTGCAAATGGTGCAGATACTTCTCAAGCACATGAGTGGCCAGTATTGGTCAACAACAGATATGCAAATAGTGCAGAGTGGCGAGACTACTACAGTGAGTGGACGAATAATGTATAATTGGCCCGAGAAAGATGTGACAACAATCTCATGACAAAAGTGGCAGCATGGTACAACAGAATTATAAGTTAATTGTTTAAGAAGTTAATGACAAGAGGGAAGAAGCTGTTGGAATGTTTTAGTTGGCATTATTCGATAGATAACTCATTTTCCAGGAGGCTATGAATGCCGTGGTCGGCTTCTAAGTAAACCAAGGCCTTAAATATGACATTGATGATGTCATTGGGTCTGTCACAAACAATTACAGGATCTTGTATTGTGCCATGTGACGTGCAATTGAAGGCATTATTATATCCACTAGGCCTGGCCGATTATGGAAAAAAATAATCCCAATTATTTTTGATTGATACTGAAATCATGATTAATATAATACTACATGATTATTCATTGATTTAAAAACTTTGCAGTTATTCAACTACCAAAACTCAACATTAAATGCATCTTAAAAGAATAAAAACATCAAAATGTTAAAATAATAGCAAATAAATACATAAATAAATACCTGTTTCTCCTGCTGTGCGCACCTCGGCCTCTTAGGGGCAGTGTGGAACAGTGATAAAAAGATAAAGAAAACAAGATAGAAGAAGAAAGTTGTGATAGAACTTTATGAATTTAACTTATTTTTCCTAAATTAGGAAGAATATAAGTCTGTGAGTATTGTTTTAATACCTGTCTGTATTTGGTACTGCAGCGTTTGTGTGTGAATCCCTCTTGCCTGCCTAGCCTCTAGTTAGCTTGCACGGGCAAGGCAATAGGGTTTTCCATTGACTGTTAGAATGAAGCTGGCGAATTCTAAAACGTCTTATATTTAAATATACAATGTGTGTTATTTCTTTTGTCGTTTGTTTAGTTTTACAGTAAACTCCAACTGCTGTGTCATTAAACAGCTAAAAGCACCCTCAGGGACGGCAGAATAAACATAGGTGGGCTCAGGGTGCTTTTACAACGCAGGAACTCGCACAGACACACCGTGTCGTTCGGCACAGTAATTGCTTTTCTTCTATTATAATTTTATGATCGTGAGAAGTCATAATCGAAAGCAAGATCACATTTTGAAAAATCACCCAGCCCAAATTTCCACCAAGTATTGTGTGGCAAGAAGAGAACTAGGAATTTCATATACTTTCAGGCCGAGCCTCCTCCAGCAACTTTCACAGTGACACAGCATCACAGCTAGGCTAACTGTTAAATTATTTGTTAAATACATTCCAGTTACAAACTCTTTTGTACTCTATTTCTATGTTTGTGAACGGGCGTTTGTAAACCAAGGTTCCAGTGTCTTTGCAATTCTTCCTTTGGTGAAAATGCGTTTTAAATCCTGAACAAATCATCCTGCAACGGATTGTGTTGGACCTTGGAGGCTCCACTGTCATTTGCTAATTATCATCGCATCTCCTCGAGCCTCTTAACGTAATCAGACCCCATTATTAAAATGTTAACGCCAACGCGGCCTCGCATGGTTTAGCGCAACACAACTCGCCCGCTCAGCCTCCTGGAGTCCTTCCTCCCTCCTGCACCCTCTCGGCCTGCCTGCGGGGTTAAGGTGTGGAGGGCAGGTTGGGGTTAAGGTTATGTAAATGCTGCCCCTAAGTGGCAGTTGTAATTACTGCACGCTGAACTGGTCTAACCCTGGTGTGTGTCAACAACACACGCCTGGGCAGAGTGCAAATAAGTCGGCGGTGGTTTTTGCCTCTTAAGCCGCCACCCTCACCCCCTCCTCTTCACCAAACACACACAAACACAACCTAACCCCCCCATCCCCTGCTTTCTCTTTTTTTTTTTTCCCTCCCCCCTCGCTCTCTCCCTCCGCCTCTGTCACTCTTGTACGCGCAACCCGGCATGAATAAACCAGCGCGCCAGGTTCATGCGCATGAATATTGATGAGAATTTATGCACGCGCTGCGACGCTTTAAAACAACAACAACAGCCTTGCCGATTGCGCTTGCCAAGACGGCAGGCCTCTAGTGTGTGCGTGTGTGTGTGTGTGTGTGTGTGTGTGTGTGTGTGTGTGTGTGAGTGAGTGAGTGTGTGTGTGAGTGTGTGTGTGCGTGTACCAGCAAGTGTAAACGACAGAAAGCGATTCCGGCTGGGCACACCTCTGTCTCTGGCGATTTCCGTTCACGTCAACATGTCTTCCTCCGTCTTTCTGTTTTTCTCCGAGTCAGCCGGGCTGCCGCCCCCTCCCTCTATGCATGTGTGTGCGTGTGTGTGGCAGGAGAGCGATGACGTACATAAGTGTCGGCAGTTATCTGGGCCGTCAGTCACGCGGCCACGATACATCTGTGTCCCTCTTGACTGATTTGTTGGAGGTCACGCGCGAACGCGCACGCACGCACGCACACACACACACACACACACACACACACACACACACAATCACGCAGCAGGACAGGTCAGCGACGGGGTATTCAGCGTTGAATATTTAAGTCACACACACAACAGCGTAGTCCCGTCGGGTTGCGGAGAAGGTGGCTGAGCAAACAGACGTCCTTGCTCGTGTTTGTTGTGCTCATTATCGTCCCCGAGAGTTTGCTCCGTGATCCGCGCCGACTTTGCCTGGAGCGGCAACGCAAATGTAACCGCGTCGCTGCGCCTGTACGCTTTGCTCTTTGGCACGTCAAATGCCTTCTCTTAACGAAAGGCGATCCATTAAGGCTGCTATGTTTAAAAACAAACAAACAAACAAAAAAAAGCACATTTCTTCAATGCGATGTGGCCTTTTGTCCACACGCAAACTGCATTTCAGGTCACTGAAAAGTCACCCCACTAACTTAATTCAGTTTATGTTCAATGTGTCACGTACTGATAACAAAATCCCTGATACCAGATCACACAGACCTGCAAAACCAACAGAAAATGCTTCATTTTGTATGCCAGGCCAGTAGTTAGCGATGCCACTTTGCGCCAACTGCTTGTCTCCTCGCTTGTCGACGTAATCCAAGATTGTACGCGAGTCAGAATGCTGCACAGTGCATCACTAACCTATGCTAACACGAAGGCTGGGCAATTAATCGATTCTACTCAAATTAATGGATTTTATCTATTAATATGAGTTAGCTCGATAGATAGATAGATAGCTAAGCTGGTTATTACCACTTCCAGTTGAAGTTTACTGTCAAACTAAACAAAGCAAAGCGAGTTACACAAGCCAATGCAATTTAGTTTTCTTGTTTGAGAGTTGCCAGCTAGCTTAATGCTAACATGAATGTGAAATGCCAACGTTAGCATCGATAGTTGCCGTTTTATAACCTTTTCAGCAACAGATATTCGAACGTATATAAATGGAACAACTGGTACACAGACAATACTCAGAGGCATATCTTCTTCATTCTCTATAAAAAATGACTAGTAGAAGTCCATTCTTCTTCGTTTGTTTGCATGACTGAATTATACAGCGCTGCCTCCCATTGGCCAAAGTGGGCACAGCAGAAGGTGCAGGACACTGCATTGGATGCAGCATTGGATTGTGATGCGCAAACTGTTTAATACTTTGCAGTCTATTCAATTATGTTATTACTCACTTTTTTTGGGGGGGGTGAGGAAGATAACCATAATCTAGAAAATAAGTGTTTTGAGTTAAGAGCATGTATCTTCTTGTCAACAAACTGCAAAACGTTCAAAGTTGTCTTGTGTTAATGGGTACACAATGTTGACTTTATCACGGGGTCGGTATCTTTACACTAGTGCCATAAAAATTGTTTTTTTTTTTCAGTTTGTTTCTTTGGTTTTTTTAAAGGTTCCGTGTAGAAACGACAAAGTTGATAGACCGCTGCTCATTCTCACAGAAATGCGAAAGTGCCTGAAAACGCAGCCAGTAGTTGCCGTTTGCGAAAACATCCACTTTGAGCCCTTTTTAAAAAATGTTCGCGTCGCCAAAATGCATTCTTCGTGTAAATAACCCGCCAAAACGACAACATTTTCATGAAAAAATTGATTTTGACATTTGTATACACAACAGTGCCACCGTTATGTTTTTTTTCCGCTCAATGCCATTCGTTTTATTCACCTTATATTGAAGTGTGATGTCCATGATTAACCCCACCTGATGTCGGGCTGCATGTGATGACCGTAAAATAAAATAAAATATTATTATTTCTTTTTTTTGTTTTTTTTTTAGATTTCTTGTTAAAATGATTCCACTTATTGCATAATTTTTAGCATCTCAAAAGAGCTCGTCGCCAATGTCTTAATACCGCAGCGCTGCTGCCGTGCTTGTGATGAGCTCGTCGGTGACGCGCGTTCTCGTCGGGTCGAACAGGTCTGTTTCCAGATCAGACCCGCTTTGTCTCTGCGGGCCTCTTGCGCAGGATGAGTGCGTTTGACAACACGCATCTTTTATGGGCATCAGCCCCGCAGCTAGTATATATAATCAGCATTAGTGCTCGCTCAGCTGTGTCCTTTTATTGTTTCCGCGCTTGCGCTTGGCCAATTTCCATTTTCTCGCCGTTGTTGTTGTTTTCCCGCGAGAGTCCCTTTTGTTGGACATATTTGACATTGAAAGTCGACCTTGGAGCCTGCAGCTGCAAAAACAGTCTGAAAGAAGAAATGAGAGCGTCTGCAAAACTTTCTACCAGATTGCAAGGAGGTGGAATATATTTTAAACTAAATTAGAATGCAGGCAGATTAAATGGAGGGGAAAAAGCTAACAGAAATTAGTTTGTCAATGTTAAAAATAAAAAAAGTAAATCTGACTTTGGATTTTAATAATTTTCAACTGGCTCCCTCTGGGATTTGCTTTGTTTCTCATGGTAGCAAACAAGCTTTGAAACTGTTTTTTTCCTTAGCATTAACTTTCATAAACTTACACAGAAATAATGAAAGTACTGTATAATGTGTAATAATAACTTATAATGTGAAAATAAGCTGTTCCTCTCATTTTTTTTAGATCACAAAAACCCAACATTTGAACTATTTATACCCACTCTACGTAAACACGATCTTTAATAAATGTTGCATATTGAGCATTCAAACGGCATGGCATAATTCTGTTGTCGAAGTGGTAGTGGTACACAGCCTCGAGCTTTCTCACCGTCTTATCTAGAGTTGCACAGGTGAGGCAAAAATATTTGCCTCTTGGAAGCACATACCTCGGGTCAAAAGTTCCCAACATGTATAAAATCCCTGCTTTTTTGCAACATTTTCATGGTCAGCATGTATTTGGCAATATTCAGTGCAATTGACTGTGTGCTTGTGACTGTGTGCGTGTGTGTGTGTGTGTTTATGAGAGATATGCTTGTAGCGCTACCTATTGGTTTAATATGCATTTGAGGGCCTGCAAAGGCATCTTGATGGAATATTTTTTTTGTTGAACATGTTTCAAAAAGCATCCGAGAGTTGGCATTTGAGTGCGGACATTTTCATGTTGTTTTTCAACGTCTCTGAAAATATGCGACGTACCCCGATGCGGCGTGGCTGACACGGGCGGCTGCCGAAGCAGATGGGCCGCCCGTGTTTCGCGTCCGCAGTCTAGCATGTGTCATTAATGTCGGGACCGCTGCGCCCGCCTCGCATAATTGCTCTTTCGTTCCCCTCCGCTTCTTTAGACGCGCGGAGGTCCGCGCTGCGGAGAGACTTAGATTAAAAACACGAGGCTCTTTTGCCGCCCCCCTCCCCTTCATTTCGCCGTTCCACATCCTGTCTGTAAGCGTACCAGAATTCCTCAAATGCTTGTAACTCCACCTCACCTAAAATTTTATATCACCCTTCTGGCTGGGCTGTTCTCTTTTTAAGAGCCGTTTCTGGAAGCCTCATCCCCCCTCCCCCTCCCTCCCTCGCGGAGGCGCACTGGTGCTGACATTCCCGCAATGTCCTCCATCACGTCGGATTCGTCAGCCTCGTGGTTTGCCCTTTCAGTCGGACGAATGAGACATTCCTGCCCGAGCGCACGCACGCACTCACGCACGCCTGGCGATGATGTCAAACCTCGACGTTAATAGGCCGAGGCTTCGCGTTGGCCCCCCCAGCGGGGGTTTTGCCGTCGCTGTCGAAAACGCGCTCTGTGGAAACTTGGCTTTAAATACTTAGCGCCGAGCACAGATAAAACGCCACTGTGGGGATCTTGTGATTTTCATTCGGATTGTTTGGAAGGCCTGCATCGGCGCCCGCACGCCCCCCAGGCTCTTTCTGGTGACTAATTAATTTCCAGCGTGCGGGGGTAGAGGCCAAAGCTCGTGGGCCCGCCTCCTGACACTGGCTGCGTGTTTGCGAGGAGACGGCGGGCGGGAAGAAGGGAGGGAGAGGCTTCGCTCCGGCTCGACTGCTGCGCCTCGGCCTGCGGGGAAGAGGAGGAGGGAAGGGAGGGCGCGCGGGGGGGTTGACGAGCAGAGCGCAGAAAATCGATCCGGGGGCCTCGCTTCTCAGCCTCTTTCCGGACGCACGAGTCCTCCTCTCCCGGGAATTAGATAACAGCTTGTAAAAGCCCTCCACCGCCAGGCGCTGCGCTCGCCTCCTCCATTCCGCCGCCGTCGCTCCTCCCCCGCCCGCGCCCGCGCCCGCCTGCCCGCCCGCTTGTCCAGCAGATATTGAATTCATCCCCTTCCAATTGCCTTTAATTGGACGCGCCGCTTCTCCCCATAACTGTGTGGATATTGCATATTATCAGCACGTTAATATTTTATTAGATTTTAATTGGCCTTTGTTGTTTGGCTCAGCGCACCACTGCGCCCGTGAACGCGCCGCCGCTGACGCCCGTGTGCCTTTGTGTGTTTGTGTTTGGAAAACACCAAACCATAGCTTTCCTTCTCCCCCTCTGTGTGTCAGTATCCCCTTTCACAGAGTTTCTGCAAAACTGATGTATCGAGGACGTACAAGAACGTTTTTCCTTTCACGCAGAGCCCTGCGGCACATGGCCGCGTCTGACGTGGCATCCCGTAATCAGGTCGTAAAATGTCTTCCGCGCCAGCGTCGGACGTACTCGTCAGACAGAAAGCCGACAAATTAGCGGGTTGACTCGAGACCCCGTTCCGTGTCGGAACGGGGTCTCCGTGCCGTTAAACTTCACACCCCGATCCCATCTTTCTGCGCGCATTCCTTCCTTTCTGTACCTTTCACACAGAACGGTGAGAGAGGAAGTAGCTGCGGAAAAGAGTCCAATTAGCAAGCAACCGGCAAGTGAAATCTGTGGTGTTAAGCTTCACACCCGCCGTCCCAGCTTTGCACTATTCCCTACAACATAAGCAGCGTCCTGATATTACCTCGGAAGCTGGCGACTCCAGATTCCCGTTCTGTCTCGCTACCTTTCACACGGAACACGAGCACAGCAAAAAACAACTTTTGTTTTTCCACACAAAGGGGCAGAAGAAGTGAGTGTCGGGGGTATGAAACTTCACACTCCGATCCCAGCTTTCCTTTACAGCGGACACACGCAAACTCGCAGTTCGGCAATCCGTGGATTTGTTTTCAATTTGAAATCTGACCTCAGAAGCCGACAAATTTGCAGATCGACTTAATTCCCTCATTTTCTTTTCCCCCACAATAGCGGCACAGGAAAAAGCAGCAAATGTGAAGTCTCGAGTGTTGAACTTCCTTTTGCACAATTGCTACCACACGTTTGATACTACCCCTGACGTGACTTCAGCCAGCAAATTTGCAGGTCGAACTCGATCTCCCCAATCCGCGTTGTTTCCTTTCACAGAGAATAGCAACACAGGAGAAAATGTTTTCAACACAAAGGATCGCGACACTTCCCGATCACGTTTTTTTCCCCGGCGTTCCCTTTCCAACAGTCGCCGTCCCATTTTAGAAACTACCTCTGAAGCCGGCAAATTTGCCGGTCGACTTCAATCTCCCGTTCTGTGTCGGTTCCGTTCGCAAGCCGAGAAAAACAGGATTCTCTCTCCTGCAGGTTTCGCTGGCCGAGGAGATCAAGCCGCTCAAGTGGTATCCGTCTGTTTACCTGCTGGTGTCCATCTTCCCGCTCATCAACAGGTAAGGCACGCACACACCTACACGCGCACGTGTCGACTTTCACCCGCAAGTCTTGTCGTATTTGCATATTGGCGTCAGTCGAATCGTTCCGCCGTCGCCTCTCTCGCTCTCGCTCTCGCTTATCAGCGGCTCTTAGAAGCGCCGCTTTCCGCGTAGCAGCCAAGCAAGATTGCGTGCGTGCATGTGTGTGCGTGTGTGTGTCAGCCGCGCGGAGCATTTTATTGGGTTTTTTAAAAAGTCGGAGCTTTGTCAGGCGAGGCTTGGCGCGAGGGGGCGGGTGGTCCAGTAAACGACAACCTCGGGCCTGTTATTACTTCTCACGTCCGCCGTGTCTTTCGCCTGCAGACCCTCCTCCCCCCCGCCCCCCTTCTCCCTCCCCACATAGAGCTGCTGGCATGATTGACAGGTCAGGGTTACTAAGTGATTAGCTGCGGCGGCTCTGCTTGTCGCCACGGCGATGTCAGCAGAGACGCAGGTCAATTACAGGGTTAACGTCTCTCAAAGGCTCCCCTCCGACGCCCCCCCCCCCCGAATCGCCCCCCCCTTCTTGTCCTTCCCCACCCCCTCCTTAACCTTCCTGTCCATCGCTCCGCCCCCTCCCCCGCTGCCGACCGACGGAGATGATCCCGCCCCCTCCTTTCCTCCTTAAATGTCACTTTCCTTTCCGCTCTCCCTCGTTTCCTCACGTATTTTGTCGCCGCTCCTTCCCCTAATTTGCGATTTTCCGTCTCCCCAGCCCCCCACGCCCCCCCCCCCCCCTTCTCTGGTTCTCTCTCCGCCTGTCTTGAGCAAACACACGCCGCTCTCTGCCTTTCTCCCGAGAGCGCACGGGGGATAAAACGGGAATGAATTGCTCTCTCGTTGTCGTCTTCCGCCTCCTCCCGCCGCTCGACTGCGCCGGCTGTATATATCCCCAGCTCCTATTAATTTGTTAGCCGCCCCCGCCCCCCACCCCCCTCCTATTTACTCCCCCCCCCCCCCCCCCCCCCCCCCCCCGGCTCCTATCCTCGCTCCATCCTCCTCCCTGCCTTCAGCTGCGGGGCTGGAGTGTGTAAAGTGTTTGTCACGGTGCCGTGCCGATGCTGCCGCGTGGAAGTGAACGCGCGGGAGGCAGCCTGAGCGTGCGCGTGTGCGCGTGCGTGTTTTTTTGTTCCTCCCCGCTGGCGTGCGTAGGCGGCCGCTTGGTTTCGTGTCAAGGCAAATGTGCTGTCACCGCTTGTTGCCATGTGTGCGCACTTGTTTGTCTGGCTTGACGTTCGTGCGTGCGTGTGTGCGTGCGTGCTCTCCAACGCGCACGGGTTTTTCTATCCCGTGTGTCTGAGTGGGGGATTATTTCTATCTGAGCTCCAAAGCCTCCTAAACAGGGTTTAGAGAGACGGCCCAGGGCAGCAGCCAAAGCTGTCGGCTCTCCCCCTCTCCCCCTCTCCCCCTCTCTCCCCCTCTCTCTGCCATTTCTCGCGGCCTGATCCGTCCTGCTAATACGCAGGCGCTCCCACACACAAACACGCTCTTGTTTTGGCCTTCATGCGCTGCCACACACACACATACGATTCACAGACAGTCACACGCCACACAAGCAATTTTAATCTGTTCCAAATGCACACTGGTAAATGTGTTAATTCGACACCAGCTGTTGCGAATTGAAACGGGAAAGCGCTCCTACCTTTCCTGCGAGCCCGTGCTCTCCCTTTCTCGCTCTCTTTCTCTCCCCGTGTTTGTGTGTGCGCTGCCCGGGCACGCTGACTCCGGTTTTCACAGTCTGCTTCTCACATCACCTCCCCTGTGTGCTTTTTAGTGTGGGTGTGTGTTTGTTTACAAGGCTTGTCTAGATTCCTACTGTGCGCGCCTGTCCGCCTGTTTGCATAAATAAGCCTTCTCCTCGGAAACCTCGCCGCCGATTCCGGTGGCGCGTCGCCGCTTGACGAGCGAGCGCTTCTCCCGGACGAGCGTCTCGCAAAAGCCCCTTTTTCCGCCGAGCGTCGCGCTTTGGTTTCGTTTGACGAGGCACACTTTTTTTTATTTTTATTTTTTTATTGGGTTTCCATTGTCAAACATTCTGAAAGGTACACAAATATCAAGAGGCCCTTTGACATTCCGCGGAAGTTGGCTTCTTCCTGGTTCGCTGTCCCCCGTGTGAGGGTTCGGGTTTACCGTCGATGTGCAAATGTGCCCGCTTCTGGTGCGGTATCACAGGTGTAACGTAGGCAGAACATGCCAGCCGCGAGTGTGAAGTTTCACAGCCGAGAGTCGCTATGCGTGCCCCTTGGTGTTGAAAGGAATTGTCGCTGACGCCGGCGTTGTCGCGCACCTAATTATCACAATTAGCGAAGCACGCCAATGTCCTGTCACCGTTACATCGCCGATGCGCCGGTTTGCCCGGAAGCTTGCGTGAAAGGGACTTGGGTGTTCATGCATATTTAAAAAAAATACCCCAAAAAGTTCCATTTCACGTCGTCAAACCTGCAGATACCCTCGATACCCGATCTGTAGTTTGCTACTTTTTGACACCCTGTTGTGGCAATATGACAAAGAGGTCCTCGGTTTACGACAGTCCAAATGTATGAGCTATGAATACGCCATCACACGGCACAAGAAAGCCTACTCTGTTACCACCGTATGTGCGTTTTTTTTCCATTTGACTAATAAGCACGGTTGGTACTTAAGCAATGTACGCACAGAACCGATTTTCAACATCTTAACCGATCTTTTGAAATGACGTTTTTACTATGGTGAATGACTTGCGATACAAGCGTACAAACACTCAACACGACCAGTTGCTCCATCCATCGGCATCTTCGAGTCACTTCCTAAGTGGCTCGTCTTCCGTTTCACGTCACGGAATCCGTGGCTCGGCTAACTCGGCCCGACCGTTTTCCGAGCAGATCGGGGGGAAGAATCCAATTTAACGCACCCCACCGCAGGATAATCTCTTCGGGCCTTTGCTGACTTTGACAGCGAACGGGCGTAGAAGGCAATCGCCAACAACATGTGTATCCCCGTTTAGTATAAGGGGAGTTTGCAATTTGTTGGTTTGTTAAGAAACCACGCCACGCACCAGAGTGCTCTCCCAGCAGACCGAGAATGGTTGGCACAATAGCGGTCAAAACGAAGCAGTTGTCCCGAAGTTCCTTTTAACCGAGCCAGCGTGAACGCTCCACCGACATTAAATGACGGCAAAAAGCATCAGTACATCACAAATATTTACAAACAGTTAATTTTACTAACATCTCAGCAGGTGGAAATTACTCCAGTGCGTCACAAAACTGTCAGTTTGTAACTTTACGCATATCGCTGTCCCACAAATTTTTTTATCAGAAATTTAAACAGAAAACAACTCCCAAAATACAGTAAGCTTTTTTGCCGTGTGGTGACATTATGCATTTGTCTTTTTTTCTTGTTAAAATTGTGTTTAAGTAGCGGCAATTTGTTGAACTTATCTCAAGACATTTTACATATGGAGCAGGTCCTACCACGAAGGCTGTATTTACAGTGCATTTGTCTGTTTACACGTGTATTTCGAGGGACACGTCAGATATGGCAGCTGGGCACACCTTGAATTTTGCCTATTTACATCATATTTAATGGTCTATGCTTTTCTTTGCCCTAAAACTTTACATCGTTTTTTTTTTTTTTTATCTATTTGTGTTGTTTGAGCAGTGTATACGTCAGCACTCTGTGTATACGATAATGTCAATCTCGCTTTGAAAAGGTAGCGTTCCCCCACTATTCTCGAGGGATAGTGAGTGATCTGTGACGAATTGACGCCCACCCCAAAAGTCTTGTAATTGCCCGTAGATGCCACAAGATGGCGCCAAACGGATTTCCTAATAATAGACACGTCTGCAGCCAGAGCAAAAAACTGCAAATAAGTGACGCTTTTCAGCAAAAAAAAAAAAATGTGTATATAAAATTTGAAACTGCCGTGTCGCGAATATGCTAGGCTTCACTGTATAGCCGTTCTCTCCGTTTCCACAGCACTCACATTTTACAAATATCCGATCGGTATCTGATTTGTATGCGCATTTGGAAGATGCCTTATTCTGATCTGCTTCCCTTAAACATCCCAATTATGCCACTCGAGAGCAAAACAATCTGAATTTGCTCACCCAAACCATGCAGTGTAAATCCATCGTAATCTACATAATTACACAAACGTTGTTTTGTCGTATTGGTGTCCAGTGGGGCAGTGGCCTTCAAATCCAGGAGATAGCGTTACAGTGAAAACAAGATTATGCCGTGTAGCCATTTGCCATGCTCATCACAGCCACCTACAGCACTGGAGGGGAACAGTTGTGATGGTGATCCCATGAAGGGATGTGCATGATATAAAAAAAAAAAAAAAGGCTCAACTAAATATCCACAATGACGTTGTCTTTCATTGCGGGCTTCTTTTTTTTCGGGGCTAACCATTCATCCGTCCATCTGTTTTTAGGCGCTTTTCATTATTGTGGTTGCGGGTGAGCTGGAGGGTTTCCCTGCTGACGTTTGGACGGGACTGGTTGCCAGTAAGTTGCAGGGCACATGTAGACAACCAACCGTTCACACGCACATTCACCCCAAAGAATTTAGAGTCAAGCAAGCTAACGTGCGTGTTTTTGGAATGTGGGAGGAAGCCGAAGGAAAGCCATGAAAGCACGAGAAGGGTATGCAAACGGCACACAAAGCCAGAGCAGTGATTCGAACCCTCTGAACTGTGAGGCAGACGTGCTAGCCACTAGGTTACCTTGCTCTTAAATAAATATGATGCAGAATTCTAGTATTCTAATCATCCTTATGTTTGGACAAACCTTTCAGCAGTGGAAAAGCTGCGTTTTCCGGAAGGACTGGTTTGGGATTGTTCAGTCTTGGCGGAGGTCATTGTAGTTGTTATCTGTTCACGGTTCCTCTTCTTAATCGAGTTCAGCGCCGGGTTACGCTGCTTTAATGTCAGGCTATTCACAAAGCTAAACCTTATCAATATGCCCGCAACGGAAACGCACGGCAGATCGGGGTTTATTGTTCAAAACCGTACTGTGGTGAGCTTGAAGAAACGCTTTGGCAGAAAGGCGGCTAAAAGCACACGCTCGGAAAGAAAAAGCTTCCCCAGTTTGTTGATTTTTTGTTTTTTCTTCGCCTTTCTGCACGAGGCAGCCGCTCTAGTTGCCTGTGAGCGATGGCGGTTACGCTCCTTCCCGCGGGGCGCCTCCGAGCCAAGCAATTGGTCCTGGCGGCGGAGGCTTGAACTGCCGATGTGTCTGCGTAACCTTCAGTTCACCCTGTCGCAGCGGGACGCGGCCGCCGTCCTCCTCGTTGTCCCTCCGTGCTACGTAGGTTTTTTTTCCCCCCTCTGTGTGCGCGTGTGTGTCGGCACACGTGCCAGTAGAGGAGTTTTGTACGGGCTCCCTACAAGGCCCGAACCCCCCTTTCATCCCCGCACCACCCCGCCGTTCTTTGGAGGAGATCTGATTTCCCTGCTCCAGGCGAGCTGAGAGAACAAGACAGCGCGTATGTGCGTCTGCGCTTTGCTGCGTGCGTGTGTCTGTGTGCGTGCGCTCGCTTCGCCTTGTGTGTGCGCACGCCGAGGCCAGGCAGACCTTCCCCATCTCCGCTCGGCGCTTTGAAAAACGAGGAAGGAAATCTCAGAGCAGCAGTTATTATTCATCCCTCAAAGAGAACGCCGCGGCGGCAGAGGAGGAGGGGAAGGATGGAGGGAGGAAGAAAGGAAGAGAGAGCCTAACAGGAGGGAAGGTGGAGGAAGAGTGTCGGCGGGGGAGGAAGGAGGCGGCGGTGCTGCTCGGGATACATTAACGCTTATCGCACTGTATTTTGCATCCCAGGATGTTCTCTTTCTCTGTCTTTTTCCTTCCGCTGCTCCCTCTTTCCGACGCTGCCTTCCTTCTCCGCCTCTCAGAATAACTTGTGCGGCTTGGCGTGCGTTTCATATTTTACACCCTATAACGTCATCGGTGTAACGAGCGAGCGTCTCGGATCCAGAAATGTCCCGACTTATCTTTGTTTCTCTGTTTGTTGGCATTCATTTGACTGAAGAACGACGGAAACGTTTTGAACTGTTAAGTATTTTACAGATTTTATTTGGACTTAAATCGGCGACACACATACTAATGTCTTTCACATCCTAACCATTTTTTTTAATGGAACGACCCTGCATGACGAGGGAAAAAAATGACTCTGCCGCCTTATTGCTCTAATAGTGCGAAGTGTAGTTGACATGACCAACACAGAACAGCACACGATATCGATAACAATATCGCAACTAATAAGCACGAGTCTCCTCTCACCAATGTGATGTCTTTCCTAATACCAAAACTGACCTGTGAGAGGCAGCATTGTGCCACTGGCCATCCAGACTGGAAATAGAGAGAAGAAGAAACAGTAGAATCAGAAGAAGTTAGGCTAACTGTTTAGCTGGTAACTACATTGCGGTTGCAAACTTTGTTCCTTGTCAATTTGATTGTACTTGAATGACTTGGAGACATGTTAAACAAACGCTTAACACGAGCAGTTGCCTCGATTTGCGCCAACTTCAGGTCGCTTCCTTCGTGGCCCTGGTTCCGTTTCACGTCTGCTGAACTTGCCCACGCGCGATGATTTGCGGGTGTAAATATTGAACAGGTTTAAAAGTTACGGTTGCCATCTCCCAAGTAGATCGGAGAGGAACAATCACCCGTAACGTACACCGCCGGATAATCCGATAATCGGGCCTGTGCTGACTTTGAGCGTAAAGGGAGGAAAAAAACTTCAGCCCATTTGCTTGTATGTATGTAACCACCCTGCTTTAATTCTGCAATTTTTCAACTACAAGGCCCTAGACGCCACTACTAAAACCAATTTCCTTCAAGTTCTTGCAAAAATTTGCAGTTTTTTTTTTCTTTGCAAGAAAATGCTTCCATCTTACCTCAGACAACGCAGACGCTGATTCACAATTACAATTCCTAAACTTGGTTTTTCAATGACAAAGCATTTGAGGACATAACTAAGGTCAGAATTGTCTTAGTTTTTGCCCCCCCCCCCCCCCAAAGAAAAACTGCTGGACTTTGATGTTTTCAAGGCTTTCGGATGGGGAATTGATTGTCATGTGGAGCAGCACGTAACCAGAAATTCCTGCAGCTCCCTTAAAGATCAGATGACAAAGATGTTATGGGGTCAGTTAAAATTCCTATTTGCATTGTTTATATGTTATGTATCACATGCACGTAACTTCCAGCAAGTTTTCAATCATAGTTTAGCTAAAAATTGTGGTTTTTATCACGCATATCGAGTCCTCCCCGAACATACGCTAAGCTCAGGACACCGGGGTGTGGTTACTCTATCCACCGCAAGGGCTACCAGAAGTGACGTTGCAATTGACAAACACAGGGCGCTACACACTATATGCAATGGCGAGCAACATGTTGGAATATGTGGAGGAGGAGGATTTCGACATACAGGAGCACCCGACTGAACTTGGCATCGTCAAAGCGTCCACGTTTGAGCCGCCAAGTAGCAGCTGTACAACAACCGTGACCGCATGGCTTGAAACAATGCCACCCCAGGGGTGCCAATATTTTTGAGCACGACTATACGTATTATATATTCCTATATGTTTCAGTGACACGGCACAAGCTTTTTCACAGTATGCAGTATTCCTCTATATTGTGTGCCCCTCGCTCGAGTAGCGGTATAACACGATGCGCAGAAAGTTTTTGCCGTGCGTCTGTTGGCTTGTTATATCGGCAAAAGTACAGACGACAGTACTGAAAAGTACTGCGTGGGTCTGTTTTCCCCTACTCCCCAGTGAATAGTAACCATAATAGAGTCGTAGGTATATACAAGGAAACGCTCACCTCTTGTCTGCGGCGCCGAGGCGGCTGCGAGATTCAGTTCGCTTGCTGGCGGTTGAGGTCCCGGTGGCCGTAGGAAAAATAGTTGGCACCGCAGCTGGTTTCAGTCTCTGCCTAACTCCACCTGTGTATCCAATGCTGTCTGCTAAATGTTTCTCAAAACACGCCGGTTCGAAGTGATCAGCACAGAATTTGGAACGCTTGCTAGGCACTCATAGCTGAGCATGTTTCTTCCCCCGTCGATTTGACTTTGCCTTTCCACTGGTCACATATTCCTTTTTCACTTGGAAAGCCCCAAAAAAAAAAGAAACTCTTGCCGCTGCCTGAACCATTTGTACAACCAAATGCCACACAATAAACCATCGTTAAATCATATGACAACAAATATACAAGGACGGGAACAACGGCATGGAACAGTAGGACACAACGTCGACTGAACAGGATGTTTGGCTCGTGTGACGTCACAGCGCCGGAAACAGACGAAGACCAGAAGGCGCGTTCTGCATCATATTGAGCGATTTAACTGCTGTATAGCGGCTATAATCACTTCGAAATGGCAGATGTGGTTTGTTATCAAGAACATTTTTAAAATCTTTGTCCTTTGACCTTGAATGTTCAATCGCTCAAATTCAAACGATGCCCAACCGTCCGTCTGACTGAGTTGTCTTACATTTCTTTGTGTTTGTTTGGAATAATTTTACTGCGTATGAATGAATAAAAAAGATTGAACATCAAAAAACTATTTAAAAAAAAAAATGCTATCTTGTTTTGTCTTCAACTGCTTTGATCCACATTCGCTATCCCCAAATTGTAATTATCAATGATTTACTGCGTGTCAATAGAGCGGCTGACAGTTGCTGTTGTCTAGGCTGCTCATTTATACAGCGCAGGTGTTTCAGAGGTGGAAATATTTTCAAAGCGTGTCTCAAAGTGGATTTCGTTAAACAACAATTTACTCCTTCTCTAGAGTTTGACAAAATCAACCCCAATCAGAAGCAAGTGTCCTAGACAGATGGGCAATGCTAAATTGTGAAGGTTTTTTTTTTTCCCCCTGAGCTATCTAATGTTGTCAAAGTTTGATAATCATTTATTTTGAGGATTTTCGTAACGTGCGTAAAGTGCTGCCCCTCACACTAGTGCCACCAATCAACACTAAATTAGTAGACGTCTATCATTCATTCATTCATCTTCCGTTCCGCTTCTCCTCACTCGGGTCGCGGGCGTGCTGGAGCCTATCCCAGCTATCTTCGGGAGAGAGGCGGGGTACACCCTGAACTGGTCGCCGACATGCACAAAAAAGTCTCAAAAAGCCAAAACTGAAATTAAACAGGAAGTCAGCATTTTGGTTTAAAGCGGTCATTTTGGGAGCGAATTCTAGGGTTTGTACTTTGAAAAATTCTACAAGAGAATTCGCCCAAAAAAGCCCACGTTGGAAGCTGTTTTAGACGGTTGGGCAAGCTAAATTGTGACGTTTTTTTGCGTACATCATCTCATATGGTCGGCACATGCCGTCAAAGTTGCATGACTGACAATAATTTCCTTTCAGTGGCAGCTTTTGTGGAGGGTGTGCGTTTGTTGTAGCGTGTCGGGTAGCGATCGGTGTGTAACCAGAGACCGAGAGCCCTCTAGCCATTTGTCTCCCGTCGTGCGCCGGCAACGCTCCGCTATTCATCCCTATTTAGCGAGACCGAGCTGGCCTGCAGGACTGCGTGAAGAGCACGCGGGGGACTTGGTAGGAGGCGGCGGATAGGCCGGTGGGGGGCGGGGGTGGGGGTGGGGGTTGGGGATGGGCTGTCGGTGCCCAGTCTGGACACCACACACACTGCAAAAGCGAATGTATAAAAACTTGGCGACACGTGGTGGTAATTAGTGGGTCGCAAATCCGCCCTATATAGTGAAGGCCATAAACATCCTATATGTACGCTGTATACATGCGCATGGTGGATGCATGCAAACGCAAGCAGAGACGAGATAGCCTGTGTCACACGCTCGTGGCCACTTTCTTTTTTTATGTGAGATGCAAGCGCACACACGCAGACACACCGTCCGCTATGTACGCCCCCCCCACCGCCCCCACCTCCCCACCACGCTTTCAGGCACGTCTTTAAATATTCATCACTCTGGCTGCTCGGAGAGTGCCGTAAACGCTGCCTCACACTCCGGGGAATCGCTAAAGCCTACTCTATCATCTGCTCTACCTCTCTCCCTCTCTCGCTTTCTCTCTTTTTTTCGCTCTTTCTCTCGCTCGCTCGCACGGCGCGAACAAGGCTAAATTCACATGCCCAAACACTCAAACGTGTTATCGACCGGACACGCATTGTGCTTGCTACGTGAACGCCTTCAACTAATTTGGTGGAGTTTCACCGGAAGGGTGCTAGCTACTTGTCTTCACACTCCTCAACCTAGCTTTAAAGCCACCATTTCAAGTGTCCCACAATAAGTAGGAGTACCCTCAAATCAGGCCCAATGTGTTGAAAACGTACATGGAAGCAAAGTCTCTGGATCGTTGGCGCGGTAGCCAGATTGCGTAGACAAGCGTAGTAACAGCGCGTTCCGTCACACTACAACCACCTGCCCGAGGAGGGCACGTTATTTAGCATTCCAGTCATCCTAGTGTCTCAACCATTTCAGGCGTCTGTCGCAAACGGTCCTGCCAGTTGAGCAAACCACGCATGGCATAATGGCTAACCAGCTGCCGACTCGGACTCTACCCTCCATTTGGATTTTAACCTCGGGTGTGTTTGGTTGAAAAAGCTGTGCAGGTGGCCCTCGATTTGCAACGGCCCCGACATCGGGGATTTGAGAATACGATTGGCACGCATTAGTGGCGTAAGAATGTCGTCACACGCCACAAGAAGACATGCTCGGCTACCACTGTATTGAATGTATATTTATGGCCTTAAGGTGTTTTTAATCCAAATATTGACTATAGTTATAACTTTGCAACTTTATGCCTATGGCACATTCAGACTTCAGACGTGCACATTGCAGTTATGTCGCTGCCGTAGGAATGGAACTCCCATCGTGGACATAGGAGCCAAAAATAAACCGAATAAATGACACTGCACTGTTATGCTTTAAAAGCTATTATAAATGTATTGCAAAATTTGTCGTCCTCGCTCGCTTCGTGGTGCCTTTGGCATTGCCCCACCATCATGATTCCTAAGCTCTAGTTTTCAACGACGGGGCTCTGAAGTTTGCTGCTAAAGTCCAAAACTCTTGCATGTTTTTGCAACAATTAGACAGGCTCTGCTGTTACTCTTGGTAAGAGAAGGCTTCCGCCATTGCTGCCGTAGCCAGACAATACAGGGGATTGTTGTCACATGTAGGACACAACCAGTATTATTCAGGCTTCTTGGCAGTTGTCTTACTAGTTTGTTTCATCTTTCTCTTTGTCTGTTTATTTCTATTAATCTTACTGCGCATGAACTAAAATGACGATACATTATTAGAAATCTATTCGGGGGGGGGGGGGGGAGAGCCAATTCCCAAACTGTAGTTATCAACAATTTTCTGCTTGTTAATATAGCGGCTGATAGTTTTAGGGTTACTTGTTTATACCCCAATTGTGTGGGACATTTGAACGTCACAACAACACTCATTAGATGAGGCCCAGTTTTTCCAATCTTCCTATTGGCCAATTTTGGTGCGCTTGTGCTTATTGTAGCATCTATTTCCTGGTCATTACAGACAGGAATGGCACACTGTGCGATCTTTAAGGTTCCACTTATTGTACACCTTGATCATAGCTTACACTTGGTTTATGGAAAACTGGCGAATAAATGTGAAGACGAGTCTTTCCTTGGAAACATTAGAACATCTTAGTGCTGCTCGGTAAATAGCCTTAAATGCGGTCATGTTTCAAGGAAGTTGCGGAAATCCAGAAAGAACACACACCAACCTCACCCAAGAGTCAAGAGTTGTCATGTGTTGCAGCGGAAAAGTCCCTTTCACTTAGAGGATTCGGATTGCAGCGCTGTGGCCGGCACAAGGGCCATGTTTTGGCATTTTGAACCGTATGATTCATCTGGAGTGAAAGGGGGGTGGGGGGGAGCGAGTCAGCCGAGGAGAAGAGGAAGTGCAATCAGGGTCAGGATGACTGTTTTGGCTGCCTTCGACTCTACGGAAGGAGGCTCTCATGCAAGCGGCCTCTCGTTGGCAGCTCAACGGATGTTTGACTCCACAAATACGTTGTCGTGTTTCAGCTCGCCACGGTACGATTTGTAACGCTAAACCCTCATCTGACTGATTTTTATCTAGCAAGCGGGATGGCAATAACTGTGTCAGACCAAACTACGAAGAACCACTATAGTTTGGAATTCTCCCTTCCATAAAAATGATGTATAGTGTGACTTATTTCCAACCTTTCATGACCATACCCCACAGAATGGTGTCAAAAGGTGCTACGGAGCGGTTTCTCTACAGGATTCATTGTCACTTATTTGCTACCTTTTTTGTGCACAGAGCACAGGCCAAGTTCTTATTTGAAATGCGCTCGAGATCTCAGCTTGGCCCAAAAATGAATGAAAAAAATGCTAACGGCTTTGAATCCACTCTGCAAATCCACAGAATTTTTGTTATTGCCCATCCAGCCATCCATTTTCTTCCTCTTATCCGGGGTGGGATCACGGGGGCTGGAGCTTAAGCAGGGAAGCCCCGACTTCCCTCCCCCCAGCCACTTCGTCCAGCTCTTCCGGGGGGGATCCCGAGGCCTTCACAGGCCAGCTGAGAGACATAGTCTCTCCAGCGTGTCCTGGGTCGTCACCAGGGTCTCCTCCCAGTGGGACGTGCCTGGAACACCTCACCAGGGAGGCTCCTCTTGATGCGGAGGAGCAGCGGCTCGACTCTGAGCCCTTCCCGGATGACCGAGCTTCTCAACCTAACTGTAGGTGAGAGCCCGGACACCCTGCGGATGAAACTCAACGTCTTTGCGATCTTGTTCTTTGGGTCGAGACTCGCAGCTCGTGACCCGTAGGTGAGGGTAGGAATGGAGATCGACCGATCTCCTCCTCCATTACTCGCGAACAAGACCCCGAGATACTTAAACCCCTGCAAGTGGGGCAGGATCTCATCCCCGCACGCCACCCTTTTCCAACTATAGTGTCCAACACATTCCGTCCAAATGTGAGGCTCGCTATTGGCACCTTACTCAATTTGGGGAAAATGAATGAAAATGTTCCATTCTCAAACAAAAGTGGTACAGATTTTGGGTGTAACCTGTGCAACTTTTGCACACCAAGTAGAGTCAGTTTTTTGGTGCCCTTTAAACTTTTAAAAAGCCAATGGACCGGGGTTGAAATTTGTGCACTACTACAACACAAACGGTGTCAGAAGTCGAGTGTCTTAGTCTTGTTGCATTCTGCAGCTTTTATTTCAGGAAACTGCTCTGCTTGGTGGAAATGGAAGATTAGAGGCCTGGCAAAGTGATGACTAAAAAGCCGGTTGGCCCTGCAGAGCAATATTGGAATATGAAAGCTGGTGTCGGAAATGGGATGCCTCAGTCATAAGGAGTCAGAAGACGTGTTAAATTGTCTCTGAAATCGTGCGGTGCTTATTTCTGGAAATGGATGAAAAAAATGAAGCAAACTTGGTGGAAAAGGGGCATTTGATGCATCTGCAAAGCGATGAATTGAAAAAAAATGTTCGACTGATATTGTATGAGAAGGGGAGAAGCGGTCCGATGGGCGGGATTTTACGCAGAACCCGATGGGCAGGCGAGAGAGCGACGTGATCGATGAAGCGCTTCTTGAATAAACGAGCGCGACTGGCCTGCCAGACGCCGTCGATTTGACTTCCCGTGAGGCGGCGCGCGATTAAAAGGCGACGATCGCTCTTAGACGGGCGACCTCCGGCGCGTGACGCCGTCCTGATTGTCCGACACCTGCCAGCTGAGCGGGAGGCACGCTTGACTACACACGCGCACACACTTCTTTTCATCTCCCTCTGGGCAAGTACAGCTTTTGAAAACGCAATAGACTAGCTGAAAGCGCGATGACGGCAGAATGTTATGAATGAAAGATGAATGAATGATTGTTAGATTGGCATGGCGTCATATTGGACTGGACGGGCAGAAGCCCGCGGGAGGGCGGGGTCTTGCACGAAACTGGACAGGCAGGCGAGAGACTGACACGATCGATGAGGGGTTTCTCGAGCGACCTTCGAGGCACCGCGGCTTCGTTTGACTTCCTGTGAGCCGGCGTGCGATTAAAAGTCCGCGATCGCTCTCAGGCGAGCAGTCTCCGACGCGTGCCACGCCGTCCTCGTTGTCCGACACCTCCTAGCCAAGCGGGAGGCACTCTTGCACAAAAAGTACAAAGTTTCAAAACTCGATATTTGCTTTGAGGGTACTAAAAGTCAGAATCGCAAAAGTTATACAGACGAAACAGCCCGATTCTCTTCGCGTGTGTACCGCTTTAGTCGTGAGGATCCCATTCTGTTCCCAACAATTCTGTCGCCCATTGCGTAGTATTGGTACGGACCAATCTTTCCGTCCCCTTTAGAACTTTTGTAGGCTTTTGCACCAAATCGGGCGGGCGGGCCGGAGGTCGACATGATCGATGAAGTACCCGTTGAGCTGCCTTCGAGGCGCCGTTAATTTGACTTCCCGCGAGCCGGCGTGAGATTAAAAAGCGGCGATCGGTCTCAGATGATCGCGTGCCTCGTTGTCCGACACCTGCCGGCCAAGTTTGAGGCGCGCTCGACTGCACGCGCGCACACTTCCGCACACATTTATACACACATCGGCCTGGCCTGGCATCGCCCGCAGACACACTTCCCACCACTGCCTCCCTCATTCATCTTTCATTAGGTCGGCCCCGACGGGAGAACGCGCCGCACGCGCCTCTGTCGCGTTTCGCCCGTAATCTCCCGGTTTGTCGCGCTCGTGTCTCGCAATCTGTCTTTTTTGATATCGCTCGTCCCTGGCTGTCTCCTTCTCGTTCTTCTCCTTCTTGTCGCCTCGGCTCGGCCTCGCTCCTCGCTTTAACCTCCCCCCCCCCCCCGGGGCCGCTCAGCGCCGTCGCTCTCTCGAGGGCCCTCGTCATTCTCCTTTCTCAGCCTCGCTCTTGCACGTTCTCACCTCTCGTGTTTTCTCCCCCCCGCCCCCCTTCTTCCTGTGCAGCGCTGTTTCTCTGACACTCGTCTCACCGCCACCGCCCGCCCGCCCGTCTCTCTCTCTCTCTCTTTCTCTCTCTCTCTCTCTCTCTCTCTCTCTCTCTCTCTCTCTCCCCCCTGCTAGCTCGCTCGCCCGCTCTTTCTTCCTTTCATTTCGCTCTCCCTCGATGGAGGGGAAAGGCTCTTTGCCTCTAATTGCGGCTGTTCCGTTGCCATGGTGCATGTTGCTCGCTGCTGCGCTCCTTTGTGTGTGTGTGTGTATGTGTGTCTGTGTGTGGCAGGCAGGCAGATGATTGCTTGCTGCCAGCTCTCGTTTCCCGGACGCCGATCGCGTTTCTTTGCGGCAGCAGGAGGGGGGGGAAAAATGAGATGCCAGAAATAGCCGCCTCACACACGCACGCACACGCACACACGCACGCACACACACACACACACACACACGCTAGCTTGCTCTCACCGCTGTGCTGTTCAGAGAAGCGCACACACAAATGCACATTCACGGTCTTTTCCTCTCCACCTGACATTCTCGATGCATGTGACCCTCTCGCACACACAGACCTTTTGTGTGTGTGTGTGTGTGTTTGTCCAGCAGGTTGTGTGGGGACTGCTGATTTATTTTGCCTTTAATGGGAAGTGAAATGAATGTGAGCAGCAGCTGCGCCGCTCCTCTCGAGATACAGCGGTTAAGGCTAACCCAGAAAACACGCGGCGCCGCCGCTGCGCTCCCAGCCGGGCCGCCGCCGCTTTCATTAGGCGGCGCGTTAAGACCCTTAAGACTTGACACGGCCGCCCTCGGGTCGGCAGGTCGGATGCGGCTCGCTAGGCCGCTTTTCAACCTGTTGCTGAACCCGCGTGGGTGGGAGGCACTCTCTCTTCTCCCCGTCACAAGTTTTGGAAGGTAAGTGGCGACAGATTAATAGAAAATAAACCTTCCAACCTTCTGCCGCAAAAGAGGATAAGAGAGGATTATAAGCAGATTTACGAAGAAATCTACATAATCATCTTCTGCGCTCGTTCACCTGCAGTTCTGTCTTGATTTTTTTTTTTTTTTTTTTTTTTTGCGTGTGTGGTTCCAGTCAAACACGAGAGAACTCAACAAAGCACAAATACAACTAAGACGAAATAAAAGACTTAAGTAATGCTGACATTTATTGGGGATTGTTTTTTACAAAGGGGCTTCATGGTTGCCATCCTTCGTAAACCGAGGAGCAGCTGTACTGACGTGTTTCAACTGTCAACAGCAGCTACTCGTTGTAGTTGGCGTGGACGTGGATGGTCAGCCTGGGCCTTCTTGGGATCCAGCAGATTCATAATTGGAACATTTGAGGATGCGTGGCCAAAATTGACAAAGAATACAAACGCCTGCTCTCTGGATGCTACAGTGTTAGGTGCCCGCAGTCTCCTCTTGTATAAAATACTATACTGGAAATCCTCGTTTTCATCCATTGTTTGTTTAACGTCGTCTTCACTGCAAAAAAAAAAAAAAAGCTAAATCTTACCGAGTGAATTGATCCATCCTATTTCTTGTGAAAATATCTTATGTACGGTACTTATTTGACGACAGTTTTGACTTTTTTCAAAATTTTCAGCACGACAAAAAGACTCTGATTGCAATGACACGTTTTGTATATATGATCTCTTTCGACTTGAGTAACATAACAATAAGATACAACTTTCAATAATCATTTCCAGATTTATATATTTTTAGAAATCGTAACTTCAACATAGGCCGGCGTTGTTTTTTCGTGGCGGTGCATTCTGGGTAGTCACGTCAAATGTGCCCGACGCCCGCAGTTTTTAGCAGTAGCCACAGTAGCAGCCCCTGGCAGCGATGAACGCTGTTCAGCCATCTCAGTTCTTGCCAGAGTGTGATCAGGGAAATGCGGCGAGTGAGGAAGACACAAGAAATGAGGATGAAGATGACGGGTGTGAAGAAACTCCTATTCGGTGGCGTATTTGTAGCTCCTGATCGAGCGACGTGGCCAGCGCCCGCCTCCTGTCTTGCGCGTCTTTTTGCTCGGCTTTCGCATGTCGCGCGCGGCCGTTCGGGCTCCTTGTGAGGAAAGATTCCAAAAGAAAGAATCTGAGCCGGAGTGGCGAGAACACAGCCGCGGATCTTTGGGCAGCTCAACTCTTCGGACCGCATGCTCCCAGCGTTTCCTCAACTTTCTCTCTTTGGGAAAGCTATGAATGCTTACCTCCTTTTTTTTTGCATTCCGTCTCGATTGGAAATTGCATCCAAAAGCGGCGCAGTATGGCATTTTTAACTCGTTTCGCTGACAATAAGTTGTTCGCAAATGGCTATGTTAGCGCCGCAGAGAGCAGCAACGTAACTATTTTACAACAGCCAGTCGACGTCGTCATTCCCAGAATGCTTTGCACACGCTAAAACATGGCGATAGTCTTATCAAATTATGGTCTAAAAAATGTTGGTTTTTTTTAATTTATAGGAGTAAATTATAAATATCTACCACTCTATTTCAGTAGTACAGGTCAGTAGTGGTAAAATGAAATGTATTTGTCATTTCGATCGGCGATCACTTTAAGATACAAGGTCTTATTTTAGGAACGCAAATCACTGCTGATCGCTCATTGGCCGAGCAGATTCGTCATTATAATAATTGAGAAAACATGGCTGGAAATGGGTAAAAAAAGAGGGCGGAGGCTGTAGTATGATGCGATGCGTCCAATGTTCAAACTCGCAGACACTATTCCGGGTTCCAAACAGATTCGTCATTGTAACACGAGTGTGTTCAGAGGTTAAAAGCAGGTACTACCAGATATTTTTTCTCGTCTATATGAAAACGGTGACATGTTTAACCACTAGTTCACCGTGATTCTTGAAGTTTGTTGTTGTGCACAACATCACGCTAAGAGGTGATTCTGTTGCAGTTCGCGTGATCTTACGTTTTTCGAGATGAAGCAACCTTGCTGGGTTTTGACGGTATGCTAACTGTGACGACCGTGCGTGTGGGAAAGGAGAGCCATAGTTTCCAAAGGACCAGGCCGGACCGTGAATAATTATTAAATAAGCATTTTCGGGGTTGCCACCCCCCCCAAAAAAAAGACAAATTTGAAGGAAAAAAATGTTTCAATAAGTCAATCCGGGATGCCGGACCGCGAGTATGCGGGCGTCCATCGTAATGTGAAACAGATGAGCACACTCACGCAGGTTGTTGCTGTTTGCCACAGCTCACGCCCAGACACTGACACGCAGTAGCCGACGTCATCACTTGGCCCTGCCTTTTAAAGGCACATGCATGTTGACAGACACTATAATACGTACATTACTTTCTATACATGTTACGCTTTTCAGTTTTTTGTGTCTGTTCCAATACATTTACAATGTTTTCTTAAATGTAAGTTTGTTTGTTTGTTTTTACGTATTCCTGGCTGTATTTGGGTTCGCGCTTGAGAGGGTACCGCAAATAAATATGAGGAGAACGTGTCAGTGATAGAGTCGCTGCAGCGTCTCATAATAGAACTCGAACGCGTGTTGTTTTTCCACGGATGAGCGAGCTCGAGCATTCCTCCCAGGCGGCACACCGACAGCCCGGGGATGACTTTCCGAGCGCCGAGGTCAACTGCGGCGGCCGCTTATTTTCGCACCGAAATCGCCGTGAGCGGCGTACACTTTGATTCCCCCGGTTAATAGATCAATAAAAAAAACATTAGGGACACGCTAACCCGGCGAGGAGGACTAATACGAGGTTAATCCGGGGTCAATTGCCGGCCAGCGTCCTTCGAATGTGTTCCCGACGAGACGGAGCAACCTTGAGCAGGGTGACACGTCGAATCACGACAAATCGGCGATACGAGCGGGGTGACGGGGACGCAAATAAGGAGAGGACGTGAGGATTTGGACGGGATCAGCGGCGGACAGGAGACGGAACGGAGCGCTCTGCCACTTTTCCGCCTCTCCGCTTCTGGCCGCCCTCGTAAAGTGCCGCGCGCTGTCGAGGCGGCAGCCAAGAATGTGTCAGCCCAGACGTCTCGCGCTGCCTAATGGGCTCTTAAACGCTGATATAAAGCTCGCCTCGCTCCTTTTCACCCTCCCCCGTTTTCTTCCGGCTCTCCGCCCCTCCCTCCCCCGTTTTTGCCGCCCGCTCTCGCTACCTCTCGTTTTCACCCTTCCTTCTGGCTCCGTCACTCACTCGTCGTCCGTCCTTCCGGTCCATGTGTCACCCTCGCGCTCGGTGCTTTTTCACACGGGCTCCATGGGCTTATCTCAACATTCAGGATTGACGAATATAAACCCATGCTAATGTTAGCCTACGCTGTGAACGCTGCAGTATTGCACTCCACAGTCTCCTTTTTGATGGAGCGGTACATCTTTGCGCTGCCCTTAGTCTCTTGGATAAATGTTGTTTTTGTTCGGTACTGTTTCCCACAACTACTGACATAATATGGTCGAGCAGATTTGTCATTGTAACTTTTGAGGCAACGCTTCTAGAAATTATCCAGATAAAAACACACAAGCTAACTTTGTGAAGGGACAAACTTGGAAGCTGTAGACAAAAAAAACATGTTGTTTAAAATAATGCACTCAAATATAGAAATGCTAATACATATGGTGAAACATTTAAAATAACAGATTGATTTAAAAAAAACAATGAATTGTGTTAGCAAAGTGCTAATGACTATCCAGTATAACTGTATATAAGTATAACTTCTTGTCTGGCTGGACTGTTGCCTGCTCAATCTTTTGCTGCACTTAAATACAGGTTGTCTTCATACAAATGACTCGGCATACTTTGGTTCTCACGTCACAAATATATTATTCTGTTTTTTTTTCCACATCCGAATATATCAGGGTTTAAAAGAAAAAAAAGGGCAGTGTCATTTTCTTTCCAAATATTGTGCAGCCGTAGCAAAAAACAGCAAATTGTCATACTGCAGTATTACACTCCACTGTCTCCACTTTGATGTAGCTGTCAATATACTCGCTACCCTTTGTCCCCTCTTGGATAAAGTACAGAGACCCTTGTTCTTTGTTGCTGTTGATGGATGGTCATTGTACCATTTAAAGATAACAAGATAGTCTGGCATTACCTCTGTTGCAGTATTTTCTCCATCGTCTCCACTTTGCTGCAGCACTCCGTTTGTCCCCTCTTGGATTAAACAATGAGACAATCAGACAATCAGTCTCCTTGGTGTTTTTTCGGCACGTCTCATTGCGATGGGTGCTTTCGATGTGGCTTTTTTTTTTTTTTTTTTTATGGCGGGGGGCTGTTTCCGCCATCTTTGCTAAAAGTTGATGAACTCACGTCGACATGGTAACTGTTAGGCGAAACCGCGATTTGAAAATTCAACCGTGTGCCGCTCTGTTCCGCCAGGCTCCATAACGCCCTCTACCCGCTGGCTCCGTCCTTCTCCCTCACCCTGTTGCACGTGCTCTCCGCGCCACTGCACGGCTTGGCCAACGCCTTCGTCTTCGGGCTGGATCGGGAATGGCGGAGCCTGCTGAGTCCCACCGGTATGCAGGTACGTGTCAAGCTGGTATTGCAAATCACGCAGTGTATTTTGTGGATTGCTTTGCAGTGCTTTAACAATCACGGATACCTTAGGAATCACTATTAAGAGACATTTTGCCGGTCTGAGAATGTGTTGCTCGTCCGCTGCAGATGAGCCTTTTCCACTCCACGGTGCCCACTCGCTATTGACTCAAAAGGAGGTACTACCAGGGAACAGTTTAGTCAGAGGTTCCAAGTAGGCCAAGCTGCTATGGTCGGGCTTGGGCAAAATGTCGATATTGCGGTGTATTGTTTTTCTCTTGCGATACAGCATCAATATTCAAGTTTTAAATATCAATACTGTGGCTGTCCCATGTACAAGTATGCTCGTTTTACGGCCATTTTTACTTTCCGTTTTTTTGTTTTAACTTGATGCGCCTCTCAGTTGAGGAGGTCCGCGGTTTACGACAAAGAGTTCCACTCCTATAGTGACGAAGTAACCCAAAAGTCTATTTAGGGGATGACAGACCCTCGCCTCCCTGGTCAGGTCTATTTGAAGTCGGACCTCCGATTCAGGAGGAGCAATGTGTGTTTTTGTTTGCCCTGGTCATTGACCACAAGGGCACCAGCTGTACTCCCTCAGGTAGGGTGCTGGAGGGTGCACGGGAATTTGGCCCACTGGTCTACATGTGTTTTGTGGACTTGAAGAAGGCGTTTGAATGTGTCCCTCCGGAGTCCTGCGGTGGGTGCTCTGGGATTTTGGCGTACCCGACCACCCGATACGGGCCGTTTGGTCCCTCTACGACCGGTGTCACAGTTTGGTCCGCATTGTTGGCAGGAAGTCGGATTTGTTTTAAGTGAGGGTTGGATTCCACCGAGGCTGCCCTTGGTCACCACTTTTGTTCATAACTTTTATAAAGCCTGATACCAGATAGGCGGAAGATAGATGGATTGGTTAGTCTATTATTTACCTCACAAATGCAGTAGTGAAGTCAAAATTAGAATAGCTATTTGGAAAAAAACAAAACAAAACACTTAACCCAATGTCAAACAATCTTTTGATTGTTTGACATTGGTAACTGAGCGTGTCTTCGTGTGCCACGTGACTTTGTATTCTTACACCGATGCGCAAAATACTTCAATGGGCAGCATTCATAAGCTCAAAACGCTGTGTATGCGTGCCGTCGCAAACCGAGAACCCCTTGCATTGTCCTCCATGAACTGTCCTCTCTGCTCATCCAAACGAACAATGGAAATGTGTTTTATTACGTGTACTACATCCTGTGTAATTCTGCTTAAACAATAAAAATATAAACTTAAGGTGATGAGTATGGGGGGAAAACAAATAAGAAATCATTTTGTCTTCTCTGTTCTGGAACTAAATTGCTTTTTTTTTGTGCTGTGTTTGACAAACATACAAAATTGTTCATATTAGCTTTATGTGGTAGTGTTTTTCATCCAATTGTTTTCTTATCACAAAATCATCGTGTTGTGATATTATCAGTATCGCTGTCAAAATATCAGTTCATTTCCCCCCGGGTGGAAAAGACAAAAATAAACCCACACGCTAGGTCACTGATGAGTCACTGTTGCCCACCCAACGTCAGTGCAGGCTGCGTGGGTTCAATTCCAACTCAGTGACGGCGTAAGTGTGACTGTAAAACGTCGTCTGTCTCGATGTGGCCTGCGAGTGACTGGCGAGCATCAGCATCGATAATGGGTGGATGGAAACGCGCGCTAACATTAGCTTAGCCTGTTGCTGTTTCTCAACTCTGGACACGCAGTCTCCCCTTTGCTACACATTTGAGATTGTTTTTGTTTTAACCAGAAAAAAGGTTTGTTTTTTTTCCCCATGAAACTTATCATTTATCAAGAAAAAAAATATTTTTGATGAACTGTTATGGGGGGGGGGGAAATGTTCCAAAAATTGAGGAATTTAGATTTTTTTTGTTGTTGTTTTCAAAAATGGCCGTTTTTTTCTTTTTTCTTTTTTTTGCTAAAATGTTTATTTTTAACAGTATTCAGAAATCTTTTTTCAAAACTACAAAAACAAAACAAAAATGGAATAAAATCTTGCTGCAGTCTCCACTTTGCTGCAGCAAAGTCCACGTTTCCTCCTGGTTAAAAAAAAACAAAAAACAGGAGACCCTCATTGTTCTTCATTGTTGTTCGATGCCTTCAAGGCAGCGTGGTTTTCCATTTTGAAGCAGAAGCGAGCGAACCTCGTTCGTCATGGCAACTACAGAGACCTACAGCGTCAACTTGGTTGTACATTGTCACTCTTAAGTTTGTGCTGGTGAGTAAGAAAAGTAACTGGCCTCAATTTTGGGCGAACATGTTATGACAGAGGATGTTTGCACATTTGAACCGTCGTGGGCTGCACTTCAATAAACACCGCAATCAATACCGCTCCCCACTGATTCGTCTCAATCTAGCAACATTGACAGTATTTGCGGATATGAGCCGGAGCTAATATCGAACCACGAGAGGCGAGGGATAAAGTAGTCTCTTGTCTTCGTTTGGAGCGCACACACGCATTGTCACCCAGTCAGTAGCGCCAGCCAGGCTGATAAGCGGTCATGAGCACAAACTGGAAGAGAGGAATGTGCGCTATGACCTTCAACGCAAATGTCAATGTTTCGGCGTGGCGAGCGGGGGCGCAAGGGAAAGACGACAACACGAATGAAATGGAATCACGGCGCCTTCGTAAATCACGGAGAAAAGGATGTTTGTGTCAGGGAACGAGGGCACGGAAATTGGCGACGGCGCGCCCGCACGCGTGCACGCGGCACTGCCAGTCAGACAGGCTCCGTGTGCGTTCGTGACTAACAGCCGGTTGTTATTCATCTTGGCATGCGACTCCCAGCAGCCCCCCTCACATCAGGTGCGAGATTGGCGGCGGCAAGGGGGAGGGCGCGGGGGGCGTACGGGCGACGGGGAGGTGGTGACGGCGGGGGTGGGCGCTTGTGAGAGCGTCGAAACATTCCTTCCTCGGCGCAACGAATCTGCGCTTTCATCAGACACCTCATCGCCAGCTCAACACCCTTCCCCCCGCCCCCTCACACACGCTATCAGTCCTCGTAGCAGCCGCCGGCTCTCTCGCTAGCTCGCTTTCCGCCTTCCTCGTTGTCGCTCTGCCGCCTAAATCCAGCCTTCACGTTCCTTTCCAGGCAGCTTCACATTCTTTCAAATTGGCTAACTGCAAACATTCCACCACGACACTGGGGCCACATTTACACCCCCGCCGCTATCGCAATGAATCGTATCGTTTGATTTCATATTACAGCCTCGATACGGTACCCCGACACGTGATATCGATGCGGTCACCGAATGACCCTCAAGAGCAGTTGTGGTCCTCAAGTTTCCATACAATCATCCTAGGCATTTTGCCTCCATTAATGTTTTATTTGGACCATTTTTCACCTTTTTGGAGGTTGGAATCTTCCAACCAGTGTCGAAATTCTACACAGCTTAATTTATTTGCAACCATTCACTATCCAAGTTCTATAGAGTTGCGGCTGGACTGTAGCTGAGAGGCGGGGCACACCCTGGACTTGTCGCCAGTCAGTCACAGGCATACATTCACCAAAATCTTTTGGTATGTGGTGCTGAAGGGTCGATTACATTCACTTGACAAGACCGAGCCACCGCAGACGGGCGGTAGCTTCTTTTCCAGCATAGAAAAGACTCGTTTGAAAGAGCTCGTCGGATTGACCGACACTCAGAATGGGGAAACCCCAATGACCTCTGTGAAGATCTAAGATGGAGAACTTTAGATTGAGTCATTTGTAGCCATTTCTAGAGGAGGAGGACTCTTTAAGTAATTTGAATCTTTCACCATTTCGCCACCGTTTGGAAGAAGACCCAAACTATCACCCGCAGATGAAAGGAAATTGGTGAGGATGATCAGGAACAACCGAGGAACCACCAAAGCTTAAGCGAGGCGTCATTCGTTATATCAGTCGTCGCAGTCTCTGTCTTGTGAGAACTGTTTGTCGCATTGCGCGTTAAGCCTGCGATTCCGAACCCCTCGTTGTAAAGTTTGAGGATAGAAAGGAACAAAAAAAAAAACGATGCCTGCTTGCTAACAAATGGATGGACAAACAAACACAAATCAGTTTTTATTCCCCCGCTTTTTTTGTCTGTTAGAGTCTCGATGGGACTGTCTACCCGCCCCGGGTTAAAAAGTGTGAAGGTGACGTTGTCTTATGTCATCCGTAGCGAAGCAGGTCGTAGCCTGCTAACTAACACACGAACAAACTCTCCGAATAGTTTGACTTTAGTTTGAGTCAAGATGAAGCCATGAGAGGAGACACTGCTGCAAATGATAATTCCGCGTTTTCGCTCGGGATGCTGTCGTATTAAGAGTATTCCAAAGTCTTGACTTTGCTGCCTCAGTCTCCTTTTGGACGGAATCCAGGTGCTTGTTGTCCATCGTTAGCGTGTCTACTAGGATGGTTGCGTTGGAGAGAGGATCCCCTCCCATCTTTTGAAAGTGACCTATGGCGGCAAAGTCGTCCGTCGACATGACAACCACGCAGCATTTCTCCCTCCGTTTTCTCATCAATGCAAATGTTGCATGTGGTAAGCAACTAATATAATTGCGACGCGGGTTAGTATGCAAAATAAAGAATATTTCTCTGGGGCTGTTGTTCTAACAGTAGATTGTACAACCCTCACCTCGCCTTGACGACATTTGCCTGCGGGCGCATCCTCTTTGTTTTTGTCCACACAAACGACGACACGAGCGTCTTTCTAAAAAAAAAAAAAAAAAAAAAAAAGTGAGTTCCAACCTCTTTTGGGTCATTTTGCAGCTGACTAAGGGCATTGCGAAACACTCTCGGGTTCACCGTCAGCCACAAGCGACCATCATCGCCTTCCAAAAGTAGGCCACGTGTTTGCGGTTGTTTGGGCCGTGACGATTCTCAGAAGGGAACAATAACGATGCCTCCTTTGTTGTCTCTGGTTGCGTAGCAGCGATATCAAAAATAGTGGCTGCTCAATTTGCAAGATAAGAGGGTTAATTTGTAATTAGGCCCTTTTTGGACGGTCTAAATGTCAGCCAACCGATGTGCCATGTAATGTGAATTATTCAAACCACAAACCCGGAGTGAAGTTGAACCTTCACTGCGCTTTGACTCGTCCGTTTAGTGCTTTCTTCAGCGCGCTTGAGGAGCCCTTAAGCTAGCGGACGATAGGCCCAACGATATGCTTTTGGCAGTACGGCAAGGTCGTTGTCTCGTTTGCGCGAATGCGGTTATCATGAAACAGCACGAAAAGAACAAAAAAACGAGTATGGTGTATGCGTAACTTCCAGTGGCATTTAAACATCCTCTAACAAATGCCATTGGTGTTCTGATTGCATAATCATTCCAACTGTTACTGTTGCAATTTTCGGCATTTCGTAACAAGAAGACCAATTTCTGATGTCCCACTTTTTTTTTTTTTTTTAAAGAGAAAATATTTCAGCTGTTGTATATTATTATGTAGATTTTTCTTTTGACCTCAAAACCAAGATACCGGATGTTCTTGTTGCTTCTTTTGATTGTCGCGTTTATGTCTCGTTTCCACTTTACCATCTCAGGAGTCGTAACAGCGACTTCTTTCCGCAACTTTTTGTTTCGTAAGAAGTGACTTGCTCACAAAGTTCAGCTTTTCTCCATCGCCCATTTGTGTCATAGTTTCGTGAATGCAGCCGTCATCTAAACAGGAACCGGTACGATGATAAAACAAGAAGTAGGGAGGTCGTTCGGAGATGTAAAGACTGCGTTAGAATTCTTTGTCACAACTGTGGAATGGCAACATTGAATCAATAAACATCTTACAAAGTCATTTTAGTGTCTCATTAGATATTGACTTTGTGGCAACTAGTAGATAGCTCTATATATTATAAGGTAACATGTTTTTCAACAAAATGCCCAACAGCGGGCGGATGGTACACTTCAATTCAAAATGGCCGACTTTCCTTGCATTTCACGGCATTGAAGCTATTTTGTGTGCCCTCTTGTTTCATGTCTATTAAGAGTCTAGTGAATTTTTGATAACTTGCTTGGGGGCTGCTGAGTGGGCTCCGAAAATGTTGCCGTGTGTTTGAGACTCTGAAAAGCCTCAACAGGGTGATTTCTTTTGTGAGTCATTTCAAGAGTGTTGGCACTGCTTGCTCAGGCTCTAATAATAGGACAGCAATCCAGGAGTCCCCGAAAGACGATGAAGGAACAAAACAAAACGACGTCATGCTTGATACTCTGGTCCCTCAGTAAGGAACTAGAATAGCACAGAGCCAAGACCCAATTGTTTGTTAGCATCCTTTGTTAGCACGCTACTTCCTTGCGAACAAAAGACCACCAAAGTTAAAAATGGACGTACGTTACAGTTTGGAGGTGGACTGAAGTTGAATGTTCCATTACGTCATAGGGGCGCCAAAAAAGACGGGGGGGGATTACGAGCCGCAACTTTATCCGGATTTGCATCAAAATTGAACAAAACTTACAGCTAAACAACCGACAAATAGCGACCAAAACATGAACCCGCTTTTAACACAATCTAAAAATGCATTTAAAAATAAAAAATAAAAAAGACCTGCTGTCATTGTTAATTTCACTGGCCCTGCCACTGAGTTCAAAGCGCATTCTCCATCTGGTCAAACGAATCAACGCTGATTGAAACGTAGCCTCCCAGCAGCGGACTTTACAAATTGGGGCTGTTAACGCTTTAGGATGATGTCGCGTTTCATTTGCGGCGAAGAGGACCCGACAATACGCGCTGATACAATGAATATCATTTCAGATTCTTATGTACTTCCATAAGTGTCATTTCATTGGCAGTAAAGTAAGACAGTAAAATTCGGAGAAACTGCAAGGACTGAGAAAGACAAATATACACACAGACGTACCCACCTTTGTGGAGCAACTACGCGTTTAGCACATACTTATCGTAAAAAAACAGGAAAGTCTTAATAACCCACACTTGAGTTCATCGGAGAGACTGTCGTCGTGCCTCGTAGGTCCTGCTGTTGCGGTTAGCCACAGAGTTGAAATGGGCTCGGCGGGTCGCTCTTGAATGTCGGCGTGTGAACAGTCGGGGTAATTACCTTTGCTAGCCGTTTCCAAGAGGCGTTCAGTGGATGAGTCACCTGGCGACCAACTGGCGCATGGCGCCTATCGGTTGGTGCGTGCGTGCAAAGAATGCAAAGAATAGCCTTTGCGAGGCTTTTTACTGCTGATGGGAACATTCAAAAGAAGTCAGTCTATTACGGCGTTTTTAAAGAAGAATGTTTCGTTTAGGATGAATGTACATTTTCCTCTTCACTACGAACTGCGTGTGTGCGTGTGCGTGTGGGCGCGCCCGTCCAAATATTGATCTTGTGGCTGACGATGGCCGGGGAACCGTTCAAGTGGATCTTTCCAGACCGTTGAGAATTCAAGAGTCCTTCTCGCGCTGCGTTGCCAAAGGCTGCGTTCACACGGCAGTTGCAGCTTTGGCCTATCAAGATCATTCGACGCGCTGCGACGTCGGCGCTTATTCTCGAGCGTTGAACGCCACACTCCGGTTGCCGGCGTCATTACAGCCGATACGACATCGGAAGGCGTAGGAATTCTCGGCTCGACTCCGACCTGCGGCCTGCCCCGATTCCTTACGTTCCGAAAATTTGTGAAAATGCCAACTGATTTGTTACGATCCCAAATAGTGGGCGGTTGGAATTGACTAAGATTGCTATTTTTTTTACTGAGATCTCAGATAGTGAATTACAGATTTGCTCAAGGTTCGAGCGTGCAAGAAGAGGCCCAAACTTGCTTGCTTGCGCAAAAAGATGTCGACGCCGATCTGCTGACGGCGCGCAGCCGTGGTTGAATCGCGGCGTCGTCCGTTTTGTGTGTTCGGGGAGGAGTCAATGCAAATGTATTAATGAGCACAGACAATTTGATTGATCAAATCTGAGAATTATGGCTGAAAGATTCCGACCGATCTAGTGGCCGACTTGTTCGCCAGTCACAAGAAGGAGTCATGCCGCATCACCTTTGACGAGACTCCTTTCAACTCTTCGGTTCCTCGCTTTTGGGTGGTTCCAGCACACTTGTCACTTGATTTTGGGGGTGTGTCGTCCCAAGTTTGAAAGGAAATGTTACACAGGCAGATGCGTCCTAACGCGACACACTTGGGATGAGTTGAATCAAACAAAACATGGTCGCGGTTGCCGGCTTCCTCCAAATTATCGGCGTGTTCGATTTGGTGAGCCTCGCGCCTCTCGAGGCAACGTCAAAAGACGGATCGACTTCAGCCCCGCCCATTTCCGCATCGATAGCTTACACACGGGCCAGTGAGCCGATAATAAAAATGTGTGAAAATGCCGATTTCGATGGCCAGTGATTGTTGCTGTGCCTTAACTCTGGATTCTGCAGTATTACGACGCACAGTCTCTCCTTTGTGGCGCAAAACGGAGGTTTTCCCGCTGCCCTTTTTCTCCTCTTAAATAATGTCTTTGTTGTGTGTCTCATTTCGCCTGATGCCTTCGATTTGCTGAAGTTTTTTCTTTTTTGCTTTATTTTGCAGTACTATTTTCAAGCAGAAAACCGACTGCCCTAAGCCCAGATGAGCTGTGGACGCTGCAGTACGAAATTGTACTCAGTCTCCCGTTTGCTACACGTAACCGAGATTTTCTCATTGCCCTTAATCTCCTTTTAAATAAAATGTGTCTCCTTGCCGCCAGAGGTAAATTCAAGAGCCAACATTGATGTCTCCTTTCGACTCTGACGTGGTTTTCCTCCTTCCTCGCCGTACTCTTTTGCAGCGGAAACCCGAGCGCCCGGTGCCAAAAGCGGCGTCGGATATCGAGCCGTCGAGTCGCGCGGCCTCCAGTGATCGTGACCTTTTTGTGTCTCTCAGCTCGCTCTGCGGTCGCGGCTGTGTGACGGGACGCGGATCGGCGAGTACCACGCCGGGACCGTGCGCTACGCCCGAGCCGACTCGGCCGACCTGAGCGACGACGACGACACGCTCTTCTACGCTCCAAACATGACCCTGAAAGACCGAGGGCCCTGAGGGAGACCGAGACGGCCAGGACGGGCGGGAGGAGGACGCGGCTTCCTGACAAAGAGAAATGCGCTGGATTAGAAAGCGAGCGGGAGGCAAAGGAGGTTGGCAGAGAATGGAAGGCAAGATCGGGGGGAAAGTCAGGCAGATAGAAGCCGGAGATGAGCTGTCAGGTTCCATTATTAATCCCCATCCTTTACTATTTAATATCCTAAAGACGCGCGCGCACACATACTGAGCAGGGCCGCCTGCAATTCCGCAAGCTCGGGACCAAAAAAAACCCAAAACGATCCTTGCGGTGCGGTGTTAAAAAGGCTTCCGCTGCATCCCCGAGGTCTTAAAACATTCCTCATCGCTGCCCCCGGGACTCCCTCAATCCGCACTTTTGGCACAGCACCAAGATGGAGGGGGGAGGGGGGGGAAAAAACGCTGAAA
The DNA here is from genome assembly GCF_024500275.1 of Phycodurus eques. Taxonomy (NCBI): domain Eukaryota; kingdom Metazoa; phylum Chordata; class Actinopteri; order Syngnathiformes; family Syngnathidae; genus Phycodurus; species Phycodurus eques. Next base: position 2,522,019 of record NC_084536.1, read on the forward strand.
GGCAATCATAACAAGTCGCAATTACCTTTTCACCTCTCTGCAGGAGACGAGGTGGAAAAGCAGGCCTTTTTCAAGCGGCGGCGCGTGCCGCTCGCTGGCGCACGCATAATTGCCGTATTCTGCGGCACCGCGACTTCCCTCGCTTATTTATACATGAGCCGCTGCTCAGCGGGAAACCAACATTCGCCTTTCCTGCCTTGGACAGGATTTGTTTCTGCCTTCTGACACCCAAAACACGCATGTCCATTTAGCATTGTTTTTTTAAAGCAATATTGTTTTGTAACTACAGATGAGCATTGGACTAAAATTCTCGTTTCCAAAAGAACGGGGAAAAACTCACCGAACCATTAGTCGATTTTGGGGAGCATCTCTGAATGCGCTGAACTCTGCTCGAGAGGGAATAAGCAGCGCCTCCGCTGGTTGCGGCCAAGTCGCGCGCTTCGTTTTCTCAAGCGGAGTACACGCATCCATTTTGAACATTCTTCTTCTTCTTCTTTGCCGATTTCTATGAGCTGTCTCCAAATGCTCCTGTAAAAGGGGAATTAACCTCAGAAACATTTTGGTTTGAACCCAAATTTTATGTTGCCCAACATGGCTGACATAGATGAAAATTGATGAATTCATCTGTTTAATTCTTATTCCACAAACGCAATAGCAATCACGGTACCGTGCTTCAACCCGTGATCCTGATCCCGCCGGTCCTTCCGAATGGTTCTTCACACCCGTTTTTGTTTTTTTCCCCACTTTTTCAAACGTGTGGCAGATGACCAACGCAGCGCATCGCGCACAGAATGATATCTGTCAAAGTACTGAGACGAACCTGGAGAGGCAGCGTCGTGTCACAAGGCATTCATTCACACTGAGGGGAAAAAAGAAGAAGAGATGGAAGACACTCGACGAACTGATAACTTCATTGGTCACAACATTGGGGGGGGGGGGGGGGAAACGAGAGGAAGAAAAACAAATAAAAACCCTCCTTGGAACACCCCAAACCACAGGAGATGTCCCCCAATCAGCCCTTTGCTAGATTGTCTCCCACGTGGGGGCGCAAATGCTCCAATTCATCCCAATTGTCAGTTTGCGTGTTCCCCACTTTATCAACAAGCGCTTGATTGTTAGCGTAACGATGGCTAACGTTTCCACGAGGCTTCTGATTTCGAAGAAGCCTCGTGTTGACGCTGGATATTGACATCAGCGTAATTCAAAGGATAACGGCTAATTTAGCCACCGCGCGCTTCTGTCAGACTCGGCTCGACGAAATTGGACCTTTATTGACGACGATTGGCTGAAAACATGACGGTCGTTAGCCGAGGTTGTCAGCAGATCCCGATGAACGTCCGGACCTTACGACACGGAAAAGACTTAATCAAGTGGACGTGTGTGTTTTTCCCTTTGTTTACTTTAACACATAAAATGGTTCGGTGTCCACTGAAAGCCGTGTAGCTCCAAATTTCTTTTTTTTTTTTTTTCGTCCCAAAAACGACAACAAAAAATACTTTTGTTTTCATCTGCCCTGCAATGGCTCAGAACACAAGTCACAGTTTAATTCGTATCACATTCCTATTTGGCGTATGTGTGACACTTCTTGGGATCTCAAAGTGCTCCAAAAATCCTGATGATTCTTTCAATTTTTACATGAAATTATGTCACGTGTATGTTACAAATGTTCCCTTGTAGATTCATTGCCATTGAGAAGACAGTTAAGAGTTTTCGGAATGCAAGCTGATTGTTTTGTTTAACATTTTTTTAGGGCATGTACGTATACATTTGCAGTATCGAGAAAAGACACAAGGAAGTCTGACATTGGTTTCATCCATTTCACGCAGCTGTTTACGAATCATTTTGGCTACCCCGCTTGAAGCCAATTTCACTCAGCAAAATCGAATCAAAGAGTCAAGTCTGTTCTGAGAAGAAGCACCCAAAAGTCGGCCATTCCGGTCGCATTTGGGCATTTGAGTGTCATTTGGACTATTTCCATGGGCGCTTGAAAAATGGACTCATCCTGGAGATGTTGTCCCATTGCTACCAAATTTCAACCGCCATTTTTAGGACGATGGTTAACCACGGTTAATTGCGAACCATTTTAGTTATCGTCTTTGCGTGTGGGCGGAGCAAGCAGCCTCGCCGTAAAACACAAAATTCAAATCATTCGCCCAACCCCTAAGGCAAGTTTTTCACTTAAGATGATGAAGTTCGCTAGTCGTGTCTATCGTGAGTCGACCCTCCCAAAAAGTCTCACGAACCGATGCCCGAAAACGCACGGGAAGTCCGCCATTTTGATTTGAAGTGGCCATTCGAGGCTCATTTCCAATTTTCCAAGGCTCCTTAAATAATTTCTTCAAAAATGTTGTTTTGTATGTTTTATATAAAAACGTGACTGCTCTTTGTTGAACTGTATTTATAACAATGTTGTCTCATCAAATGGACATTCTATTTTTGTATGTGCCTGCGAAGAAAACGGTCCGCGTGCTGCTCGGCCTTATGAACGACTCAAAAAAACACAAACAGCCTGTTTTTTTCGTCTGTGTGTCCGCCGGTGTCCAGAGGAAAAGGTAAATGACGGCACGTGGCGAGCGCTGCCTAGCAACAGCCTCTGCTAGTCCATCATCTCACGGCCCGTGTCAGCGACGGCCAGCTGTGATTGGCGGCATAATCATTTAAATTTGGCCTCCATTTTGTTGTTGTTGTTTTTTTGGGACGGCGTGAGGTGAGCGCTGTCACTCGCCTCTTCCTGAGCAGTTGAACTCACGACCCGACACTTGACCCCTTTTCGCCCCCTCGAGCTGTTGAACTTTCCCGCCGGGTGTCAGTGACACCGCCGCGCGACTGAGTTTGCACTTTAACGCAGCGTGGCCACCATCTTAGGCCAACACAAACGCACACTGACTCACATCCTCTCTTTTTTTTTTTTTTTTTTTTGTGTGTGTGTGTGTGTGTGGGGGGGGGGGGGGTGCGCCGTGCCGTCGCTGGCTTGACTTGACTTGCACTCCATCAAACGAGCAGCAGAGACGTTTCATAACAAAGCTGCGCCTCGGTGTGTTTATTTCATTTGCACGCCGCCGTCCCTCAACGGCGTCAGCTTTGCAAAGTGTGCCGAACGGCGAGTGTGCCGACGAAAATTGAATATATTTTCTATTACGAACACACTAGTACCTTGACTTCAGGATTTTAGTCACTTTCAATTTCCCAAATTGAAATGAATTGAAATGCCATTAACCTGTTCCAGTGCCCCAATTTTCATTTTTTTGTGTGTGGTGCTTTATTATTAATAAAACAAAATAGCACTGTCTTGAAAGTATAATTGAGCCGAAAGTCACATGCACGCACACACACTGAAGTATTTGTTTGTTGACGTGTGCCTTTAAGGGGTGTGGCCTCGTGAGGGATGGCAGGATCTCTGACTCCACCTCCAGTTGGCCATTGACCACACGGTTTGTTCAGTGTTAGCATCTTTTCCGTGCTCCTTGCAAGTGTTTTAATTGTTTATTTGTCTTTGACTGTCCCTTTCAATAAAATGCTGAAAGTGACATTGGTCCTCTTTATTTTTTTTTTTTTTTTTTATTTCACTTCATTCGAGCGCCGGCATATATGAAGCTCACGTTCAGCACAAAGCAAAAAAAACAAGCAACCAAACCAAAACAAGGTACTATGGAAGCTTGTTGGCGCCACACCAGAAAAGAACAAAGTTCTGTATCATGTTATAACGTGATAAAGTTCACGTTTTAGCGTGATCAATTTTGTGTTAAAACGTGATACGTTTCACATTATAAAGTGACAAGTTTCCCATTGTCTCGTGATAACATTTGCTTTTTAACGTGATAAATTTCATGTTTTAACGTGACAAAGTTATCAGGTTTTGTGATAAGCATCAGTATGACGGCAATGCAGAAGTGCTCGCTTAACAGACATTTTCAGAAATAAGCAGACAGCAAAACAGAGTCTTAAAGTTACAACTCCACTTTATTTATAGAGCACTTTGAAAAAATAACCGCAGCTGAAACAAAGCGCTGTACCTGAAGAAAAATGAAACATAATCATTAAATACTAACAAAAATAAGTGAATAAATGCAATTATTTCTTTTCGACCAAAATGTATCTCTTTTTAACAACAAACCCAAAAAATTGTTGGTGACGTCGAAACCCCTGCAGTTCCTCTGTATCTTGGAGCAAACTGTCAAGTCTTATGTCGGGCACCTGCTGTTCCGCCCGTGGCCTGTTGGTGGTCTTATGCGGGGGTCAGATTCCCCAGATGAGTAAGCGAACGAGCCGTACGCTGCATACGCGAGGAAAACGAATACGTGAAAATACAACACAAGAATAATGTTGCAACGTTATGAGAAGAAAAGTGCATCAGCAACATCGGCGTATTACAAGAAAAGTCGTAACGTGACAAGAATAAAGTCGTCGTCGTAAATTACAGGAAAACATCGTAAAGTTATGAGAATGAACGCTCGTTGTTACGTGACAAAAAGTCACTGTTGCGGGAATTGTGAGAAGAAAGTCGTAGTTCAAGAAAGAGTCGTAATGTTAGCTGAATAAAGTCAAAAGAAATGGAATATTACAAGAAAAAGCCATATGAAGAATTTTTATTTTAGGTGGTCAAAGTTGTAATGTTACAAGATTATTTTATGAGATATAGTCATGCTGCGATGAGAATAAAAATGATCAACGTCATTAGAAACTCAAGCCACAGCATTGAGGAAGAATGCATGCTGACTGACGGTTTTTAACATCTTGACGATATGCTTTTTCCCCAGTCACATGAGATTGTAATGGTTCTAAAATTACCAAAAACTTTATTAATAAAGCCTCACATTCATGCAAAAGAAACAGCGCTGTAATGGTCTTAAATCATGACTAATCATTACGGGTCGCGCCCTGCTAGCCTCGTTCTTGTCTGCACATCTGCTTAACTGGATTTTGATGAAACAAAATTGCGCACCGTGTCCTCCAGAAATTCGGACTTTTCTTCATTCGCAGCACCTCCTTGAGGAAAAAAAAAAGGAGGGCGTACAGATTCTACAACATTTCACGGCTCGCGCCGCTGAAGCCGAGGAAATAAGCGAATCTCCCCGTCATGCGAGAAGAATTATTATTCGCCCCCCCCTCGAATCGTGGCATGCTTCGTAATTGGATACAATTTAACAGCCGCGGCCCACGGGCATGTCGGCAGGCGCGAGGCCTACTATTAGCCTGCCTCGCCTCGCCTCGCCTCCCTATCATTTGTCACATCTGTGTTGGTGTGCTTCTCTGTGTGTGTGCGCGTGACACCAGAAACCCGAGCCATTGTTGAGGTCCGGCCATGACGCACATAGAAGAGGGGGGGTGGGGGGGGGTTGCAGAATAGCGGCAGCAGAATCTCCAAAACAAGGCGGAGCTTTGTCACCTCAGCAAAGGCCCGACAGCGGCTCAGCCCTCCTCCGCCGCTAGCGCCGCCGCCTGTTTATTAGCGCGCAGCCGTCAAACAGCCTCCTCCCTGGACGCTTTCGCTTAATGGCGAGATCACAGCCCGCACGCGAGCGCCGCGCCTCACATCAAATACTTCAATTAGCCGCTTTGACTGGGGGCCGTTTGCCCTTTGCCTCGTCCAATCGTCAGCCAGCTCGTTTGACGCAAGCCAAGACAACAAGGAGAAGAAGGACGGGGTGCCCGCTGAGCAACAAAATTCATTTTTCATTTTTTTCCACAAAAATCAGAATTCAGTCGTAAGGTACAAGAATGTTACAAAATAATATGGGGGAAAATGTCATTTTTTTCTATTAAAAAAAAGTCAGAATGCTACAAGAACAACATCGGAATGTTACGAGACAGAAGCGTTCATCAATAAAACGGGTCTTAGTTGTATTGTTATGGAAGAAATGTCGGAATGTTGCGAGAAATTTCGGAATGTTACGAGGAATGGGAAAAATGTTGCAAGGAAAAAAGGTAATACATTTACAAGAAAAGTTGTAATATATTAAATGATGAAAAGTCATAATGTTAGCAAGGACAAAAGTTGTAATGTTCCAAGAAAAAGGCCATAAAGTTCTGATAAAAACGACATTTCCCGAGTGAGAAAATATTGAATGTTACAATGTCACTGATAGAATTCTCTAATGTTACAAGTCAAATGTAAAAATGTTCCAAGAAAAAAAAGTCAAAGACGTTTACCAGGAAAGCTGCGATGTTCCAAGAAGAAGTTCTGACAAAAAACAGTTTTGTTTTCCCGAGAGAAATAAAAATGTTATGAGAGGGAAAGTTGTAATGTTCCATGAGAAATTACGTAGTTTTACAAAAGCAAAATATTATGTTACGAGAGTAAAAGTCCTTTTACAAGGGACAGTTCGCAATGTTACGAGTCATAAGGGTACAAGAATATGAGGAGAAAAAAACATCACAAGTAAAATCATGTTTTTCATAAAACAAAACAATCGGAAAGTTGTTGCGAGAAGAAAGTTGTACGGTTACAAGGAAAGTTGGAATATTACGAGAAAAAAAAATGGTCATAAACACCAATGTTACAAAGAAAAAGTCCTCAATTCACGAGGAAAAAAAAGCTGTAATCTTACCAGAAAAGATAGTAAATATTGCCGACGCGATGTATGTCTTAGCTTTCTCCGGGCAGCATTTTAAATTTGGAAGAAATGCTACGTGAAGGCAGGAAGCCTGTTCATTTGGACAATTAGGAAGAATATTGTCTACTTTTTTGGGTGTTATTTTTTTTCAAAATCCTCCAAAATGTGGAAAACGAAACACGCAGCTAACGCCGTTGTGACGATCAAGAAATTGATTTTGAATGGCACGAAACCAAACATAGAGCTGTGGATTGTAACTTGGACTGTTCGTTGAAATTCACATCATTATATCGAAATATAATTATTGAAAGCCAAAAGAGTTGCAGCCTGAAGGTCAAGCAGCGATTCGAAAAGCCGCCGGCTGCTGTCCCCGCACAAAATGGCGACCGGCCAGGCAACAGGTTGCGAAAGGGTGACGTCATCACACGCACAAAACCACCCAATCGGGAGGAACGCGAACGGCGTCCTAATGAGGACGTTCGAGGGCTGCCGCGCGCCTGCGCGCGCGCTCGCCTCGGCCCGACGTGCGCGACGTGCGCGGCGCGCGTGACGCGCGATAACGGCAAGCCTGGAAAGAGTTCAATTCATCCCACAGCCTGCCGCCGCCCCAGATAACGGAGGGGCGCCGCTCCCCCCTCCCCCAATCGCGAAGGGGGGGTGATGGGGGGGAGCGAAGCTAAGCGAAGCGAAGCGCCGGCGGCCTCCTCACATCGCTGGGCTTTTTATTGACGCCGCCTGCCCGCCTCGGAGCGTGTGCGTATGTGTGCGCGTGTGACCGTCGGTAAAGAGGCGTGCGCGATTGTGTGTGCGAAGCTACACAGGCGAGCCAGAATGTGTGTGTGTGTGTGTGTGTGTGTTTGTGTTTGTGTGTGTGTCTGCGCGCAGCGGAGCGCTAAAGAGAGGCGCGTGTGTGTGCGTGTGTGTACGTGTATGTGTGTTCCCCGCCAGCAGCGGAAAGCAGGGAGGTGGGCGGGGAGCTGCGAGGTTAGCAGCGGAACTCGACAGAGGCCGACAGACGGGGAGGGGGAGGGGCAGGGGGCAGGGGGGAGGGGCGAGAGTGTTTCTTGTGCTGCGCTGCTGAGAGCAGCCGACGCCGCCGCCACCGCTCCCGCCGCCGCCACCGCTCCCGCCGCCGCCGCCGCCGCCGCCGCCGCCGCCGCTCCCCGGCTGCCTTCTCGCGTGTGACGTTTGAAGGCTTTTCGTTTTTTGTTCCTTCGATGCCTGGCAATCGCGGCAAACAATCGCTGGCTTGTTTTGAAGGGGACGAAAGGGGAAATTGCAGCTATGAGGGGAAAATGGTGTTGTTACGTGCGGGGAAATCCACCACCAGAACAAAAAAACAACAAAAAAAACCACCCAAAAAGTCGTATGGTTCCCACGCAAAATGTCGAGAGGTTGCGAGAGAAAAAATAATAATGTTTCGTAAGAAAGCAGAAATTTACAAGGATGAAGGCGTACATTTAGATGACAACAGAATTCAATATTTCACCCCCAAAAAAAGGCAGAAGGCTACGGGGGGAAAATACGTTAGGTCCTGAACAATAAAGCTTTTATGGAAAGAATAAAGTCATCATTTGACAGTCGTCCCAAAATAAGTCAGCATGTTTGGAGAAAAATGTCAATGTTAGAAGCCAAAAAAAAAAATCACTTTACAAGAATCAAGTCGTCATGTTGTGAACAAAGTCGGAATATTGCGAGGACAAAGTCCCAAGGTTACCAGAATAATGTGGCAAGGTTATGGAAATCAATTCCGAGCAGGAGTAAAAAAACTGGAATTTCAAAAGGACAAAGTTTCCAACAATAAAGTCCCAAAGTTACCAGAGAAAAGTAAAAGTCCTAACTTCCATGGGAAAACTCATACGCTGATGAGAATGAAGTCATAAGTTCGCAAAGAACAAAGCGGAACATTTATCAGAAGGACGTCGTAATATCACAAGGGGGGGAAAAAAAGCCGTCATGCCGTAGGAAGTTGGACGGTTTCAATAAAGTTGTCGTCATGTTACGGAATTAAAGTCGTGATTGCGAGAATAGTCTTGTCATGCTTACCGGGGTAAAAGTCGTAAGGTTGCGAAGAAAAGAGTTGTCATGTTACGACGGAAACCGTCCCACAGTTACGTGAATTGAGTCGTAAGGTTACGAGAATAACTGTAAATGTTACAAGAAAAAAGTCAGAATATGAAAATAAAATCGGAAGGTTACGCGACTAGCGTCACATTAAGTCCTGTTAGGAGAGTGAAGTCGTAATGTGATGGGGAACAAGTTACAATGTTTTGAGAATAACGTAACTTAACAAGAAAGAAGTCCCAGAAAAAAACAAAAGTCGCAATGTTACAAGGAAAAAAATCCCAAGGTTACGAGACGAAACTACCAAGGTTACAAGAATAAAGTCTTAAATCGGAATTTTACGAAGAAGTCAAGAAGTTGTACGTTTCCAAGAAAGAAATGGTAAGGTTGCGTGAATAACGCAGCAATACGAGGAAAAAGTCGTAACGTTGTGAGAAAAAAAAGGTCCAACGTTGACAAGAATAATGACGTAACGTTACGTGAAAAAAAAGTCAGGTTCACGTTTCACGAAAAAGATCGTAAGGTTGGAAGAATAAAATCTAAATGTTACGAGGGAAAATTTAAGATGGAAAGATTAATAAGGTTAAGGAGTAAAGTGGTAATGTTACATGATAAATCTGTCAGGTCATAAGAATAAAGTTGCTATCTTTTTCCCATTTTAGTTCGTTTATTTTAGTTTTCTTTTTGTTGTTTCTTTTTTTGGAGGGGGGGGGGGGGTGGTGGGCAACCACGGAAATGCTTGTTGGCAGCTTCCCCCTCACTTGTTCAACCATTTTTGGCGTTAAAAAAAACAACCTTTTTTTTTTCAATGCAATTATAACGAGTGTCATTTATCTGCGTATTTTCGCTATTCGCAGACCACCGTTAAGTCATTAAAAATAAAAAAAAATCGCAAGGTTACGAGAATAAAGTTGGAAGACCACAAGATGGAGTCGGAACATTAATGGAGTAACGTTGCGAGAAAAGTTCTGTTCGTGAGAATAAAGTCGTTGTTTTGAAAGAAACAAATACATATTGATTGGATTGTACTTTTCGTAAACAAAAAAATCCGAACGTGCGATTCGAGTTGTCGTTTTCGAGGAACTAAAAAGTCACATTTACGATGATAAAGGTGTACGTTAAACTGCAAGCCTAGATGACGGGAGCAGCGTACGTGGACGCGCGCCTCCGATCGATCGCATCGACGAACCTATAGCGGCGTATCGATCGGCTCCTAATCGATAGGCCCGTTTCCGCGGCTCGCTCTCTTCCCTCTCGTTTGGTCGCCGGCCTCGCTCGCCCCGCCGAGCCTGCCTGTAATTACCTCCGGCGAGGCGGCGCTAACTCAGCGTGGTGCGCCCGTGGGGAACAACCGGTTCGCTCCACGGCGGAGGAGGAACGGGGGGGAGGGGCCGCGTGTGCTAATGCGTGCACGTGCGGCGCTGCGAGGGGAAAAAAAGGAAGGAAGCGGTCGCTGTTGTTGTTGTTTTTCTTCGCCGTCCTTTCACGAACCCGCAAGCTGAGCCCTCGCAGGGCAAATGAGACGGCCGTTAACGACTTCAAAAGAAAAGAAAATGGCAAAACCCTTTCACCGCTGCAAATGTTTCCACCCATATGAAAACATGAGGGGATTCTTCTTTTCCCGTATGTTGGCAGGAACTCGATCGGTTTGGATTCATGTTTACCACTCGACGGTCGACGCGAGATCACGGTTCAGCGTTTTAAGCAATCATTTTTGAAATGTTTTGACAGTATACGGCGGACTTTTGCATACGGGCGGTTCGGCACCCGCGGAATCGCCTATTCGTTATTTTGTTTCTTTTTGCTTTTTTAGCAGAGGACCAACCCTGAAAACTTATGGGCGCCTTGGGGGGTTTTGAACTGGGTTAGGGGTTGGTATTGTTCCTCATCAATATAATTGTCAAATCACGAATCCTGTTGAGTTGTAATCTGACACAAAACGGGCGAGGTCCTCGGATTCGTAACTCGTCGCCATGCGGGGGAATTGTGCAAGAAAGAAACAAAAAGCGGGTCCCCACGGCAGGCAGACAGCTGTGATGAATTAAAACAAACGAGCCTCGTGATCGTGCAACGTCGACGAGGCCGCGCGCCCGGGCGGCCGGCATCGGTGAGCGCGTTCGTGCGTTGGCTTGCGCCCGTGTGACTTGCACTAAGCGATCCATAACAATCTGCAGGTGGATCGCGCTGATTAGTCCCGGCTGCCGCGGCCCGACCTGCGTGCAAAGAGCTTCCTGCAATCCGAGCCTGCGTCTGCGTGTGCGTGTCATGTTGGCAGGCGGCCTTCCTGAATGTGTGTCAGCCTGCTCTCTCAGTGTGTGCGTGTTTTTGAGGACAGCCTGCGTATATTTACCAAAGGGCTGTTTTTGTGCGAATGTGCAGCCAGTCCAGCGCTCCGGTGTGATCGCGGCAGCAGATGGCGGGATCACCGCGACCTCCCAGGGCGCCGCGCCTCCGCCGGGTTGAGCCCCGTCTAGATTCCCCGCATGTGTACACGCCGCGTTGCTCTTTTTTTTTTTTTTTTTTTTTTTTTTTTACGAGGCGCGCACCTGAATCCGCGCACGGAGGACACATGTGGCGGGAGGTGGAGGGACGGCGGACTTTCAAGCAAATTCCTGCTCGCCGCGCTCCGACTCAAAGAGACACGTGCGGGCTTTTTCAAAACCGCCGCCGTCGCTCAGGGTCATAAAGAGCGCAGCTGTTGATGCGTTTCTGTCCAGCTCTCGGCAAAGGTGTTTTTTCTTTCTTTCTGTTTTGCGGAAGAAAGCCACAGTCGTAGAATGCACTTTTCCAGTGAGTATTCCCTTAGTGCTTGAACCAGGACCAGGAGGGCAAAACAGGAAACCTTTCTTGAATATGTTGGAATCTCCTTGGATTTTTCTCTTTTTATTGGATGTTTTCATTTTTTCACTTCTACCTTGAAATTTCTTGGTTTCGAACCCTTGTAAACCGACCACATTTGCAAAAAGCAGAGCTTCTAACTTGGGAGCCAGATTCTGCACACAACGGCGGTCGGTGACTTCCACGCCCCCCGCAAGAAGGGTGATAACGACCCCATACAGGGCGCCCCCATTCACCCTTCCCTAGAGACTCTTGTATCGGGGTTCATCTTTCGAAGGGGTTCATCTTACGAAAGGTCATTCCAACTGGAGATTGACCGGCCTCCCAACTTGCAACATTCGACACAACCCGCAACAGCGAGCTTGTGACCTCAACTTGGAGTTCAAACAGAATGAAACCAAACGGGTGAGGATCACAGCTTAGTCGCCAAGAACTCAAAAGAGACAGTTTGTTGGCTTGTCTTTGCAGTCCGTGGCACAGGGGGGCACCTTTCTAAGGGTTTTTCCTAATGGACTCCTTCCAATTGAAGGTCAACAGGCCTCCCAGTTGGCAAATGTTGACACCAACTGCCACTGAAGGAGACGCTTGTGACTTCAACTTGGAGTTCAAACTGAATCAAAATGTCTGCAATGGCTAAGGATCTTTGGCTTGGTGGCCAAAAACTCCAAAGTTGTCTTGTGTCTGTCCCTCGTAAAGAGACGACCTATCCAAGGTGTCCTCAACCAGACCCCCAACTTGCAACATTTGGAAACACGGAAAGGGGGAGGAGCATGGTTCGGTGGCCAAAAGCTCCAAACAGAAAGACTAGTTGGCATGTGACTGAAGACACGTATCCGATGTGCCCTTGCAAATAGACTTCTTCCAACTGAAGGTCAACTAGCCTCCCAACTTGCGATGTTTGACAACACCTCCTCGGAAAGAAAGGCGAGAGACCTCAACATGTAATTCTAATGGAATTAAACTTGCAAGGCACGAGGATCACTGAAATAGTAACCAAGAACTCAAAAGAAACATACTTGTTGCATGTGTCTGGAGACTCTCGCACGAGGGTCACCTATCTAAGTGGTTCTTCCAACTGGTCCCCTTCCAACTAAAGGTCAACAGGCTTGCAAATAATGACAACATCTGCGACCGAAGGAGAGGCTTTTGACCTCAACATGGATCGCTAGCAAAGTATCTCAAGTAAAAAAGGAAAAAAGAAAACGGCCCACGATGCCACAGGGATTGGATCATTGGCTTGGTGGTAAAGTACTCCAAAGAGCCAGACTTGTTGGCCATTTCCGCAGTCCCTTGCACAGGGTCTCCTACCTAAGGGGTCCTTGCAACTGGACCCAATTGAACTGAAGCTCAACATTTTTTTTTTTTTTTTTTTTTACCAACTTGTACCTGATGACAATGTGAAGGAGACGCTAGACCTCAACCTGGAATTCAAACAAAGTCGCTTGCCGGAACACTAGTGACGAGGCAGGGGTCGTCCGAGGCACACCGAGCAATGCGGCCGACCGTGATCAAACCGTCGCACAGCGTGCAGGTTTCTGCGCCTCGTTTTTTGAGTGCCTGACCATCAGTCACTGGTTTTGTTGCGATTTGAAATGTTCTATGTGTGCAAGGTTCAATCGCCAGGTGTGTGGGGATAAGTCACCAGCTGTGGTTTCCCCCCCCCCCCCCCCCCCCCCCCCCCCAATTTTCCTGTTCAGCCGCGTTGCTCAGTGCGTAGTGGCCCTAAGACCCAAAGGGGTCCTTAATCCTGAGTCTAACTTCTGACACAACATGCTGCAAAGTGAGAGTTTAGTATAGTATCGTACCCTCAACCCAACGTGTAACCTGACTGTGGCAACATAACGGGTGAGCTTCATGGACAACGTGGACCGGATCGCGCATACAACCCTAAGGATCCAGGCTTGTTGCTTTGGTTCCAACCATAATGATAGCACACGCATCTAAAGTGACAGCAGAGGCCCGTGACATATTAACACTGAGGACTGGCATGTGTTAAAAAAAAATACAGTAAATGGCAAAAAAAAGTCAGTGTGAAGGAAGCAAGGAAGAGGTCCAACATGGCTGAGTGTGAAGACACCTTGCCAAGGGGTGAAGATGGTGCCAAACTTGAAAATGTTGGCAGAACCACATCAAGTGCTGCTTTGCCTTCAGTTCATAATAATAATAACAATAACAAACATTTCCAAGACAACAAGAAACTCTTACCTTTCTTGCAATCTTGGACTTTTACAGCATTTTTTGTAAGGATGCAAAAACTCACACTTTCACCATTGGTACACAAAAAAAGAATGACCCTGTTAAACAACACTTTATCCGCACTAAATTAGCATTTTACAACCCAAAATGGAGCCCTTTTTTAAAATGGCCTCCAGGGTTTCTAAATTAAAAAATCCCGACCTTGTGTTTTGCAGTGGACTTGCAACGGCAACCTTGTTGTCTGCGTGGCTACACTGTAGATGACTTGTTTGTGCAGACGCTGCTCACCAGCCATGACTGTAAATGTCACACTGCGTGACTATTCTTCCTGCCTGTGACGACAATTAATGAGCAAACGTGAGGGAAAAGAAAAAAAAGACGCTAAGTGTTTCAAGGCGGAGTGAGATTTTTTTCTCTGGAAAAAAAGAAATGTCATTTTCACACGTGATTTGCATTTTCAGGCTCAGTCTCCTGAGAGCAGATCCTTAGACCGACAAACGTATGTCTGTCTCCAAATTTGTTTTGTTTTAGGTTTTTTTTTTTCCATCTGAAAAACAAACATCATTGTCCAAGGGTATTCGAAATATGATTTTGGCTGAGACGCGAGATGACATACCCTTGCGCCACGATGCTAGGTGGCTATGCATTAGCATTACTACTCTACGACAACATCACATGACATTTCTTATCAGAAACGTTACGGTTTGACACATTTGAAATTGTTGAAATGACTAAAAACACATTACTTATGTTTAACAGCGAAATCAACGCCTGTCCACTTTCCACCAAAATATTGGAATATTTTTCTGCCTTGGAATATGGCTAGCCGTGGGCTAGCGATTAGCATGCCTGAGTCACAGTCAAGAGGTTTGCACGTTCTCCCTGTGCTTGGGCGGGTTTTCCCCAGGGACTCCAGCTTCCTGCCGCATTCCAAAAAACATGCACGTTGGGTTCATTGAAGACTGTTTCGGTCACGTGTGAATGCTTGTTTGTCTACATGTGCCCTTTGATTCGAGCCCTCTCGCCCAAAGTCAGCTAGGCGAGGCCCCAGCTCACCCGCGACCCTAATGAGGACAAGCGCGATAGAAAATGGACTAAGTATAACTTAATCCATTTTCTATAGCGCTTCTGAAAGAAAAAAAATAACCGAAAAGAAGCCCGTAATCCAATTATCGTGCATTCTTATCACCAACTAGTGGCCTGGAATAGACATTGCAGAGCTTTCAGTTGCTTTTGCAGTTCCGTGTGAATCTTAAAAATGCAAAGCATAACCATGTAGAATTTGTAAATTTCATTTGAGGCTCATTTATGCCCATTGAAGCGTAGAGCTCCTGAATTTGTACCCAGCTAAAGTGACATCGCCAACTACTGGCGTGGCATGCACATTGCAGCCTTTTCAGTTGCTTTTACACATCTGTGTGAACGGCATTGATGTTGTCTGATGTCTCTGTGAAATCTCAGTCGGACATAACCGTGCCGTTGCTCAGGCGTTTCGTAGAAGTTGCACCGTTGTGTGCACGCTAACTAACCTTCTCGTCTCAAAGACCTTCCTCCTGTCCTCCCGCAATGCTCACATACAAAAAGAAAAAAAAACTCCCGTTGGAGTTGAGCTTTGCTGTTTTTTTTCTCCTTCCCTTTTTTGTTCTCGCACACGTGAGAGCCGTGCTCACTGCCTGCCGCAACTCCCACTTTCAACAGCTGTGGTCGAAAAGCAGCCAGAGCCTCCGTTTGCCAAGTCTTCCTCCTTTCCGACTCCTACTCTGCTCCCGACTGCCTGCGTGTCTTCGTGACCGTCTTCCTGCCTGCCCGTCTGTCTCTCCGCTCCACCAACACGCAGGCACATCATGCGCACACACCTCAGGCTTCAGCCTCCTCCTCCTCCTTCACTTGACATGGGAGCCTTAACAGATGTGCCCCAGCCTTGAGCGGACGCCCCCCGCCGCCACCCCCACCCCCCACCACCACCACAACACACACACACACACACACACACACACCTCTCTCTTCCTCCACCCCCACTTCCATCTCCGCTGGCTCATGCTTCACAGATCTGCCGGCTTGGAAAAAAAGTGGCACTTTTTTTAGATATGTGAAAATGCAAAGTTACTAATATAATGCACGCATTGCTATAAAATCGACACATGCTGTGCATAAGCTAATGAAAACAAACACAACAGATATTATACAAACTGGGCCTTTTGACCCTGCATTTGGAAAGTTACCATTCAAGTAATGGTAACTTTAGTAATGGTAACACCCAACAGCCTTGCTCAAGGGCACCTCAGTTGGAATGCAATGCTTTTATTGTCATTGTACAAATACAACAAAACACTGCCCTTAAGGCGCAATAAAACAACAAATAACCTTTGTAAACAATGAATAAAAACCACTACAGTCGTGAGTGTGAATGTCAGTCCAGGTAATCAAACCTGTGGCCTTTTAGGTCAGAGGCCATATTGTTAACCACGAGACCACCGCAGCCCCAATTAGTCTGATGAGCAACACAAACAAAAAAGCCCACTTTAGTAACTTAAACTCATGCTTCTATACACGTCAACCTTGAGTGCCTTCAATGTCAGTCAAGGGGAATCGAACCCTCTCATGTTTCAGGTCGCCCTAATTTTGCCCCCTATTCAACTGCGCTGCATGGCTCACCACAGCTCTGCTCACAGACAACGCTTTTCCACTGGCAAAAGCAGGTACTAATTCTAGTGGCTGGGCTATCGGGGTTCCAAGCGTGGTGGCTCATTGGTCGAGCTGCGACATTTGAGGATACAAGACTTGGAAGGACAAAAATAAACACACACGCTGTGTCTCTAAAAGATTATCCTGTGGTGAAGGGTGTGTTAAGGGTTATATTTCCTCCCCAAGCTGCTCTGAAAACGGTGGAGTTGAATAGAATAGAACTTTATTTTCACTGTCACAGGAACAATGAAAATCAGTTAGGCATCTCTCAATTTGCAGCACTGAGGTAAAAAGAAAGAAAGGTAAGTACACAATTATCAAAAGAAACTTATCTACGGAAAAATCTATCACATTTGGGAGATTGACCATACGACTGTATGTGTAACCCACAAAAAATATGTTTACTAAACCTATGTATGTAATTTAGATGATATTCTCACATTCCGCCACAACGTTAGCGCATATAGCTAATACATAGTCAAGGCCATTGACGGTTTGCATTAATTTCCACATTGAGACCCATCCTGTAAACACGCTGACGAACAAAGCAATCTCCCGGGATGAAATACGGCATAAAAGTCATATAAAACAACGATTAACTGATTCATATCAATGTCTAATGAGTTGCTTGCCTGTTGGGACAAAGGAGTGTAGATATATGTTGAAGTCAGGAGCCGTTTTCGCCGAGTAATCTCCTCATGTGAGCTCCGGTAAGCAAAGCCTCTGCTCGCTAAGAGGCTAGGCCCCTAAGCTATCATGTATATAATAAGTTGTTTTTGCGAAACTGTGTCTCGGTAGAGAATTTATATAAAACCAGTCGAGATTATACACGTGTATAACACCACTGTGGTAGGTTGTGTCAATGTATATCGTGTTCAAATGAGTAGATGATGTTGCTAAATAGTAATTAGCACGATGCTAACACAACTCGGGAGTGGCGAACCGCTACGCTAGCACACACGTCTTAATGTATTACTGCAGGTACATTGTGGGCGCTATTTGTGAAGCTAGCTAAGCTAACGTGATGTTATTTGACATGCTCGTTACTTCATTTTGGTTTTAAAAAACACTCTTGATTTCAATAAGCGTTACAGTAAATAGAGTTTGAAGGAATTTAAAAAAAAATAAAGCATTGTAGGAGTTATTTTAATTGTTACAATATAGAATGTGAAATGTGAATTTATGACCAACAGTACAGAGTTGTTATGTTTAAACAATAATGTGTGTACCAAATCATTTCATAACAATTTACATATTTTATAGCTTGTTATACTGTACATGATAAAAGATACTTTGACTAATGGAGTAAGTTGATATGCAATTATTTGATGAATAGAATAGGTTGATAGTGATGATATTTTCTACACTGTGTGTGTGTGTGTCAAATTTTTTTTTTCTTGGATTACAACTGAATTTGTATTCTGAACCTTGAGGGATCAGTGGCAAGCCGAGCCCAGGAAACGACAGTGGACGGGACCGGACGGCGGTGTGGCCAGCCGTGGCATCTGCCTTGAGGACGTCGGACTTAAGATAAGAAAAAACTACCCAGTGTGCACACGTACACTCCAAGTAAGGGACTCGATACTTCATCATTTTTATTTTGTATCAAAAGTTAATTCATTCATCCGTTCCGCTTATCATCACGCGGGTCGCGGGGCGTGCTGGAGCCTATCTCGGCTATCTTCGGGCGAGAGCCGGGGTACACCCTGAACTGGTCGCCAGCCAATCGCAGGGCACGTATAACCAACCAACCATTCACACTCACATTCACACCTACGGGCAATTTAGAGTCTTCAATTAACCTACCACGCATGTTTTTGGGATGTGGGAGGAAACCGGAGTACCCGGAGAAAACCCACGCAGGGCACGGGGAGAACATGCAAACTCCATACAGGCGGCGGCAGGATTTGAACCCCGGTCCTCAGAACTGTTAGGCAGATGTGCTCACCAGTCCGCCACCGTGCCGCTTTTATCAAACGTTGAATATTAATATAATAATATTTAAATATTGAAGTTTCCTTTTCATATATTGTTTATTCATTGCTAAGTGGTCTTCTGGCAATACAGTTCTGATGTTCAATTTAATGTGACTCTCTTCTTGTGAGTCATATTGACAATGATAGGTATTGAGCTCTCCGAACCAAGCTGTGTCGTTAGCTTTTGGTTTTGAGAGCCAGTAGGGGCGCTACATGTAGTTATGCGATTACTTTCATATGAGTAATGCACGTTTTTACAGATAGTATTGCACGGTTCTTGTTCATTATATTGCACTTGCGTGTAAAAAGGAGGGGTGGATAGTTATTGGTACTTACTGTTGGGGTTGGGGGCAGATGCATTTCACAGCTTGCTGGTTGAAGCTGTTTTTGTTGCGATCACAAATCCTTACAGAATGTGTGGGGTCAACACCGAGGTCCGCCGACTACGGACTCGGTGATTGCGAGGTGAAGCGGAATGAAAGCCAACGAGGAAGCGACCTTAAGCTCGCGCCTGTCGCATCATGTTGTCTCGCACAGGTCAGTCTCGGTACTACAGCAGACATCTGCTTTCGGGGATTCAACTCACGATTGTCGATCCCGATATCTATTGATGTGTGTGGTGTGCTGTGATTATTAGGGGCCGTTGGGGACATACTGTAATTCAGGAGTTACAACTGAAATGCTTTCATACACAATACTGATTTTTTTATTATTATTATTTTTTTAATGCTTAGACACAACCAAAATTCTTTCGCACACCATACTGAATTCAAAGATGAATTGAATTTAAAATCGGTATATGTGTACCCGGTTTAAGAGCTGATCTATTGCTTTTTACATGACCAAACATCATTATTTTTCGCCTGGATAAACTGAGGAGGATGGTGGGCTGTGTTGTGGGGGCACAGAGTTGGACAATCCAACATCTGTGGCAGCAAGGAGGACACCAAACAAGCTTCTGTCCATCATGGACAATCCACCGCATCCACAGCACAGCACTATCTCCAGGCAGAGGAGCGGCTGCATTGACAAGCTGCTGTCGCTGCGCTGCTCCACTGACAGTCGGAGGAAATCCTTCCTCCCCCATGCCATGCGGCTTTTTAATTCCACCCCGGGAGGGGAAAATCTCAAATATGTACTGTCAACGTCCTGCACACGAATTACCATTCACCTGATTCCAGGCCTTCAGACTGCACTGGAATTCTGACTTTTATTTCTGTATTTGAAAAAAATAAGTTTATAGGTAGTCACTGATGGTGTAGTGGTACACTCCCCTGACTTTGGTGCAGGCAGCGTGCGATCAGTTTCCACTCAGTGACGGTGTGAATGTCAGTGCGAATGGTTGTCCGTGTCAAAATGTGCCCAGCGACTGGCTGGCGACCAGTTCAGCGTGCAGTCCGCCTTTCGCCCAAACTCAGCTGGGATAGGCTCTAGCGCCCCGTGACCCTAACTGGGATAACCGGTGTTGAAAATGGATGGATGAAGGTAATAGGCCATCGCTTGGTTGAATATTTTATATATTTATTTTTTCCTTTGTGTGGCAAGCCAAAATTTGAGTTATGAGCGAGCTTCAGATACGCTGCCGCTTGAGTGAAGTTGGAAAGAAAAGGAGTGCAACAGTCGCCGATGCAATTTCAGCCATTTATTGAACCAGACAAACAGTTAAACCACATAAAAATGTCAAATGAGAACAGGAGCAAAGAGCAACGTTTAGCTAAAACTTAACGTCCACACGCTCACTCAAAGACTAACCGGCCATGTTCCTGATGTCGCTCACTTGGCCATAGAACAAAAAAGGCGGCCGTAGATGAAAAAAAAAACGATTTATATTCGGTGGTGTGTACAAATTGGACTGTTTCTAACATTTTGCCTTCAGCCCCTCCCCCCCACACACACACCCAGTGATTTTTTTTTTTTTTTTGTTTAAGGGAGAAAATGTCATATCAGCACAACCTTCTTCCCCTTTTGATGACTGGCAAACCTTTGCAACCCACAAGAATATTTACTTGCTACACCACTGCTAACATATATCACCTTCTTTTTCTTTTCATCCTTTTATGGTATTTCTCATTTTCTTCATTTTCTTGCTGGTGTTTGACAACAATCCCACAGAGGAGATTCCCGGCATGTCATTGCATCATTTGCGGGTTTCCATTTGTGTTGTTCACACGGACTAATATCGGTGGTCTCTTCGGGGCCCTTACTCGCCAGCAACATCTCGCTAGGGGCCCTTTGTGGGGGATTCCCGATACCTCGTCGTTGCTATGGGACGACATCGGCCATCTATCGGGGCCCCGGGAAATTGCCTGGGTTGCATGCAACAACAAAAAACAAAAACAACAATTTGAGACCTATGAGTTATATTTATTCTGTGACCAAACATGTAACTCAATGTATTGATATTTCAAATCTTTATTCCCTGTATTGAAATGTATGCCATTAATCCGTTTCAACCCTCGAAAAAACACCATTTTTAAATTGATTTTATTTGTAGTTTTTTTTTTTTAAGTACTGAATTGTATAAAATATAATCATTAAAAAAAAGAGTGTCAAAACTAAACAACAACTGTCGTGTTTTGTGTGGTGTGCTAACGTGAGATTCTACGTGGCTTCTCGCCCCAATGACACCAACTTGAATGCTGTGCCGCTAAACGCTTCGCCGAGTGCTGTTTTCCCACTTTTCCGCGGAGCTCGCGTGTGTGCGATTTTGTGTGCGCGCGTCAGCGCCTCTGATGTGTGTGCGTGTGTGTGCGCTCGGAGGCTTATGCTAATTGCGGTCTCCCGACTGGCCTTCTGGGTAGAGTCTGCGCGAGTGGGAGTGGAGCGAGTCGCTCGGTCTCGACAGCATTTACCCCCCCACTCCTCGAACGTACGCACGGCTCCGTGCGAGGCTCCGTCCGACCGGGCTGCTCGTGTTTCACGCCACACGCTTCTTTTTTTTTTCTTTTTCTTTTTTTTCTTCTTCTCCGTCTTTTGTCGGCTGCTTCCTCTTCTTCGGCGGCGTGCTGAAGAGTGGAACCGGGCGAACGCGAGGCGGAACCACGACCGGACCGGAGCCAGCCCCTCCTCCGCCGGCTAGCTCGAGCCCAGCCGGCCCATCGGGCAGACGACACGACGGACGGACGGACTCCGCGCGGCCGGCCGCCAGTCCGCCATGGAGTGACGGAGACGAGAGCCGAGTAGGACGGCGTGCTCCGCTCGAAGCTAACATGGCGCTGCCGCCGACGCCGCCGCGAGTTTCGTCCGAGCTGAGTTGATTTTTCCTCGGACGTCGCCACCTGTATGTCCTCGGTGGACCCACCGGTGCTTTCGCGGACACTTCAAGCAAGCTCGACGGGATTTAAAACACAATTAAATCGCCGCCCAGAGCGAACTAAAAACTGCACTTTTCTTAAAGGATGACTTTCCTCTAGTTTTCTTTTATTTCAAACGGATAACCGGATCGGCACTTTTTTTTTAACTTGGCAAAAAGAGGACAAAAAAAAACGGCACAAGTTGGCTGGAAGTGACGCCGAATTACCCAGGTGAGACGAACTCCAAATTTGTACTTTTTATCAGCTTTTAATTATTGTGGAATATTGTGCGTATTTTTTAATTTTTTTTGGAAGCAAGTCACACTAAAGGGACCGCGTGATAGCTCCGAAAAGCGCAAGAAGTGTGCCTCGGTCGGTGATGGTGGTGGTGCGCGCACGCACACATTGAGAGCGGACCGGACCACTTCTAAGAATAGCGCATAGGGTGGTCTTTGTGTGTTTTCGGCGGGGCAGTGGCATGTGCTTGATAAATAACACACGCACACACAAGCGAGTTGGTCCGGCCGTGAGCTTGGCCCCCACCCCCCCCGCGGCTGCCTGTCAAGCGGACCCCGGGCGCGAGTGCAAGGCAGTCCGCCACGGTGAATAAATTCAGCGTTTTCACACTCTGTGTCGTGTGACCGACCGACCGAGTGAGTGTGTGTGCGCGTGCGTAGGGGGTGCTGTGTACGTGCGCGCACACGAAGCCCCTGCCGCTAAAAAACAAGGTTACGGAAGCCAGCCTCGCCCTGCCGAAAAGGTTCAGTTGGAGGGCATCCCCGCAGTGTGTGCGTGTGTGTCCTTTCGCGTGTGTGCGGCTGCGTCACCTGAACGCGCGCGTGTGTATGCGTGTGTGTTTTGTTTGGACAGAGTGGACGTTGATCGGCGGCTTTCGTCAGCCTCGAAGCTGTTAGGGAAATGTGCGTGCGTGCGCGCGTGCGTGTGGCATTGTGTACACGACACACACATGCATGGATCAAGGTCTCGCAGGTGTGTTCTTTGTGACTTTGGGCCCCCCCCCCCCCCAAATAAACACCACCTATTTTTGTCGCTTAATCTCCGCTGAGCTCTCAGCCACTTTCACCCCCAGCTTCCATTGTTGTATTATTAATCGCAGGTTTTATTTTGGCTTTGCACGCAAGGCGGGCACCGCAGAACTAGTTGTTCTTCCGAGTTGAACTCCAATCAACAACCCCCCCACGTCATGTCGTCACCCCGCGGCTTCTGTCCCGGAGCCACCCGGGCACTAATTAGGGGGACGCTCTCTCAGGACGATCGATGCACCTCGTATTGGCTGGCTCCAGCTCATTAACGAGCTTAGTGAGAGAGGCGGCGTAAGAGCTGGCGCTTCAGCTGCCCCCCCCCCCCCCACGCCCCCCCTTTACGTAGGCAGCCAATCCACGTCGGACGGGCGAGGGCTGTAAATGCACGCGTCGTCTGCTGCAGGCACCAGGGCAGGTTTGAGAGCGCCGGGGGCCTCGTGTTGGGACCTCTGCTTTTTATGAGAGGGAGGATTAAGTGATCGAGGCACGGCGGTGGTAGGAGGTGGAGGAGGCGTCAGGGGGCTTTGACACATGAATAAAAGGTTAAATGTGCTTAAAGCAAACCTTGACATCGCGAGGGGAAGATTGTAAAAAGCAAGGCGAGCCTACTTTTTAATGCAAGAATCCAACAAAGATTTGGTAACAGGAAAGAGATGATAGAAACTGGAAGGAAGTTACGATTTATTCCAGAAGTGCTCTGATAAACTGATAAATGAACCGCGTAACATGGTAGGCATGAAATATATGAAATGGTCAATAGTTCATCAGTATGCCGCGATAACACTTCAGGTCGTTAGTTGTATCATTGTTACCGTTTTGAGTGTTTGCAAGTCCGGTGCATAATCAAATGTTTTTAGCCAACCACACAACAAACAGAAGAAGAAGAAGTGAGCCCAACGGACAAATAGTCAGTTGCATATGCATTATGGTACTCTGCAGTTTGTTTTACTCCAACAAAACATGGCACAACACAAAGGAGCCGAACTAAACATTTGAGACAAACTTGACTGAAGGCTAGCGGTACAGTAGTGCGAAGTTAGCTCATTTCTTAACAAATGAATACAATGAACAGACTAGGCTTTACACGATCAGGATTTGTGGGGCTGATCAGCGACTTAAAAAAAACGATCACCGATCCGATCACAAGATGGAGGAATGTGTCTATTTAAATGACCTGTTCATTTACTGTATATACCTGTGTACTTAATTGCTCAAAAAATTATATTTACAACTGGCATAGTGACACAGAACAAATGATAAATGGTCTTCTATGAGATGGCAGGAAGTCCATACAGTAATTAATGTCACCACTTTTTGTGACATTTTTGTTTGTTGGTGTTCCATGAGATTTTTCAATTGTAAAATATGCTCCTAGGCGCCATAAAGGTTGGAAATCACTGCTCTCGTCAGATCGTGTATTCTAATCAGTCAGGTCAAACTAACTTTACATGACAGAAATAACAGATGCTACTTTATTTTTAATTAAATGACTTCACCCACACCGAAACTTTAGAGCATGATTCGACAGAACGGCGGCATGTTTACGTCCAACCGTTCGTGGTACCACTAGCTTGCTAGGCTACATAACATTTTATTGCCTGCTTGTGAGCCGTATCGTATTCAAAGTACGTGAACATACCTCAAGCAAGCCTTAAACCAACGTCCTCTTCTGTCCTGAGCACCGGTGACCACCAACACACGTTTTTTCCCCATTTTGTCCTTATGATACCGTCGGCGCGCTCCACTCTTGTTGTCGTCAACCCGGGAACGAGTGTATCCGGACCTTACGTGTTGTCTGTCTCAGACTTGTCTGTTCCACACTGCCGACATGTTTTTTTAATAACTTTATTGGCCGTCAGCTATTTCCAATGCTACGTCAAAAGATGCGTCGAGGATAAAAATAAACTAGCTTTTGGATTCAAATATGCTGTGCACGATGGCGACGCAGAGTAAATGTCTTTTGCGCAGTTGATCAATGACATAATTGATCGGCTCGGCGAATTATGACATTAAAGCCGATCAGCATAAAATGCTAAATATCGGCCGATACCGATCAGCCCGATAAAATCTGTGTGTCTAGAACAGACACTCAACAATTTGGAAACTTTTGCACTTTCCTAAATTTTCTTCAAGGGGGATACAAGTTACATCTCAAATTGAGACTAAAGATTTAATTTGCTTTCTCTCAAATGTTCACTTTTTCACAAGTCCACTTGAGAGAGAGAGAATATAACATTTCTGGAAACAGACGGATTCACATTTTGTAACTGTCACAACAGGATAATTAGATCTGACATGGTAGCTATGCACTTTCACCAAACAAACTAAAAGTCTCGCTTGACATTTGACCTGTGGTGCGTCATTGTAATGGGAGCTTTCTGATGTAACAATTCAACTAAAATTAAAGATTTGTCATTTTTCTGGATTATGTACATTTTATTTTATTTTTTTAGTTAAATCTCAAATCGACACTTGAGATTTGGTTTGTTTTACGCAAGCATTTTTCCTCTTTGCTTAATTCACCCAGGAACCAATTAGAAATTAGCGTCAGAAATTGGCACATTCACAAATTTGTTACAAAATCACTTGGCTTCTCTTCATGACTGGACACTCTGATAAAGATTTAAGGACCTTCACTGAGATTTTTTTTATGCCAGCTTGAGTTAAAGTTACCATCATGCTAATATTCTTGCAAACTCCTCTCTACATTATGACCAAATATTTTGATGCAGTTGATACTATAACCTTTATCCCTGTGGTTAATGTGGGTTAGCCTTATATATATATATATATATATATATATATATATATATATATATATATATATATATATATATATATATATATATATATATATATATATATAAGCCCCACCCTCCCTCACCTGATAAAGGGTTAACCGCACTTTAACGGCGGGTGTAGTTTGGCAAGGTTAATGTTGCCTGTTACCCCGGTGAATTCTGGTGCAGGCGGTAAATCGATATTGTGAAATAGCATCCGCGCTAATCTCTTTCGGGTTGGGGGAAGCACGCCATTGTTTAAGATTGCGCTCACTTCCTGCTTGTGCCACAAATAAACCGCACACGCAAAGATGAATGCGCGAGATTACACACCTGTCTGCTCTGAATCCAGCCGCTCGGCTGCATTCAACGCGTTTATTTTCATGTGCGGCGGCGTGCTCCCTCAAAGTTTTTGTACCAGTTGGCCTGCTGCTGCCGATGACTCTAACGCAGGCTGCCATCTTGCTCAGCGTTCTTGGTTTGGCCTCGCGGTGTTGCTAGCCAAAATACATACAAGCATAGGTCATCTGCAGCTACCAAAATAATCCGCTGTCAAATGTCATCCCGTCTGTTCTCTCCAATACCCCAACAAACTCTCAGGCCGAGCCTGCTCACCGGGAATGTTTTTTTGGTCATTGGACCGAGCGTAGACGCGCAAACCCAAATACTTGGCATTTTGCGTGCTGCTTATTTATAGTGCGACTGTCATTTTCCACTGAGCGGCCAGTGTGGGGGCTGATGTGTTTTCCAGGTGTTGGAACAAGGGGGGGGGGGGCGTATTGACTCGGCGTCATGTCACATGACCTCACATTTCCTCCGTCACGCCGTGTTAGGCCTGGTACGCACTAAGGATTTTTCAAATTTTAAAAGATTTATGTGACAGGCCCCATACATGAAGATAAAAAAAAATCAGGCATTTAACAGTTTTGGTGGTATCGTGTGTGTGGTTTGCTTTGATAATCTCAACACAGAACAGCGCACACACAAAAAGATTCTGTTTTGTTGCCAGGCTCAAAATCTCATGTGATCTCACCTTAGCGAAGACGGGCAGACACCTCTGGATCTGCACCGATGTTACCCGAGTAATTCCTAAAGTTGCTGGAAGTGGGACCGTTATAAAATGGCAACGTCGTCAATTGCTTTGGAAAATACTTCTTGCCGTCTGGGGAAACCAGTTTTATACAAAAAAATGACATTGGGTAAGACCTGTTTGTTTGTTTTCGCATTCTAATTCCTCAGTAAGGTCGCTTCTTTGATTGGCCACGTTCCGTTTCACGTCACAATTCACACATGAAGATTGTCGATCTTGAACCGCTTCGAACCCTATTATGGGGACAAATCCTGTCTTGACAGACCTCAGACCTAAGGATAATCTTATTGGATAATCGTGTAAAACATAAAATAGTCTGGCGTATGACGTCCTTGGTCAGGAAGGGGCAAAATCAGCACAAAAACAGCCCAATTGTCTTTGTGTATATAGGGTCTTGTCAAAGAGTGCATGTGTGCTTTCCAGGTGATTCACGCCCTCCCCCTCGCAGCTAAAGTAGCTTCATTATGCACTAATTCAATTAGCACAACTGACTTCTATTAATTGTAAAAATGCAATCACACGTCTGTGCCTTATCTTTCCACATTAATTCCAATGAGCATATTTTCACTCGGCTGAGGGGGCCCACACACTGGGAATGTTTGTATTTTTATGTAAATCCGACAATAGTTTGTGTTTTTCAAAAGAGACGTGTCAAGTGAATATGCGGTTTCATCGTGTCGCCGTTTAGCGACAACCGTGGCCCCCCCACCCTTTAAAGCAATTAACCTTCTGTTTGTCCGCTTTTCTAATCTGGAATCAATAAGGGCCACGCACGGAATAGCTCTCCCTGATTGAGCACATCAATAAAAGCACACGGGCGCTTTGGCAGCGTGCCGCAAGGAAGGCGGGGGAGGGGAAGGGGGGGGTGGGAAATTAATAAAATCCGAAAAGGACAGTGTTGTGTTTCATGTTTCTCGTCGGAGAAGCGGGCTCTTTTTTTCCGTTGTCACGCCTGGATGGAAGACAACAGGCTCGCTGCTGCCGAGGCGGCCTGCGTGTGAACAAAAGCCGAGGAGAGATCGGTTTTCCAGGCGCCGCTGCGCAGCTCCCGGAGGAGACGTCACGGTTTGATTGAAGCTATGCTCCGTGCCGGCCTCCCGGGACCTCGCCATGAAACGGGAGAGCGGAGGCCCTCCCCCTCCTTCCTTCCCTCCCTCCCTTCCTCACCCGCTCTTTTCTCGCCTCGCTCCACAAAGCTTTTTGTTTCGACGCGGTCTGGAGCGCTCGGAGCGCTTCCCCGCAGAGATGTGACGGACGCCGCTGATCCAAACCCCCCCCCCGAGCAAGACCATTGCGGCCCCCCGAGATCCAGACGGGCATCTCACGTGATTGCGCGTGTTCTGTGGTCCGTGCTCGCACGCACTTCGTTCTGAGACGTTTTCTCTTTACGAGATCACATAGCGTAATCACGCGCGCTAATCTTAAGTGTCCTTGCTGTGGATGGGCGGACCATTGATTGGACGTGCCGCCGAGCCTCACGGTCCCTTGGCAGGCTCGTCCTGGTTGGGCCGAGTTTTAATTTTAGCAGCAGGAGCCTCGGGCTACATCCATATTCCTGACGTAATCCTGCCTGCGCACGACGGAGTGTTGGCCACCAGCCCGCAGTCTGCGCACAGCAGGAATGTGTATCGCCTCGTTGAATATTTCCACCTGACTTGGCTGGCGTGCAAAGCTCCCACCGACTTAACAGTGTGAGCTTTCTTTCCACCACGCAGTATGGTTCGGTTCAGTTCGACACTTTTGTTTTCAGAAATACCGAGCTAACTTTGATCTGTACTGTACAAATTCCAACTCCCCACCGCATGAGTATGGCTGCAATTGGAAAGAAAACAATTTCTTGTAGAGTTCGTACACTATGGTATATATAAATTTAACATGTACAAAGTAGCGCAACAAACATTTAACTGCTTTTACTACTACACCCTTTAAAGTTGTGGCTCTTTGGGCCATTTTAAAGGAGACAGTTTAAAAAAAAAAAAACTGCCTGACAAACGGTTCACGGTGTACCCCACCTCGCCCAAAGTCGGCTGGGATAGGCTCCAGCGCACCCGTGACCCTAGTGAGGATAAGCGGTTCGGAAAATGCATGGATGGATGAAAACTGATAAAAATCAAAGTGTTGCAGATTTCACTGCTTGTTAACATGATAATGGTATTTTGGAAGCAAATAGGAACTTTGTTTTGGAACTTTGTCACCAGCTACTGGCCTGGCATTTAACTCATTCACTGCAGGCCTTCCCACTTAACATGGATATTTGACTTCTAAAGCCGTCAATGGCAGTGAATGTGTTACTATACGGAACATACAAAATTATAAGGCAGGGTATGAACATATGAGAATGTACTATTGGCCAGCTATTTGCTGGCTATAGCATTATTAGCCACTATGGTGTACAGTGAAGGTGTCAGTTGAGGCTACCTGCAGGTGTGCTAAGAATGTCTTTTGCTGACTGTATTTTGTTACCCTTTGTTTAGTAAAGCAATTGAAAGAGCACCACCGTCTGTTTCCATCATCCCTCTCGCTATACCACCCGTTATGGACTGCAGTTCCTTTTAATTTGCAGTGGTAGGCTATATTCAATTAGCAGCAATGATTACTTTACCGTAGCCATGCAGTTGAGTGACTGCACTGTACAATTAAAAAAAATATATATATCTGCAGTTCAATGAACCGCAGTATCGCGAGGGATGAGAGTGGAACCTCGATAGAATGGACTAATAGGGGCTGAGGGTCGTCCGATATAGCCAATTGTCCGTTACATTGAAGCATTTTATTGAAATTCTTTTTTAGCCCATATGCACCCACATTACTGTACAGTGCAAGATTATTGTTTCGTAGGCTTTTTTTCATGGCCTAAAACACCCAATACAGTACAAAGTTATTGTAAATAAATATAAAAAAGCTTAAATGTTTGAAAACTTCACATTTTATCTAAACTTAACACGCGAGTGTGCTTGGTCATGGTGACATTGTTGATGTACAGTACTCATCATAGGCAAGTCGCTTTCATGCGCCGCAGGGAATTAGTGAACTTCCTAGTTCCAAATCCGGTCCCAAAGGCTAACGGCTTGACAAAAAAAAAAAAAAAAAAAAACTGTTACAAAAACAGCATGTTCCGGACTCCAAGGACTTTTGTGTTCCTCAGTGTACGCCGCAGCCATGCTGGTCTCGCTCTCTGCCAGCACTCTACGCACAATTGACAGAACCGTCATGACATGGCTGCCAAGTCAATGGCCCTCATTCAACATGGCCGCCCCGTAGGCACATCTTTTGGAATTGGATCTAGTCATATTGTATGTCTGTGACCCGGAAATACGTCAGTCCCATTCTCTGCCTGCATTGCGACACAGCGTCTGTAAACAACAGCGGCCAATTCTGGAAGTAACGGACTTTGTCAGCGACGTTTTGAAGTGACCAATGGAAACTATTTTTGGACACAATACTCTGTACCGTTTTATTAGATATCAGTTATTATCGGGGTCTGTTTGGTTCCACTGTATATACCGTAGGTTCTGTGACTTTTGTTTGGTGTGCTGTGCGATTTTTGGAACGTAAAATGGGTATATTTGCTCATTACAGGTTGGCAAACACTGCTCTAACGCCATAGATGCTACTGAACAGTGCGATATGTCTCTGAACGTTGCCTCATATGTCACTCAGCACATGCCAGCCCCCATCCCCCATAGGCTGGGTGACGTCATAGGTGTGAAGGCTTCACTAAAATTCATCGAGCTTAATTTACCTTTATAGGCTACTAATAATTAAAGCATTAAACAAAAGCATTCATCCTGTAGGGGGCGGAGTAATCTCTAGATGGTGGGTGGGGGTGGGGGGGTTGCACTTTAATTAAGACCATCCAGCATGAAAGCAGCGCCAGTGTATTCGAATCAAAGTCAAGAAAGCTCCGGTAAAATGCTGGCCGACTCTTGCCTAGCGCATCCCCATTACAATCGGGCCCTTTGGTGACATAAAGAGCCATTTATTTCCCATTTGGCCCGCGATGAATAGAGCCGGTTCAGCGACCGCCGCCCAGGCCCCAGTGTCAGCATGGGAGGGAAGGGGAGTGCAGGGAGGGGGCGGCGGAATCACAATGTCGCCGTTGTTGACGGCAGAGAAGAGGCGAGGGAGGGGGGTGGGCCCGTGTGGCGGTGCTGAACCATGCAGCGACTTGAATGCATCTGTGCAGCAGGCCTGGAGGACGCAGGGGCCCCTTGTTTACAGCGTGCTCGCTAATAATGTGACAGCTGAGGAGGCGCTGCCGGCTCCCTTTCGGCTCTGCGCGGATCTGTCTCGCTTCCAGACTTGTGTTTTTTTTTTTTTTTTTTTCCCTCCTTTCTTTTAATATATACAGCGGAGGCTCGAATGTGAAACAGCCCAAAAGTGGTACAATTTCGTGAAAAATATGCCTCAAAAGTCAAACAGAGCATTGCGTTCAGACCAGCGTCGTGCGTGACAGCAGCTAATAAAACAACATTCACCTCAGTGAGCATGTAAAAGTGGGGTTAACGTTAGTTTTCCTTTTTCTTTGACTTTTTTTTCCTCACCTTGTGATGATGATGATAACCATAGAAACCTCAAAATTGGAATCTCTACTTGATAATAAAGTTCAATAAATATGAATCACATTTGCAATTACCAATCAGATGCTAATGTAAAATAGCATACCTCCGAAAGTGTCATGCTAATTACTACCATGAAAATGACTGGAGGAGCTTGCCAGTAAACTGTTTCCTGTTCTCTTTTTGTTGTGTGTCAAACAGGTGTCTTTGGTGGGTTAAGTATTTCGGTTTTATTTAGCAAAATTGTTTTGAAATTAGAACAACTTGGAATTCAATCACTGTCTGGTAACGATTCTGCTGTACAGTGAACCCCGTTTATCCTGGGAGATACATTTCAGACCCCTCGTCATTTGGTGAAAATAAACGATTTCTCGAAACCAAATTAAAACATTTTTAATAGATTTATCCCTCCCTCATTCAGAGCTGCCAAAAGTTTTGGAACGTCTGTTTTTTTTCATCATAGATAAAGATATCTATTAATAATTTTTAATGATTAATAGTTAATCATAGATAAAGATATCCTTGATGGTGGAACGTCGAAATCGCATATACTGCGACTTTGGTTTAGGCTGCAACTGCGTCTGCCATTACAATGTTGGTGAAATAAAAACATTAAAAGGACAAATATTGAAGCCATAATTTAATTACGATTATGACTTCCAAAGAAATGTTCTCGACAAAATTTTGAAAATATGTAAATTCAGACAAATTCTTCTGGAAGGGAATTTTTATAGGTAGGCAGCTCTGCTCATTGAATCTCAATTGTTGTCCCATTGGGAACTGCATTTTTCTGTTGTTGCTACGTCGAGACCCACTGTTACTGAAGTTAGGAACAATAAAGAACATATATTGTTCAAAAATAGCCTTTGAAACCTATGAATATATTTTTAAACATTACTTATGCTTACGTTTTTAAGTGCCTTTTGGACCACCATAAGAAACAGTATGAACATACATTACTGCATTTACAACATTTTATCTTTATATTTTAAATCCGTACAACATTAGCCTTCTTTTTAAGAAATGAAAGCAGCAGACCTAGGCAACTTTCACAGTTTTGACCGTTTGAATTATTCTACACATTTTTTACAACCTGTCTGCGACCCACCTAAAATCGCTCTGCGACACTCTTTTGGGTCCCGCCCCACCAGTTGAGGATCACTGCTTTAGTCACACTTGAACATAATTTTTAGTCTTCCTTTAGTGCCTGTTCTCATTCTCACTTGCAAAGTTATCCAAATAAGATAAGTTGTTTAAGTTTAGTCTAAAACAAACTTGAAACAAAATACATTTTGTATAGCTAAACACCAAAATGTTCAGCCGAACCATATATTGTTGTTGAATGAAAGTCCGCTAGGGTGATGCTAACATATAATGTGAAACGCCATAGATTGTAAAACAGAAATGACCATACTATATATCCATTCATCCATTTTCCGTACAGCTTCTCCTCACGCGGGTCGCGGGCGTGCTGGAACCTATCCCAGCTATCTTTGGGCGAGAGACGGGGTACACCTTGAACTGCTTGCCAGCCAATGTATATCCATCCATCCATTTTCTGAGCCGCTTCTCCTCACTAGGGTCGCGGGCGTGCTGGAGCCTATGCCAGCTGTCATCGGGCAGGAGGCGGGGTACACCCTGAACTGGTTGCCGGCCAATCGCAGGGCACATACAAACAAACAACCATTCGCACTCACATTCACACCTGCGGGCAATTTAGAGTCTTCAATTAACCTCGCATGCATGTTTTCGGGATGTGGGAGGAAACCGGAGTGCCCGGAGAAAACCCACGCAGGGCACGGGGAGAACATGCAAACTCCACACAGGCGGGGTCGGGGATTGAACCCGGGTCCTCAGAACTGTGAGGCTGACGCTCTAACCAGTCGTCCACCGTGCTGCCGCCAATGTATATGTTTACGGTAATTATAAACATTCAAACACTTTAACACATATGGAGCAGCAACTCATATACAACCCCAATTCCAATGAAGTTGGGACGTTGTGTTAAACATACATAAAAACATTACAATGATTTGCAAATCATGTTCGACCTATATTTAATTGAATAAACTAAAAAGACAAGATATTTAATGTTCAAACTGATAAACTCTCTTGTTTTTAGCAAATAATCATTAACTTAAAATTTGATGGCTGCAACACGTTCCAAAACAGCTGGGACAGGTGGCAAAAAAGACTGAGAAAGGTGAGGAATGCTCATCAAACAAGTGTTTGGAACATCCCACAGATGAACAGGCTCATTGAGAACAGGTGGGTGCCATGATTGGGTAGAAAAGGAGCTTCCCTGAATTGCTCAGTCATTCACAAGCAAAAAAGGGGCGAGGTTCGCCTCCTTGTGAACAAGTGCGTGAGAAAATAGTCCAACAGTTGAAGGACAATGTTCCTCAACGTACAATTGAAAGGAATTTAGGGATTTCATCATCTACGGTCCATAATATCATCAAAAGGTTCAGAGAATCTGTAGACATCACTGCATGTAAGCGGCTAGGCCGAAAACCAACATTGAATGTTCGTGACCTTCGATCCCTCAGGTGGCACTGCATCAAACACCGACAACGATGTGTAAAGGATATCCCCACGTGGGATCAGGGACACTTCAGAAAACCAATGTCAGTAAATAAAGTTCGCCGCTACAGCCGTAAGTGCAACTTGAAACTCTACTATGCAAAGCAAAAGCCACATATCAACAACACCCAGAAACGCCGCCGGCTTCTCTGAGCCCGAGCTCATCTAAGATGGACTGATGAAAAGTGGAAAAGTGTTCTGTGGTCCGACAAGTACACATTTAAAATTGTTTTTGGATATTGTGGACATCCTGTCCTCCGGGCCAAAGAGGAAACGAACCATCCGGACTGTTATAGGCGCAAAGTTCAAAAGCCAGCATCTGTGACGGTATGGGGCTGTGTTAGTGCCAATGGCATGCGTCACTTACACATCTGTGAAGGCACCATTAATGCTGAAAGGTACATACAGGTTTTGGAGAAACATATGCTGCCATCCAAGCAACGTCTTTTTCATGGGCGCCCCTGCTTATTTCAGCGTAACAATGCCAAACCACATTCTGCACGTGTTACAACAGCGTGGCTTCGTCGTAAAAGAGTGCGGGTACTAGACTGGCCTGCCTGCAGTCCAGACCTGTCTCCCATTGAAAATGTGTGGCGCATTATGAAGCGTAAAAGACTACAACGGAGACCCCGGACTGTTGAACGGCTGAAGCTGTACATCAAGCGAGAATGGGAAATAATTCCACCTACAAAGCTTCAACAATTAGTGTCCTCAGTTCCCAAATGTTTATTGAATGTTGTTAAAAGAAAAGGTGATGTAACAGAGTGGTAAACATGACCCTGTCCCAGCTTCTGTCCCAGTGTTGCAGCCATAAAATTTTAAGTCAATGATCATTTGCTAAAAACAATAAAGTTGATCAGTTTGAACATTAAATATCTTGTCTTTGTAGTGTATTCAATTAAATATAGGTCGAACATGATTTGAAAATCATTGTATTTATGTTTAACACAACGTCCCAACTTCATTGGAATTGGTGTTGTAGTATACAAAAATTTTCTCGCTACTCATTTTGGGTCCTTTTCTGCTTTGTCTTCTTGCTCGTAACTGCTCTGCTTTTCTTCCAGTAGACCTCAGTGCTGCTTGGCATGTTGCGACACAACATGGTTCTAAATTTAGACTTACCCATTGTAAAAACACAAACGATCGCTTGGAAATCTGCACTATATAGTAGGGCCGTGAACGATAAACTGCGATATGGTGGGGGAACACTTAAATGACAAGGTGGATGTGCATCTTTTGCGCAACCCCTTGCAGCAGGATAGACACGGTAGAGGGGGAGGAGATGGAGTTGGAGGCGGAGGGGGTGATCAATCGGACCATTTGGCACACGTCAGCCTGATGATCAATAACAATTAAAGGCGGCCACGCGTCCTTTTATGGCGCCTAGGTGTTAATGTTGTCGACAGGAGCGTGCACGCTAAGTGTGCCTTTCTCCTCCTTGCGCTCATTTGAGCGTTTAGTGTAAGGTGTGTGTGTGTGTGTGTGTGTGTGTGCGTGTGTGCGTGTGTGCGTGCGCGCGCGCGCAGAAAATCCTGTCACACACATGGCGGCAGCGAGACGAGGCCTCTGATTTGTGTGTGTGCGTGCACACCGTTTAATCCCTGTTTATCCCCCCACACCCTCCTCCCCTCCCACCCCCGTCGCTGTGGAGATTATCCTGCGTCACACTGCCCCCCCCCCCCTTCCTCCCCTAGAGCTGATCGCGGCTCTGTGCTCCAGCGCGCCTGGCAGGGCTCCAGGGACAAAAAAAAAAAGTGGTTTGGGGGGCGGGAGGGGTGCGGTAGGGCGCAATCACCGTTTCGGCACACCAGCCTCACGTTTCTCCTTCTGCACCTGCACTTTAGCAGATACTTCAAATCTGTCGGTGACTTTTTGTGCATAATTTCCATAGTGACCATAAAAAGCACTTGGTCAACTTGTTTGTGCTCCATGCACGCCAGTGCTGACCCCCCCCCCCCCCGCTGTGCCCTCCGCGCCCACATCGTGGGGAATTAGGAGGCCTCCGCCCAGGAGGAAATGATGAGCGGCGCCGTTGTTTGTTCCGGTGATGGAGGTCATGGCAAGTTCAAGTCGCTGCTGTCACAGGCAGGAAATCAGCGGGATGAGGCAGGCGCAAGCGTCCGTCCGCTCTGCCCCCCGCCTGCCCCCACTTTTTTTTTTTTTTTTTTTTTTCCCCCCCTCCCCCTTTTTTAAAAAAACATGACCTGTTCTTTTCAAAAAGCGGTCAATACTGAACTCCAGAGCGACTCGGCTAAAAAACACCCGGTGGTTTTTCTGTTTAATGGTGCGCGTCGAGGCTCCGCTGCTGCGGTCTGCTTTATAAACGCAGCACGACCACTGCACCCCCTCCCCACTACCACTGCCCCCCTCCCCTTCCACCCTGCCTGTCTGTCTGCCTGCTGCCGGCCGGCCTGCGTGATGTATTGGACGGCCGTCGGGAGTTGTTTGTTGCCAGGGACGTGCGCCCCCACACCCCCCTTCCCCCAATCAAGATTCATTCCACGTGCAGTATGTCAAAATGAGGTTGGAAGGAAAAAAAAAAAAGCTGTAGTCAGGCTAAAGTTGAATTTTGAAAATGGGGTAATATGCATCCCAGGCCACTAGTTGGCGATGTCACATTCCAACTGCGCTATTTGAGCAGCGCCGTAAGAACATGACATCACATGGCACAAGAAGGCACACTCAGTTTACGCTGTACTTTTGTTTTTTATGTGATAGTTTTTCATACAAATATTTACGGTAATTCTGACTTTACTATTATACTGTGTTAATGTAGGTTAGTTTAAAACTACGGCAGGTTTGGACTTGCATATAAATTGAGCTAAACTGGTGTAAACCAAGGACTCCCTGTAATTTGACAGCTCGTCATCAACAGAAACGGTGCGACAAATAGCCAAATAAAAAAATGTTTAAAAGCCAAAATATTTAAGTTTGTTCCACCGATAATATTTAAAAAGAGGAGAAAATGTTTAGCGCGGTGAGAAAAGTCAGAAATGATCGTCGTGGTTCCGTCCAGTCCGACCGAGGGCGGTAATGAGCATTACAAAGTGTTGGACATCTGAACAACTCAAGTAGTTTTTGAGTTATGGAATTAGCAATACAAGTAAATGAATGCATGCATGTATACAACAATAAATACTCTTTAAACTCTGAAATACTCTTGAAACTCTTAAACATATTTAAGACAAGATTTATCTTCCAAGTATTGTCGACGCGTCAAGCGGTGCGAACGCTAGATGGACATTTAGCTTGGTATAAATGCCGACTAATTATTCTAATGTTAGCAAAGTATGATGCGCCCATCTTCCCGAGCTGTCGGCTCAGCCGTAATGACGACGCATACTGGAGCGGCACTTCATCCTACTGTGCGCAATTTGTGCATGCAATGAGGCTGCAATGAGTGATCTGCGGCACAGTGTCGCCCATGTGCACGCGTGTCATAATCAGGGGTGTGGTCTGTACATTTAGTCTTCAGTCAGTCTTTTTTTTGTTTTTTTTTTCTCTTCTCTTCCCACAATGTCAATACTGGCCACGTGTGGAGCTTTAAACGTAAACACTGGTCTATGCACAAGCAAGCAGTCACGTTTGATCCGGGAGGTGTTTTTCGGGTCAAAGTCACACCTGCATTTGCCAGTCAATTAATAAAGATGCACCGCCGCGCTTGCTCCTCATTAGACACAACGTGTCATGCCGTTAGACGTGTGTTGTGTATGCAGCTGCTTCCTCAATCAGGATACACACAGGCCGTGGGGGAGAGACTACAGCGGAACCTTTAGGCTGAGATGTCGAAATTGTTTTTCCCATAGGAAAAAGCCTGGTTTAAAGTGTGCCTTTTATTTTGATTAGAATCTGGTTAGAAGACCGAACTGAATTAAAAAAAAAAAGCTCAATATAACACTTCATCCGGAATAAACAGGCTGCAGGGGTGCAATATTCCTTTTCCCAAATGGATCCAGGCATGTAAACGGTCAATCGGAGTAGTCAGGCTGTGTTCTGTCTGCGCATGTTCTGTCTTGATGTTAATGCGCAATGACGTATGGCGGCTTCCAAGCAGAGCTGGTCTGTGACGGAGATCTTGTTTTTAACTACTTGTAACTTGTTTTTATCAGCCTGTTGCTTTAAAAAAGTGTAAAAACAATTACAACTACTGTATAAGACAACTGACCTCCATCTTGATACATCATGTGATGTTTACATCGATCTCCCCATGTCACGTTTGTTGAACAGCTGTTCCGATTACTAAATGTCACGTACACACCAGATCGGAGTTTGTCACAGTAAACAGTTGACCAGAGATCTTCAATCGGAATGAGAAAAAACTCTGCATGTAAACAAGCAATAATAAAGTAAAGCAGCAATGTTGTAACACTTTAACAGTCTCAACTGTCATACAAGTGTAAAAATCTGTATAAATACAATGTGTATTTAGGACTTACTAGCGCATAACAACCGTAGCCATTAGTAATTGTACAAGTGATTGAAGCATCGTTTTCTAAATTGTACAACCTTCTAGATGAATTGTTGCACGTTCCGTTGTTCCTTCTCAAATGTACCTTCTTATTTTTGCTTGTAGTTGAATGCGTGTACTTGCACAATAGCCAAAACCTGTGCATGCCCCCGTCCCTCACGTTTCACCACGCTGTCGTCTTAAGTTGCGCGTTTGTCTGTCAAGGCAGCATGGCGTCAAATGTCTACATTCCTATAAGAGGCTTATTTTTTGTTATCTTGTTCAGTCTCATTGAGCGCAGATTGCTTTTTCAATGCCAGATGAGCTGCTGTGGCGGTGGTGGGTGCGTGTGTGTTTGTGAGACAGGAAGCGGGAGTGACGCACGTGCATGAGCTCGCTGCGCCTCTGCACGCACGCCGTTTCAGTTCTGTCATATGCGGATGTTGTCGAGGCAGGCCTGCTCGCCTCGGTCGGAGGTGGTGGGGGGGCGCACTGGGACAGGGAGGAACCGTGATGAGGGGCCCGCAGCAGCCTGATTAATGGGCCTCGGGTCACGGCAATAAAAGTGGCGTGCCAGCGAGGCTCGGCGTCGTTCCTCTGGGATGATAGAGGAGAGCGCTTTCTCTGCTGCTCTCAGCACTGCTGAGCACGGCAAGGCTTCGTTCTTTACTATTTAAAGGCTCTTCCCTCCCCCACGCCTCGGCCTCCCACCTTCTTCCTGCGCGAGCTCCCCTTATTAGGGCCGCCTCGCAAAAAAATTTCCTCATAAGGAGACATCACGTACGTAAATGCGGACAACCTCCTAGCCTAGTTATTGTAAGTCGCCATTTTCCCGTTTTTCCTTCTTAAAATAATGGAGTCTTATGTCGTATCAATTTTAGTATTCCACGCCAATGAAAAAAAAAAAACGTATGAAATTATGGTTCAAATCAACACGAGCTGTTAGTTTCCATAGTACAGGTTCGTAACGTCGACGCCAATTGAAGTAATCAATTACTGTGACTGTGACTGAAATTGGTCGTCTTGTTTTCTTTTAAAAGCGTCAATCATTCGAGGCTGGCGTTTGCCAAGGCGTCGCTAGCAAACTAAGTGGATCTTGCCTTAGCACTAAGTCTCGCTAAGAATCTATTGTATAAGTGACAGGGTGAGCCAGAGTTTCTGGTTACGTCAAAAACAGGCTGTTTTGTACTAAGCAGCCAGGGCGTAGACCTGTGTACCATGTTTATTGTAGTAAATTCATTTTCTGGTTCAGTGAAACTTTCATAAGGAAAAGAGCCAAAAAAAAAAACATCCATTGAAAACATTGCTAGCAAACAAAAGAAAACTGTGTCGCTAAGAATCTTTTGTCCAAACGATCATCATAACCCACCGGATAAAACGCATGGATTTAATGTGAAAGGCCAATTAGAATTTCCTTAACCATTCAAATGAATAATTGCGACTTATCAATTTAACAGACCAATTAATAACGGATTAAAAGGTCATTTCACACACAATCAAATTCCCTTTTTTTCCGCCCTTACTCAAGCTTAAACAATCGTTTTTTTTTAAACTGTCTCTTCGCAACAAATGTCTTTCGTTTCCTGTGGCTTTAGTGCAGAGTTGTGTTTGCATGCTCTGCTTTTACACGTGCACGTTGGCCGATCTGTGTTTCGGTGTCGACGGGCAGTAAATGGTCCCCTACTGACGCGGTCTCTGATGTATAATCTGGCCTCGCTCGGCGGGCTGAGGCAGCCCGAGCGTAGGTCAGAGAGGCCAGCGAAAACCAGTGTGACTGAATGGCGGCATCTCCGCAATGTGCGTCAGCCTACAGGGGTGGTCAGGATGGGGGTCACGGGAAGGGGAGCAGGGTGGGATGTGTTTGTGTGGTTGCTGAGTGTTCCTGACTGATGGAAGAGGAGCTTAACTCGTGGCTTTCAACCGTGCTGAGCTTGTTTCCAAAAAAGAACGGTTGTTACGATTGCTCCAACTGCCATTGCTACAAGCAAGAACCAAAGGATAAATGCTCAAACGTGTGTGACTTTCAAGAAATATGAAGTGATTATGATCATGGATTGGCTTCCATGCCCCAGTGATTAAAGTATATTGGCGCTTTGACATTGGGAATTGCATAGGCAGATATGCGTCAAGAACATGGGCAGTTTGTGTACAACAAAGTGTTTGTGGCCGAGTCAAGACACTTAGTGCTAAATACTTGCTCGTCTTCCCAGGGTTACTTCTGTTCGTGATGTCGATGCAGAGACACAAACCAATCTGGAACTAAGACGAGGGAACCAGATCACACAAAATATGGTACGTCTCTGAGATTAACCTTTCCACTCATTTTCAAGACTTATTTACTTGGAAAAAAACTAAGAGGCATTTTTGTATTTGTAGAAGAGATCTTATTTTCTGTTCACCATTTTTGCTGCAGGTGGATGCAAGGTTGACGCCTCTGGCGGCGATGGGGCTGGACCGAGGCACCCTGATCCACGATGGTCTTCGCCTCCATGGTGGCGTTGTGTACCCAGGGATCAGAACGCTGCAGACAGAGAAGAATAGAGAGGCGGCCGTTCTCCCATTGGGTTACAACAGGGATGGTCTACCTGACCTTGTCTACAAGCCGGATGGCCCTCTGGACAGTCGTAAACCCTCTAATGGATACCTGGGCCTCTATAAGGGCATCCCTCCTAATTTCCACAAGCCGGTGCTGATTCCTGGAGCAGAGGGTTTAAGCTTGGAACGACGTCTGGCACCTGGGGAAAAAGCACCTGAAATGAGCTTGGCGAGCACTGGCGGTAGCTACCTCCGTCTGCCGTGGCTCAACCCTTACCCAGAAGCGAGCATGTATCCCTTCATGGACTCATCCAAATATGCCGCTCTGAACATGTACAAAGCTTCGTTGCTCAGCCAACCCAACCCCTACCTTCCCCAGCATCTGGCCTACCCTTCTCTTTGTGCACCCCAAGGTGGAAATGTCAACCCTGTTGCAGTCACCTCTGCGGCTGAAAGGCTCTACTATATGCCCACCTACCCACCTCCTACCATGTCCTCTCCCCTGGTGGCGCCCCAAATGAGGATTCCTCCGGTCTCAGTGGCCCCCACGTCACTTGTGCATTGCCAGGACAAGGGCCTCGGTGTAGCGCCTCCATTTGTACAGCAGCTTCACCAACATTCCCCTCTTCCGCAGCATCATCAGTCTGTTATTGACAGGGAGCGATCACCCAACAGGAGCACTCGACCAAGCAGACCTCCCTCTAGGACTGGCACCAGTGCCAACAATAATGCCAGTATTACAAGCACAGGTGCTGCCAGTGGTGGAAAGAATAGCCTGCCTTCTGACTCCTCACCTCATGCATCCTCTCGCCTTTCCCAAACTCTCATTGACAATTCACTGGATTTACAAAGGCCTGTCGCTAGGTTGGGACAACCGCCCGTCTCTTCGGCTTCAATATCTTCATCATCTGCCGCGCAGCCCATTTCTCATCTGTTATCTGTCAGCAGCATGGCATCAGAGCAACCCTCCCCTGCCAGGCCACGGCCAAAGGATGGGGCGCCAGGGGCTGAAAGGAGACATAGCAGGTCACCCTC
This sequence comes from Phycodurus eques, assembly GCF_024500275.1. NCBI lineage: Eukaryota > Metazoa > Chordata > Actinopteri > Syngnathiformes > Syngnathidae > Phycodurus > Phycodurus eques. The sequence continues at coordinate 2,563,697 of NC_084536.1, forward strand.
AAAGTCCAGTTTTGACAGGACCACTCACCAACCCCAAGCAACCAAAGAATTGGCAGAGAAGCCGTTGGATTTGTCTGGAAGAATACTGGAGTTTGGACTTCCTAATGGGTTCCCAATTAAGATGGACACTATTGCTCCAGGTGCACGTTATGGACTTCCCCCAAGTGGAGAACTCTTAAAAGAGAACCTAGCTCTCTCCCCCTCCTCACACCCTCACTCTGTGGTAAACAGCACTTCTTCAAAGGTCTCGGAGAGACCAGAGATGATCAGCACTTTACACTCCTCCTGGGTGGTACCCAGCCGGTCTCCCTCTCAAACTCAGCACGCCCCAGGCTTATCCCCATCTCCCAGATCTAATGCAGATCTGGGATCTTCACAAGTCAAAGGCTCCTCCCCTTCTGTCATCAAACACAAGAATCTGGAAAGAGTGCTCCCTCAGCCACGCATCTCGTCTTGTCCGAGGATAAGTGAGCCCAACTCTGTATCGTCAGACTCCTCTCTCATCACAGCCAGGGGTCTATCGCCCAAATCAAATGGCGATTGGGTCAAACACAGCCCTCTTCAATCGGAACATGTGCCAGTCATGGGCCACCACAGAGAGGGAGCTGAGAAGTCCTCCCATAATGCTAAGCGAGCAGAAACGCTTCCAGAGGCGTCATCGTACAAACGGCCCATGTTGGAAAATGGCCACCCAGCTGGCCCCCTTTACCTTCCTCAAAGTGACGCTTACCTAACCCACAGTTTGGCCTACGCCAATAGATACCTGCACTACCCCATCACTGACAGTATGGCACTTCACTCTCTGCCACTTGCAGGGAAAGGTCCCGTCTACCCTCACCCAGTGTTGCTAGGCAGCAATAGCCTTTACCCCACCCACTTGGCAGCGAAACCCCCGTTACCCTACCACAATCTACCGCCTGCTTCAGGAGGTGAATACCTTTCTTATAACTCACAGGAGATGTCCCACCCACTAATGCAGCCTCCCTCTGATAACAAGCTTTCAGAAAGGGGGGATGGCAGCCTGAAACTACGAGGACACGAGAAATCTAGGAGTTCTTTTGAAGAAAGAGAGAAGAACATGAGCAAGGAGATGAGAGAAGGCAGCCAAATAAAGTCAGATAAAGAAGCATCAGCACAAGGACAAAGTGGCAGTCAAACTAAAACATCGTCTCCGTCTGTAACGTACCGAGAAAAGATTGAATGCATTGACCTTGTCCACTCGGACACCGATGCAGAGTCTACACCAACAGTCCAGAAACAACCCTCTGGTGGATCCTCAGCTTTTGACCAAAATGAACGTTACCATAGCAACCAAAACACAACAAGGGTGGAGTATGAGCCAAAATTTCACCTTTCCCATCCTTATCCTATTCTCTCCGGACACAGCCCAACACGGAAACCCCAACCCACAGACAGAAGGCAGGAAACGCACTATGGAAAGCCAAAGGTTGTTCAGGACGCGGGCTGTCCTGGAGCAACATCTAGCACATCCCCAAATGATCCAGAGAAACTCTGCCAAGAACAAGAGGAAGACTCCTCAGAGGAACAGTGCCCCAGCCCTGACCCTGCAGACGACGACCAGAGCACCTTGCGGTGCGCCCGTACGTCCGGTGAGCGCAGCTCTGGTAAGGGCGAGCGAGACAGCAGGGTTCCTCACTTTACTCCAAATTGTACGGTTATGGCCCAAGAGGCGAACCGGGACGTGTCGACGTGCAGAGACATTGAAAATGAAGACAGTGTTGTGGACCTCGGGGAGTCTCAAGGAGAGGGCGACGACGAGGACGATTGCCAGAATTCCAAAGGCTCTCGTCGTTCCAGTCTGGCCAAGAGAATCGCCAACTCCTCTGGCTATGTCGGAGACCGCTTTAAATGCGTCACCACGGAGCTGTATGCTGACTCCAGCAAGCTGAGCCGCGAGCAGAGAGCTCTGCAGGTAAGGCCAATTAACATTTGTGTGTGTGCGTCTGCGTGTGTGTGTGTGTGTGTGTGTGTGTTTGTATATGTTTTATGTACAGTGCAGCATACGTTGGGCAAATCAATATGTGCAGTTCTCAAACATTTCCATCATACAATGGAACCCCTAAAGTTGAACGCTATCCTCAGATTTTGAAAGTGGTTTCCCTGCATGAAGTAATAGAATTAATCTGTTCCAGGGTCAAACTCGCTGTATAATAAGAAAAATAATATTGTCCTGCATTCATATTAAAATGTACAAAGCGTTAATGATGGTGGAATTCAAAGCTGATTGCCACCATCGATGCAGCTAAAATATCTCACTTGGTTTTCAATTGCCACACAAGTGTAAAAATAAATCAACCACTGTTAATAATGAAACACTCCAGTTTAGAATTGATAAGTAACAAGGACATGTGGACCCTATGGGGTCTTACTGCTTTGAAGTCCGCTTACTTGACCTAATGTCCAATGTAATATTCTTCCTCTCTTCTCACATTCATTTGAACTCCAAACTTTTGTGCAACTCTCGCGGTGTATGTATCCACAATTGTAGGTTGGACTTTAGAGGTTCCGCTGTACTTCAAACACCAGAATAAGCCCGACAAGCTCTTTATTCCCATGCCAAAATTCCCAGAACTCCCTCTGGATCACATCTTGCATGTGACTGGCATACTGCTTTTCCAGCACAGCACAAGACTAATCCCCTTGCTGTCATGCTACTGTCCTGGCAACAGACTTGACCTTCCCCCTCCTTTTTAGTTTATCACCATCTTAGTCAGCGCGCGCAAGGCCAGTCGACGCCCTCTATCAGGGATGGCGGTTCAAAGGTTAACCAGGCCTGCCATGTCTGTGTGTTGATTAGCAAGCAGGCGTTTGCTAAAGGTTATTCTCGGTGCGTCCGCACGCGCTTGTCCTTGTGCGAGTGCCCCAGGGCGAAAACGCATGTTTGACGCCGCGATAGCGCTGCGTCGGTTTTCCCGAGCATGACTGCGGTCGGCCCTCGCTGTGCACAACTGCTGCCGGCTATGCTTAACCCCAAGGTGAGGGGCAGTGGCGGGCTTGTCGTGCGTGCTTCAGTACGAGCAGCTGCCCTCGCTGGGCTTTCCTGTTTGGCTATGCCCTCCCCCCTCGTTGCTACCAGCCAACCCGCTGTGCTGTCCTGCCTGCCTTGTTGCTGTCCAAGGTCATAATTCTCCTGTGCCCCTTTTGGCTAAAAAGACCCCCTGCCCTTCTTTCACTCACTCGGCACACCTCAAATTACATCCACATAAATTACACCAGGGGTGAGAAACGTATTCCCCTATCATGTTTAAAGTCTGTGGAGGGCAGGTCTTTACCATTTTGAGGGCTTTGCCAGCCTCAAATAATTGTTTTCATCCGAGTGAAAATGTATCTATGGTTGGCATGTCTATCATGAGTAGAGCAACAAAAACATTCATACGCGAAAAGACACCGGAACCCATTTTGGTTTGAAGCGGCCATTTTAGGGGCGTTTTGGCTATTTCCAAGGCTCCTTCAAAAACAAACTAGCCCAAGAGATTTTGTTTGATTGCTACCACATTTGAAGCATGCATACCAAACAGCTAATGAGAAATTTGCGAAGAGTTTTTCGGCATTGTTTGCGACCGGCGCACTTTAGCAAACTTTCTCGCCATAAAACGCACCGCTCTAAAAAGTCAACTCCTCGAGGTCAGAGCCTGACCAAACTTCTTGTGTGTGATGAAGGTCACAACCTGAAGAGATTAATTGGCGCCCGACAAGCAGAAATGTATACCGGCAATCACACCGCTCCTGGCGTTGTGATTTTCCTCCGCCTGGCGCTTCCAAATTGCGCCTCGTGTGCGCCTCGTGCATGTGGGTTGGAGCACCCCTTCGTCTCTGCTCGCAGCTTTCATTCGTTTTTAGAATTGCATGACAGGCCGGATTGAATGCTCTTGCGGGCCCACAACCCATGGGTTCCACACCCCTGATGAGTACACTTGACATTTGTCGCTCACATACGTGCATTTGAGCTACTGTTTTGTTTTTTCCTTCACTTGTCATGCGGTTCGCGTCCATGCGCCAACATTCCGCATAATAAAAAGCCAACAAACCCTATGCTTTGTTATCCACTGGCACAGAGGCAGATTTGTTAATGTGTCCCAAATGTCTGTCTGTGTTGTTGTTGTTGTTTTTGAAGGCATCCTCGTGAACTGTGGTTTTATCTGTGTCATGCTTGCCAATGCGTAGCTTCAGCACAAAGCTGTCAAACGCTCAATTTCTGGACGTGTGATGATTGAATTTGTTTCGGGAAAACAAAAGGATAATAATGACTAATTACTATAAATTTTTTCCACTATGCCTCTGAACCAACATCTTATTTTCCAAATGTTCAAAAATGATTTGATAATTTTGTGCTGACCTGTTGAGTCGTTTTTGGTTTGTTTGTTTGTGTGTCATTTTGTGGGACTGCCTTGTGTGTGTCAAGAAACAGTGGAGAAACCTTTACATTAAACACGAGAATGAAATGATGGACAGTTATATTGAGCCCACCCCCCATTCTAATTGCTTAGATGGAAGTCATATCACGAGAGGGGAGTAATATAAGTCAACCTGCAGCTAACTGGGAGGTCAGTTCTTTACATTTCTTATCACATCTGCCTCTGATGGCCTCTTTGTCTCCTTGTTGTATACTCTGCATCGCTGCACACTCCTCCTTTTTCGCACTCCCTCCTTTCCCCCACCCTTTATCCCCCCTCTTCCCGGCCGCCTCGGGGCTTAGATGTATGTTTCCTAGCCATGGTTGTATTCCAGGAAGGGAAGATGTGCCAGGACTTTAAGGCCCAGCGCGCATGGACTTACAGTGGCTGCAGTAGTCTAACCTGCTGTGTCTTGATGCTTGTTTTCTTCCCCCCACCCCCCCACCCCCCCTTTTTGTCTTGTCGGTTTAATTTCTTGGCGTTTTCTTTCATTTAAAAATTTATTTTCTAAAAAAAATATATAGTTTTTTTTCTAATGCACATTTACTTAATTGTCTTTTGCCTTTATAGCTGTTTAGGCCAGATTGAGGCTTAAGAGAGGAGAGTGTGTGTGGCTCGGCCAGACGACGAGTGGTTTTCATGGGATTTCTCTGCATTTTTTTCTTGTTTGTGTGTGTATGTGCGTGCACAGCGGGCGATGATGCGGTTCTCGGAGCTGGAGCTGAAGGAGAAGGAGGGCGGCGGCTGTGTTGGCGGCGGCGGTGTGTGCGTGTCTGCGCCGACAGCGGGACGAGAGCTGGCGGACGGCCAACGCAGAGAGCGAGCGCTGGAACTCGCCCAATATGCCACCCGGCAGGGGGAGAGGGAGGGTGAGTGCGCGCGCACACACACACACACACACACACACACACACATCAGCATGCTATAAATGAGGACTCGGGGAGTGACACACAAACAGTAAGCGCGCACATGCAACAAACGCTGTGGCGAGCGAGACCGGGTCACTCTAAAAAAAGACGCTCTTCCTCTGTCGACGCAGACGCTCTTGTGCAAGCGAGCGAGCCGCAGGGACGCGAGGGGGGAGTTTTATTTTCAAGAAGCCTTTTGTGCTTATCTGCGCGCAGGGATATGATCGAGAGGGAGGGCGGGAGAGATTGTGCGAGAGTGAAAGCAGTGTGCGGGGGGGACGGGGGTGAAAGCGGATGGGAGAGCGCAACAGAGAGGGACGGAGCGGAAGGGGGGGGGGGGGGGGTTAGTTAGGTTGGCGAGGAGCCCAGCTGCCTGTCGGAGCGAGGCCGCGGCTGACGTGTGAGCCTAATTATGGCATGGGGGGGGTTTAGAGTCACGCTTTATGTGAGAAGGGTGTGGTGCGGTCATGCCGTGGGGGAGGACAGAGGACACAGCAGCGAAAAGGGGGACTGGGGGGCGGGTGCGCAAGCGGCAAAAGTACACAGGATGTTGTCTTGCCTCCGCGGAAGTGTCGACATCGGCAGTGAACCATCAAGCCGCTGGCTCGGCTGACATCAGATTAAAAAGTCTTTACCCCATCAAAGTTTTACTGCCTGTCTTTAAAGCAGAATAAAAGCTGCCTGCTTCTTAACTAGCGTTTTCCCGCTGACGCCGCCCCTCCACCCCCACCACCCGTTGTTTCTTGGCTTTCATCTCCCTCGTTCACGCCCCACTGCCCATTTTCCATCCATGCTCAGGTGTTCTGCTGACGTACCCCAACAACTGTGTCCCAGTCCTTCAGAGGTGTGGCGCCCAGAGGGAGCCCGCCACCCTGAGCGACAGCGCTCGCTGGCTCGGGCCGGACTCCGAAGGGGGTCCCCCCGCCTTGGCGGCGGCGGAGAGTGAGTCTCCAGAGGAGGCACTCTGTCATGACTTTGGCGCCGGCAGGAAGCGCCTGCGTGTCCTCAAGGTGGAGCAGGACTCTGAGCAGGAGGAAGAAGAGAGGATGTTCCAACCCCAGAAAAGAGCCAGGATGTCTGCCGGTGAGAATTTTTAATTGTGCCACGCCGCCCACACACGCTGCGCTCCTTTTCTTCAAATCTTCACCGCACGACTGCTGGCGTCTCCCCTTGTTGCTTTACTAACAGAAGTTCCCAAAAATCAATTCCGCCGTAAAATAAAACATTACTCGGAAATAACCCAACCCCCCACCCTGCCGTCCCCCTTCCCCCGCTGTTCGCTCTGTGAGGCAGCCAGCAACGCCAAGTGTTTAATCCTGTCTTTGAGGCCGAGCCCGAGTGCCAAGCGAGGAAGAGGAGACAGCCATTCTCTTCTCTTCTTTCAGGGCCGCTTGCCCACGCAGCACCTCCCTTTTCAAAGCTGCTCTTTTCATCTTTCCTCATCTGTTTGGGTCTCCTCCTTTTTTGTCTCCCCCTCCGGCATGTGGTACCACACTCTCCCCCGGCAAAAGCTGACGAGTAAAAATGTGCGTCCCATGTGATATATATATATATATATATATATATATATATATATATATATTTGGTTTTTGTTTAATTTTTTCCAGGCTAAATTCTTCAATACATATCCTTTTATTTTTTTAAACGTCCACGAGTCCAGGTCGCTTCTGGACTTTTATGGGGATTGATTGGATTTAAGAGATGAAATGGTATGAAAATGTCATCATTGTTTGTGACCAAAATAAGTGTGATCACTATATTGCTAAAACCCAATCGAAACAAAGACAAATTTGCGATAAGCAATACTCTTGGGGGTTCCGGTTATTGCCGTTATATGGTCTGGCCACCGATGCTAAATACTGTAGTAATGATGAATTATATTTTTAAACTAAAATAGTTTTCCCTCACTATATCGTGGTTCACCTATTGGCGGATTCAGTGCATTACAGATTTATTTTTCATATTCATAGTGTGCGACTTCATATTGCGGGATTTTGAGTGTATGCAGTATTTTTTTTTTTGTGGTAAACGCTTCCTAGCCTAAAACATTACAATGAAAAATTTTTACAAATTCATTAGAACACATTGCAAGGAATAAAATGTACATACTGTACATTATTACTGTGCATTACTGTATGTTTAAGAGTAGAGTAAGTGTTTATAAGAGTATGGTAGAGGTTAATAGGAGTGTAGGGAAGATTCATAAGAAGCTGGGGATGTTCATATAGCTTTAAAATATGTATAAATAATCCCACAAATAAGTGGTTCGCTACTTTGCGGATTTCACCTATTGCAGGGCAGTCCGGAACCTAACCCCCTCGATAAACGAGGGATTCGTGTACCACATTTTAAACTGCAAATCGTTTCATCCCTACTTTGTACTTGATGAGACATTTTGTTGGCAGATGAGCACGAGCAGAACAGTGCTGACGGGGACGAGGATGACGACGAGGTGCGGAAGCTGAAAGTCTGCATCGAGCTGAAGGGGCTGCGGCTTAGCAAGCCCGCCCAGGGGGGAGCCTCGCCCGAGCGCCCACAGATCAAACAAGAGCAGCAGTGGCCCCGCTTTCTGGGCCCGCCGCAGACCCAGCGAGAGCGTGAGGAGCGAGCGCTGGCGCAGAGAGCCGACATCAACAGGAAGTGGGGCTGCGAAAGGCTGCTCAACGGTGAGTGCCGCGCCGCGCCGCGTCGTGCGAGTTCAGCCAGGGTAACTCAAATCTATCTTTGGCTTTCGCTTTCTTGTTGAGCCGCCTGTCTAGAGGGGGATTTCCAAGGAGCCCTTTTGGAAGCAGGCGGAGGAAATGAGGTAGCAGATACTTCCTTCTGCCAAGGGGGAAAGGCTGCGAATCAGATGGGAGCTGGGGGACACAAATCTAAAATGCCGCTCTCCCCTTGTGATTTGAGCTTTTTTTGTTCCACCGGCCTACAGCGTGCTCGGTGACGGCGATGAAAGCGCGCACGAGAGAAGTGGTTGCTGGAGATATGCGTGGGCAGGTGGAGTGTGACTAATGTGTGATAATTTCCCCCCCCCTTCAAGACTGCTCGCAGGGGAAAAGGCGATTGTGTGTGTGCGTGTGTCTGTGTCGAGGGGGACTGAAGCGAGGGGCTAACTTATTAAAACCATGCGCTCCCTTCTATCGCGTGCCCAGACTGAAGCGGAGGGACGAGCACGGCGAAGAGGAAAATAAAAGAGCAGGCGGGAGATGAAAGAAAGCGGATAAATCAGAGAAGATTCGCGTTTTATGTTCCCTGCAGAAACCACAGGCCTTGATTGGCCGCTGATTTCTTTTCATTATTTTTTTTTATTCTTCCCTGCTTTCACCTTTGCAGATAACGTCACCTTGGCAACAGCTGCGTAACGATTCCCCCCCCTCCAGTCAGGTGGCTTGTTCCTGTCACGGCTGCAGTTTGTCCTTTATTCTTAAATGTGCCTTATGTGGACAAAAGTGTCAAATCATCAATGACTTCATCAGTTGTAGTCTAGTACTCAGTGAATCTTGATTCTAAATCTGACATTTTGCGCTATTGTATTCTTCCAACTAGAGCAGGAAGAGTTTGGGAAAGGCCGTTTTCTGTTCATTTCGACAAAGCAAATCTCATTAAGTCGTGATCAGGTAAATTTGGTGCGGTAGAACTTGATCTGACAACCTTTGGGAGGGACTATAACAATCCTCCAGAGCCATACGGACAAAAAAAAGAATCCGCTTTTAGAAGCCTCTCGCACGTCCTGCAAAAATGGCCACATCAGAGCACAAACAGTAAGTCCACGCGTTTTTGCTGTAAACGTGTGCGCTTTCACACAGTGACACCGCATCCCGCAATCTGATCATTAAATCCGTCAGCAACAATTGCTTTCACCGCAACAGGGGTGGCATTAAACTTCACACCCGTGTGATTGCAGCATTGCACTGCGGAATACCCTCCCTTACACACGGCCACTGTCCCGTCACTCTGACATCCCCCCCACCAGTTCTGGTCTGTGCCAATTTTCAAACCGGGCTGGAATAAATTGCTTTTACAGGCAGTACGAAAGGGGTGATAGCTTTGAAGGAAGAACACAACTTCATATTGTCCAGTGTCCAGCAGCCCTTTTGAATCCATTGGTTTTACAAAGCATGTTGGGGGGATGCGCACCCTATTTTTGGCTCCAAATAATTACTTTCAAATTTAAAAGTTGAAAAACTTTAACTTGTTGTGTTGGCATCAGTTTAGGGAAACCTTCGACTTCTAATACTGTTTTAGGGTTAGTGAAGATGAAATGAAGATGAAGATGAAATCAATGATGATTATCTCTTCAAATTGCTTTTTCTACCAAATGTTGTTAGCCGTTAGGCTAGCCTAGCCAGCCAATCACAGCAACCCATTATGTATGCACGGACAAAATAGGATCTTAATGGCATTAAGCTGACACCAAGTGATGTTACAGGAGTCACGTGACCGTGGTTGCAGCAGCAGACTCGTTTGGTTGACTGTCAAGCAGCTTCATCAGTACGTGGGGGCGGCTTCGTATTAATGCAGGAGTGCAGCACAAAGCCATAGAATTTCACATTCCTCCTCACCCACACTATAAGCCGTATGTTTTAATGGCATGTTTATTCTGAAAATTGCAACGTAGTACGCCTTGTGCGGAAGGCTTCACAGTGATCCTCCTGAGGAAACGCGTTTCCATTAAGCTCTTAAATACCATTTTGTCCTTGCGGTTTTCGAGGACCCTGCGTTTTTCTCCTCAGAAAGCGCCGTATTTGCGCAACTTGAAGCTGCCGCTCTGCGTTTGAGATCCTTGGTGCCGCATGCACCTCGCTATATAGGTGGGTGGGCAGTATTTTCTTCCTGATCGAGCAGGCGTGCGGCGCTCGCAGACAGCTCTCTGCGCTCATTAATAAACCAACAGAGAGATGGCCTTGCAATACCTTCCCGCCTTCCCACATACTCACGCCGTCTCCCTCCCCCTCTTCCTCTCCCACAGGAGTCACTGCACCTCCCCTTCACCCCGGCAACCAGCTGAAGGACAGAGTGCACCCGCCGGGCCCCTTCTCAGGTGACCGTGGCCTCAAGGAGCCTCGGCGCGGCCCTCCCTCCCCGGGCGCGGAGGCCTCGCTGGGAGGCGCCCCTCCCCTCAAGCTGCGTCGTCATAGCGACACGGACAAGCCCAAGGGCAAGCGGCCGTGCAAGACCAAACACACCGGCCAGCGGGAGCGTGAGAGGAGGAAAGAGGCTACGCCTAACAGCCCTGGCCAGCGATTCCCTGCTGATCTGGGAACAGCTGAGGAGGACAAGGTGAGTCAGTGGCGTGCCAAGTTGTGTTGCTGTGTTCCCTTCTCAAGGTTTCTTCTTTTCTCCCCAAACCGGGTTTTGAGTTTTTCCTTGCCCGATGTCGTCAGTCATTGTCAACTGTCGACCCGTGAAGCGCTTTTCGACTCTTTTGTGATTAAGGGCCATATAAATAAACTTGTTGCTGTCGGGGCACGCGTCGCTTTGCTAATGCCCCACGAAAACCAAAACAGGGTGCTGAGCGAACTTTTTTTCTCTCAAAAGCCCATCGTCGACAGGGGGTGGGTGAGCGTCGGGTTGCTTGGATGCCCACCAGCCTAGGGCCACTTCCCCCCCGGAGGTGAGTGCTCCTGTTTGCAACGCCCGAGTGAGCCTGCACTGGGCACTGAGCCTGGGGAGGGTGAGGAAGGAAACGTGTTTAGAGGGTGGCTGGCGCTTTGCCCCCCTCGCTCCATCCGAAACCTCGACACCTCCTTCCGGAGTGCCTGCGTGCATGCCGACTCGTCTCAGCGCTTAATTGTCAAGCGCACCTCGTCCAGCCCGTTGCGGCGCATCGATGTGTGCAAAGGGTGCGTGTCGGAGAGCATTCCTGACATAACAACAAAACCCCGGAGCAATTATACAGCGGCGCTGAACACGAGGCCCGCTCGCGTTCTCTCCCTCCCTTCCTCGCTCGCAAGCGCGGCGAGGAATGTGGCAGCCACGGTCGAGCGCGTGAACTTCAAAAGCGGGGGGAGGAAGAAGAAAAAACGAGCACTGGGAAAATTGCGAGGGGAAAAAAAGGCGAGTTGTTTTCCGCCTGCGCCGTTCTCTTCCCCTGCTCCTCCTCAGCCTGACAGCTGCTCTGACATGGAATTCCGTGGAGAGGACACACGCACACACACACGCACACACACAGAGGCAGGCAACTGCCTCTCGCCTGGCGCTCGTAGGCCTGTTGGTTTAGTGGTTCAAGGAAAAGTGGCGTGCCAGCCTGCAGCGTCAGTTCAGAGGCGCCTTGTGCACGTGTGACACATTGCGTGTCTTCCTGACAAAAACAACACAGATGTTGCACATTAAGGCCCCACTACACACACACACACACACACGCACACACTCACACAACAGCGCCATTGTGCGTGGCTAGATACATAATGAACGGCACACTTTTGAGAGTAAAATGTTTCTGTGTATTTGTGTGCGTATACTTCAGTTTCAGTGTGCGTCTGTGTCAGCGGCTTTAACACTCTTCCCCTCTCTCTCGTCCTCTCTCTCCACAGCCGAGTGAGCAGCGAGAGGCTCCGAGGAAGCGTGCTGCCTCTCCCAATCATTATCCCTGCTCTCCAGTCAAGCCCTGCTCCCCCGCTGCGCTCTGTCCGCCCCCGCCGCAGCAGCCCCAGGCCAACGGCAGAGCGGGCGCCGTCCCCCCAGAGGTCACCGGGGCGCAACGGATGCCCGCTGCCGACTCCCCGGTGGTGCGGCCCATCCCGCCCGAAGCGCGCCGCCTGATCGTGAACAAGAACGCCGGCGAGACGCTCCTCCAGAGAGCGGCGCGTCTGGGCTACGAGGTAATGGGGGGGGGGGGCTTGGTACATTTTACACTTTGCCTCGTTTCCCCGTCTTCGCTTCCTCTCCGCTTAAATTGAGCTCATTTTCTCGCCCCGCTTTGTTCCCGTCTGCTACGCGGCTTCGCACCTATTTTCAAAATTGTCTCTCTCCTTACGTCCGTCCTCCTCATCCCATCTTCATCCCTCTATTTATCTTCCATCTATTTCTTCAGAGTGTAGGCTTTCTTCTCGCCATCTTTTTTTCTGCACCCCCCCGCCTGTCTCAGGTTTCCGCTTGTTCCCTCCCCCTTCTTTCCTCTCGGCGCTCTTTCTCTTCCTCTCTTTGTGACTCAGATTGTCGTTGGCACCCCGCAAGCGCACACACACACACTAACCCCCCCTCCTCCTCGTCTCCCCCTACACCCTTCTCTCGCCTCGCTCCGCTCTCACATCTCATTAATTTTCCGTGAGGCGAAGTGTGACACACACACACACACACACACACACACACACACACAGACGCGGGCGCACATGCACACGCTCGCGCGCAGACTGCATCGGCGGGATGATTACACGGGGAAGAGCGGAGACGCTCGCTGCCTCTCTCGCCTCCTCTCGTGCATCCGGACGTCTTTTCTTCCCTACCGTGCCGCTTTCTGGCAGTCGCACCGCTGCGCAGCACAAGACAAGAATCTTCCGTCACTCCCAAAGCTTTTAGCTAGACCGGTTTTCCCGCCTAAGAGCTTGGCGCCAGGTGGTGTTTAACGCAAAGGCGCCCTCATCTGCTTTGGCAGCCTCGCCGTCTCCGCTGCGATGCGGATTTCGCTCTGGTCGTGACGCAAATTCCGAGCTTGCCAGAACAACAACGAGGTAGACGCGCTGGAACACAGAAACACGAGTCCACAATCAGCCCTTTAGCGCTCAGATGTTGACGCACAGCAAGTTTGGATTTTTCGGGTCAGCGCTAAATCGTGGCAACATGCGAGTCAGGTCTGGTTGCTGTATTAATCAGACATCAGAACTTTTTAACACACACTTTAGCTCAGTTCCGTACGGCTTATGTCAGAACGCAAACTAGTTGTGTATCAACAGCGCCTCAGTTGGTTGTAGGCAAATACTGCGCGCCATTTTGACTCAGGTGCTTCAAGATACAATTAAGTATACACAATCGTCCAAATTTTGAAGGATCGATTGTCAGCTGATCTTGAGAGAAAAATTAAAACAGTCACTTCTGAAATATTTTGTTTGGGAACAGGATGAACTCTTATACTGTGTTGTGTTTTTCATGGAATTAATTGGCCACTTAAAGTCTGTGTGATGTCACGCTACTTATGTAGCTGACACAGCTAGCATTATCCGGGGTTTTTATATAGTGTTTAGCTAATTACACCTTTATTATCTTCATGAAACTCATTCAGATTGTGCCAAACTAAACCACTAGGTGGCTTTACGAGCGCTCGACGTGAACAGAGCGAAGGTGCCATCCGCGCGTTGCCATTTAATTAAAGCCGGATGGCCCTTTGTCTCTCCCCTCCTCTGCTGTCCTTTGTGCGCCTCTACTCTTGACAGATTTTCCAAATTGATTTATTGATCGTCGCAGTTTAATGCCTCCTCAGCTGCGTGTCCGCTCGCTCGCCTCTGCGCTTTCCATGCGTATTCTCGCGTGTGTAATATCTTTAATCACCAGCAGAGGCATCTTCACCAAACTGTAAGTAGGTGTGTGCGTTGCTCATTAACCGGTTGCTTTATGGTCTCACACACACACACACATTTATGATGATTAGGCGTGTGTGCGTCATGATGTGTGTGAGTCAGAGTGGGAGAGCGGGCGGTGGAGAGTGTGAATGAGAGGTAAGCGCTGGGAGTATAATCGCGTTCTAATGGCCCTCTAATGTGCCGTGGTGACTGCGGTTAGCGGCGGCGGCGGCTGTTCTTCCTTCCTTCCTCGCTTGCACACAAACACGGGGAGCGGCGGCGGCGGAGAACGGCAGCGGGGCGCAGTCAGCCGTGCGGGAGAGAAGCTGGCTCGTCTCTGTGATTTATGTGTCTCTCTCAAACGTTTTATTCCCCTCCCGCTTCTTTCTTTTTTTTTTTTTATTTTTTTATTTTTTTTTTTTTTTTTTTTTCTTCTCTCCACTCACCCCCACCATCCCCTTTTAGCATTTTTTTCGCCTTCCTGCGTGCAGAGAGGGGGGAGGAGAAAACCTGAGACTACACAAACAAGGCACTGGCCGCTGCGCAAACAACACCCCCGCCTTACCCTCCCTCCCTTTCTTTCTCTCGCTGCCTCTCAGGAAGCGCGTCTCTCACTGCCTGCGTGTGATAAGCCTGGGGCAGACCCCTGGGGCTCCCACACACACAAACGCACACCAATTTATGCATAGTGCCACACACACACACGCACACGCACACACGAGCATACAAGCCTGTAGATGCACAGCGCTTGTCCCGCACTGGTGTTTTAGTGCCGCAAGCTCCAGGCTTATCACACGCAGGCAGTGAGATATGAGGGCCTAGGAGACAGTGACACACACACGCACACACATTTGCTGATTAGTGTGACACACGGAGCGACGCCAGTTATGACCTAATAAGCACATGTACAGTCACGCCGGCATGCTCTTCTGAACAGGCCGCACGGAATGACTGATGTTATAAAAATAAATGAGGAGAAAAAAAAACACTTGCTGCTATTGCACACCCACACACACCTGCACATGCAAATTCCTAATCATCTTAGGCACACACACACACAATTTAAGACGTGCGTGCACACGTACTCGATGCCCGGGCAACAACGCGCATATATTCATGTTCGTTTAGTTTCGCGCGCCGTGCCGGCGCACATGAAAGCCCACTCGCTCGCTTCTTCCCTCCCTCGCTCCCCTTTTTATTCGCTCGCTCTCCCCCTCGTCTGCCTCGCTCGCTGGCGGAGCATTTGAAATGGTAATGAGCTGAGATGCTGCGGATGTCTTCATCCCTCTCTCCAACCAACCAACCGACCAACCGACCCCCCCCAACCGAACCCCCCACACCTCTTTTCCATCCAATCCGCCCGTGCCGGGTGCTCCAGCAAGCCCCCTCGCTAAAGCCCATTGAAAGCCAGGATAAAGGTGCAATCTGTCATTTATTCTTCTCACATAAATCATGTCTAATTTTCTCTCCTCAAGCCAGCGTACGAGGGAAGCAGGAATGCATTTTAAGTACCCGGCGCATTTCTAATCAGAAAAACTGGGGAATTGCGTTGATTTGGGCCGTTTTCTGGAGGAGATAAATAGAATACTTTTCTCGCAGAGTTGTTGGCCTCTAACCCAACCTCAAATCGTCACGGATGTCTTAAACTTTAGCGGTAGCCTTCCTGGATGCTCATGACAGGACTTGCCATGTTGCGTAATGCTATGTACATTATAACTGGTTAAGTGGAAATGTTTTAATTAAAAAGGAACCAAAATAGTACCTGTCACAGCAATCCCGAAAAGAAGCGTAAGACGAGTTTCTGAGAATGAAAAACATTATCGCTTGCTTCTATACACCAAAAACATTACATCGTCAACTACTGGCTGGACTGCATACTACGTCATTTGTATAAGGTGCTTGTTGTTGACATTGTCTATAAACAAAATTTACCCAAAAGTGAAACTGGTAAATTTTTGCATACATTTACAGTTCATGTTATTTTTATATATAACACTTTTAGATGATAAATTGAAAACAATCGATTGAAAAACAGTATGAACTGTAGTAGCGGACGAATGAATATGGTTGGTAGAAAACCTCATTGGAGGACATAAAATTCCCTTCCGCACCCCCTCAGAATATCTACGCTGCCAAAAAAAAAGGATTAGCTTTCTTGCCAGAACAGTTGCCATTCAACTTCTCGCAGTCAGCAGTTGATTATTTTATTTGTTTAACCCGTGTTTGTTAAGTTTGTTTTGTATAATTTGACTGGTAAGCTCCAAAGTGGGATGCATCTTGCTTCCCGTCAGACTCTAAATGCAGCCTTAGCCGCTGTAATGACGACCGGCTACTTGGAGTGCTATACCGAAGTGTTTAATTCAAGCATGTCCACATTAATTCACCAGTCGTTGCACAAAGGTGCCCCCTTATTGTAAGAGGAGGTTATGCTGAGGTAGTAACAGATGACGCTTAACGGTCCCTTCAATGAATAAGCTTTGTACAGTCCCATGCTTAAGATTTTAGCGCATTAGCTGCTAGCTTGCTAGCCTGGCTGTACAAGTATAGTCACATAAACGAGACGCAAACATCAGGCTCGTTTGTTTCAGTATTGTTTGTTTCTCTTTTGTTCGGTTTATTATAGTTTCTTGTTTTTAAGAGGGGGTGTATTTATTGCATATGTACATCATACCCAGCAGAGGTCATTATCCATTTTTGACTTTATTAACAAAAACAACCAAGCTTTCTGGCCATGTGGCCCTAGCACGAGCTAGCCTAGCGCCGCCGAGAGAGCACGCACACACAAACATCTGCTTGTATGCGAGGCGCGTAGCAGCGCCGCGCTGCAAGGGGTTAAATGTCTGAGTGATGCATTGATTGCAGGCGAGCGCAGGGAAGCATTCTAGAGAGGGAGATTAGAGGACGGAGGGAAAGCGGCGATGCATGGAGGAGGAAGGGGGGGGCTGGTGGGAAGGGATGTGTGTGCGTTTATGTGTGTGCGTGCGCCTCATTATACTGTGGAGACGTGTGCGCGCGTGTATCTGGCGGGAAGCCGGGGCTCTCGTGCTAAGCTCCTCGCTCTCTCCCAGCGATATTAAACACGGCTCCAGAGGTTTAGCGCTACACCTCCTCCACAGCCGCACACACGCTCATCAGCAGCACGTAAACACACACACACACACACGCAGGCGAGCTGCATATCAACGCTGTCGTCGTCAGCCTCGCGCGCACGCAAACGCGCGCACACACACACACACACACACACACACACACACACACACACACAGACAGACAGACACGTGGAATCCCCCAGAGGGGAGCTTCGGCACAGCGCTCCTGAATCTCTCTCCAGCAGGCAAACGGAATTCTGGCAGCGGGTGAAAACCAGTTGGCGCGTCACTCGCCCCATACCCCCCCCCGCAACCTCCTTTACTTTCACAGTTTTTCTTGCACACACTTGTTTTCCCGGTATCTCCCTCCCTTCCTCCTTCCGTGGCCCTGATCGTCCTCTAAATCACTCTTATCGCCGCACACACATATTTTGGACCGCCACCCATGACAAGCCCACCCTTTCATCTCTTGTTATTGTCAGCTGCGGCCCAGCGGACGGCCCCGGCAGATCTCATCCGCAGACTCATTAATCTGTCATCTGTCGGGGTGTTGCCTTCGCCGCCGCGGCCCTCCTTCCGCCCGCTCCGTTCCCCCCGCCAGTCAAGTCTGCCCCCCTCCTCCTTCGCCTCCCCCTCCTCCTTCCGTCCCTCCAGCCGCCCTTTCGCGAAAATGGGGAACGAAGGAGATAAACACTTGGAGCAGCTGGAGGGCGAGAATTAGCATAGAAATGGAAGTTTGGAGTCATTCCCCAGGTTCGCAGGAGGGAGGTCTCTGCGGCGGGCGGTTCGAGGGACAGCGCTTAAGCGTTGGCGTTTATACGCATGTATGGATGCACGTAAGTGACGTAATTAAAAGCCTCATTTAGCCTATTTGCTTGGCTTCTCTACAGCAACGCACACTCTTTTCTTATCAGAACAGAACGCACTCCCTCCTTCCCCACTGCTTCTCGCCATTTCCTCCATTTAGCAGCAGCAGACACGGCGGCGGTCCAATAAAAACCAGCCCCGTCTATTTTTCTGCTGGATGCCGGCTGTCGCGGCCCCGAGACCAGAGAAAACATTTCCAGCTCTTGAGTGCTTCCATCAAATCTCTTTGTTCCGCTTCCATTACGCCACGCTTGCTGCCCGGGTCCGCCGCGACTGTCTCCGCACGCGCGCACGCCTTCGGAATCTGGCAGGCGACATGTCGTTGAGTCATCCTCGGTCTCCTGGCCTCGTTCTCTGCCAACTGCGGCATTATGGAGCGTTTGTGTGCGAGTTTTATGTTAGTCCGGCGCAGGAACACGCTCATTTCCCCTTCCCCCTCCTCCCTCTTCCCCTAATTTGGCCGCCACAGGAAACTTTATATGCTAGAAGCCGTCTGTCTTTGTACGACTCTGTTGTTTTTCCCTCCCGTGCTGAAGCGTTGCGCTTGTATTGGCTCCCGACAGGAGGTGGTGCTCTACTGCCTGGAGAACCGAGTGTGCGAGGTGAACCACCGAGACTATGCCGGCTACTGCGCCCTCCACGAGGCCTGCGCCCGCGGCTGGCTCAGCATCGTCCAACACCTGCTGGACTACGGCGCCGACATCAACTGCAGCGCGCAGGACGGCACCAGGTTCGTCGACCGAAACTTGACACAACGTAATGCGCGATTTGGCCTCCTTCGCATGCGCCGGTGGGCTGTGTCAGGGCTTACTCATGTCGCGTAATGCGTCATTTGCATGATGGATTTCATAATTTCTTGCCAAGAGTGTCATTGTAACACATGCGCTCTGCAGTTTTGGACCTCTAAGCCTTTTTTTAGTTGGACCCACCTATGGGTCAAGGACTGCTCCCTGTTTTTGGTACAGACCAACCTCTGTTAATGAACTTAAAACTGTTCGCCAACCGAAATGCTCACGAACCGAAAAAAGTTCTCCCATTAGAATGAATGGAAATAGAACCAATCCGTTTTTGTCCCAGAACCAAGTCACCGTCACACACAAGAAAACCAAAAGCTGAGCCTTCCAACGTGGATGATGTGACCGTTCGCGAACTGAAGCATGCATACTTTGTGAACAGAAGCGATAGTTTGTTCATAAAACAATCTGTGTACTGAGCTTCCTGTGTCACTGTCTTGTGTGTCAAAGCCACACCGATGTGTGTGTGTGTGTGTGTGTGTGTGTGTGTATATATATATGTATGTATATATATATATATATATATATACACACACACACACACACACACACACAACTCTAATTTGCTAACTTCCCCACAAGGTGGAGCAACTACACTTAATTCTGCTTTTTTCAAAATGAGATACATGCACAAGGTACTTCAAATGATGGCGTGTGTATTTGTAGGCCCATTCACGACGCGGTGGAGAACGACCACCTGGACGTGGTGCGCGTCCTGCTGTCCTACGGGGCCGACCCCACCCTGGCGACGTACTCCGGCCGGGGCCTCCTCAAAATGAGCCACAGTGACATCATGGAGCGCTTCCTCACCGGTAAGCGGTTTTATCCTGGCTCCTCTTTCCTGGCCGTCACTGAACCACATAACTGATATGGATTTCCACCAAGTCGTACAGTTTGGGCAGCTTGGCTCGGGTGGTGAGTTGTTGTCTCCCAACCCCAAGGCTGTGGGTTTGGTCTGGACCCCCCCATGAGCGAGGCACTGAACGCTCGTTTGCTCCTGATGCTGAATGAGGAGACGTGTTAAAATGCTTTGAGTATGTTCAAGGTAGAAAACGTTCTACCAGGAGGACCCTGTTTACCAGTTTAGTAGTCTGGTGGTGTAAGCAGCAAATGAATTCAACTTGGTTTTGAACTGGTAGTGAGTGAAGCGGTTCACATGGCTGGCTTTCTTGCAGCCAGCTCCGTGGGTCAGTTTGCTTGAAGTCAACAAAATCCAATTCGTACAGAAGTTGCACTTGTCTTGCAATCAGCGGACCGCAGCTTGTCTATCTCTGGCCTTCAGGTACCCCGCGACTGTGGTCGGCACCGTCAACTTGTAGGGTGTTTCAGTTCAGATGTTTCAGTACTGCAGCCCAAAAATGACATAACCTCCCAGTTGTAATACAGTTGGGATGTTTGGCGCTGTAGATGACACATTGGCAAAGGTTCGACCTTGTATTACAAAATGCCGGTGACGAAAAGGCTGACGGGTGGCGATGGTGGTGCCCCACGCAGGTGATGAGGGCTCAAATGTGAAAGCAGCTGCTCAGCAGCAGCCCGTCCCCGGAGGCCCCGGTCCTGTTTGCGGCCCTTTCGGCGCCTCGACCTCTGCGCAACCTGTTGCTCCGAGTCCCGCTTTGCAAATCCTCACCATCCGCCCCCCCTTTTCCCGCCCCACGCTCCCCTCCGGCCGTCAGCAGACGTGTCAGCCGCTGTCAGCCCGCCTCGCCCCTCCGGCGGGCCCCCTTTCCCACTCCCTCGACCACCTGTTAGACAAGGGAGTTTGAGCCCGCAGGAGTGCGTGCTGTTGCCTCTGAGCTCGTCTATCTGGTTACTTAGCAACGCCAACTGTGTTTACTCAGCGTACGTGAGGAAATGGCTTTCGCTCCGGCCTGGAGGCTTTGCTTTTGTAGTGCGTGTTAGGGCCCGTGTGCGCCTTTCCCAGGTAACTCGAGATGGGGAGAACAGGACCCGGCCGCATAATGTCAGGTTGGACCCATTAAAACTGATTTAATCAGGGTGAAAACGGAAGAGAAAATGTGAAGGTGAGCCGCTTTAAGTGGCGAACCTTTTTGCGATCAGCTTTTGAGGGCCATACTTGATCACATATAATGCAACGAGGGAACATAAGTTTGTCTTTATATGCTACGAGCATTTGTGGGTTAAATGTTTTGGGGCTTTTTAGAATTGGATCACATGCTCTCACAGTGGGGCTGGATACGCCCCACAGGCCGTGGGTCCTATGGAGAGGGCTGCAAAAGGGTGGTGTTGAACTTTGATAGGAGCGTGGACACGTAGATCGATGCCTCGCGGTGGGGAGAGGGAGCGAGCGATGCCCCCTCCCCATCCCCCCCTCCACCTGGTCCCACTCATCTGGAGGCCGTTAATCCCTCCAAACACACGCCAGACGCCCCACGCCTCAGCGCTGGCACAAAGCCCGGCCCTGATTCGCCGAATGTGTGTGCGTGTGTTTGTGTGTATGTGCTGAACACACACTTTGCTCCCACCGCGCGTGTGTGCGTGTGTGCGTGCGTGCGTGCGTGCGTGTGCGTGCGTGCGCCCCAGCAAAACTGTGTGTGGTTCTTGTTCCTGGCAGCCGTCTGCAGCCCCGCTCTGAACTGAGCCAGCTTTAACCCAGCAGAGTCAGTCGCTCCCTCCCCCGTGGTGAAGCTGCTGGCCCCTGACCATTAGACCCCCCCACCACCCCACCCCGCCCCATCTCTCCGCACTCCCCGACCACGTCCTCTCTTCCCTCCTCCTCCTCTTTTACTGCCGTTTATCCATTCGCCGCTCTTGTCTCCAAGGGCAATTGTTTGCCTGGTTGCCTGTCCCCCTGGGTCCCGGCTGGTGAGTCACATGCTCCTCTCCTCTCGCCATAGATTATTTTGCTGACCTTCAGGGGCGCGCAGATGACGACCCCGGCCTTTATTGGGAATTCTACGGCAGCGCGGTGTGTGGTGAGTACCGATCACAACAATCCTTTTCTAGCTGCCTGTTGAATACCTTTTATTTATTTATTATAATTCCCCTTTTCCAATGTCGCTGTTCTGTACTGAGGCGGAATTGGGGACGAAAATGATTCGGCGGTATTCTGCCTTTGGAACTAATATGAGGGCAGGAACAAAAGCCCCTTTCACACTGGCTGCTGTAAAAGCTGGTATTTATCTGTGGAGGTTCTGAATAGACAGCACAGACACGCAATGGGTGAGACAAATTCCACCCGGGAATTTTCCGCTTTTGGACGCGGTATCCGAACTGTAACGGAAAGTATTTTTAGTTTTTACGCTGCTTTAAAAGCTGACATTTTTCAGCTATGTTCCCATTCTCTATACAGTGTTCTCTAGCTGAAATGTATTTATTTATTTATTTTAACCCATCCTCTTTTATTGGCTGAATTCTTCCATATTTACAGTTTTTGTGCTCCTTCTGAAGTTGCCTCAAGATGGTGCCATAACCCTGTCTAATAGAAAAGTAGTGCTTTGGTGCCATCTTGTGGCAATTTGAAACCTTTTTATGGGAAGTGACTTTTTGCTGTTGGTGGTAGGTCACAGTCCCTATTTTATTACTGTAAACAGCGCTGACTCAGAGGTCGACCTTGCTGTTTCCAGCCTTCGGCGGTAATATCAGAACAATAACGGAACCTCTTTCACAATCCTTGTAAAAGCCTGCATTTACCCACCTTTTTCCGTTTTGTGGTTCACTATAAAATGCACTGACACAAAGTTGACCTGGCAATTTTCTGCCTTCAGATGTAGTATCAGAGGTTTAACTTAAACTTTTGTCACACTGCCTGTAAAAGTCAAAATGTTTCAGTCTTTTTCTAAATATTGCTTTTTTTTTTTTTTTTTTTTTTACATTTATTTATTTATTTAAATAAATTAAACTGCACCGACACGGAATGAGGGGGCTAAGTCAACCTGACAATTTTCTGCCTTTGGAAGTAGTGCGGCGGCGACGATGGGAATTCTGCAATGATGGGACAGAAGTGTGAACTTTAACACCCAACACTCACTTCTCTCACTCACACTGGCACGTTGCAAGCAGTTGTCGCTGCCCGGCGGGTATCGCGTACGTCATGCCACATGTCGGCGCTGGCGTCATCAATCCGATTGCGGGACGCTTGGCTGTGTTTTGTGTCAAATGGATCAGCGAGCCGTTTTGTGTCAAACGTGAAGGCGGATGGCCTGTGACGCATATTTGAATCGAAAAGCGTGTCCCTCGAGCTCACGTTCGTTTTGCGCCTTTCAGAGTCTGCCGAAGAGGGCGGAGCCTTTGACATCCTGGCCGACCCGCCGGGTCCCGACGATGACGATGAGGATGGCAAGAGGGAGGTGTTTGAGTTTGAGTTCTCCGACCGGCCCTTGCTGCCGTGCTACAACATCCAGGTGTCCGTCTCTCACGGGTGAGCGTCCCGCCATTCCCAAGTGTTGGGAATAATGCAGAACTTTTTCCCGTAGCACAGAAACTAAATTTGCCACGCACCTTATGATAATTTTGACCTTGCCGTCACCAAATGTCTTTTTGCTGGGCAGCTCCACTTTTTGGAGATGTGTAAAAAAAATTCCAGCCAGGATTTTTGAAAAGTTGGCACGTATTCTTTGCACTGTGGCACAAATTTGTGTTGAAGTCGTGACTTTCTGCACAAGTGTACAGTCACTGGTCAGCTTTTCAGTCACTGTTCATGCAGACGTTTGGCCGATGACCTGTCAATCATTATACGCAGCACTTGGATTGGTCGTGATGTCACTCAGTTTGTGTTCATCATCACACGCACAATTAGTGATGATGACATGCATGTTCTGGAAGACTGAAAGTCAAATGTTGTGAACAACTGGCTTTTTTGTTTTATTTTAGTCTGTGGCTATTATGAATAGTTTATTTTTTTATTTTATTTTTTATTTATTTTTTTGTTGTTGAAATTTTAAAAAATAAAATTAAGGCAACCTTTTATTTGAATACATTCACTGCCATTGACGGCTTTAGAAGTCAAATATCCATGTTAACTGGGAACATTTGCAGTGATTAAAATAAAAAATAATCCTTTGACATATTTCCACATTTAAAAAATTACAAATTTCATTTTTTAAATTATTTAAATTTCAAATTAAAAAATATTTTACTTTCAAATTGTAAATTATAAACATGGTACATCACAAATGTAAATAAAAATATTTTTTGTTAATGTTAAAATATATTTTCAAATCATTTTAAAATAAGAGTTAATTTATAATGTATTTAATATATTGAATGGATGATATATAAATCTATATTGAATGAAATCAAGGTTAAAAATATATTTACAATTTTTAAATTACAAATTAATTTCATTCAAAATGTATTTTTAATATAAAAATTACATTTACAGTTTTGGGGTTGTTATTTATTTATTTTTTTATATTTTTTAGGGGGTGGGACATTGTTTTGTTAAAGGTCTTGAATACTATCTTCAGTCTTTTGTGGAAATTAACTCCAACTAGTGCAGAAATACGCTAATGCATAATGTAGTGTAATGAATGACTTTCAAATGACAACATGATTAGTCAAATAAGTGAATACAGGTTGTGGTTTGTCATCAGTGATTAATTTGCTCTTGATTTGATCTCTCTCAGGCCTAGGAATTGGCTGCTCCTGTCCGATGTGCTCCGCCGGCTGCGCATGTCGGCCCGCGGTTTCCGGCAGGCCTTCCCCCACATGGAGGTAGTGACGGTGTCCGAGGCAGAGTTTTACCGGCAGGCCTCGCTGTCGCAGCTCTTCTCGTGCCCCGAGGAGCTGGAAGGCTTCCAGCCGGACAGCAAGGAGCTGCTGGACCTGGTGGAAGACAGCGCCGAGCTGGCCGCCCTGCTGGGTTCTTCGCTGGAGTGCCTGGACGACCGCTGGGAGCAGGCCAGGGACAAGCTGAAGGACAGGATCAAGGCGGCCGGCCAGGTGGGCCTCATCCTTAACCCGGCTCACGACAAGCACTGACCTCCTTCGGCCTCCCGGGCTGCGGTTGGCTTTCCGGTCCGACGGGAGTCGGCGACATGATGGCCACGGTTCCCCGCCAGGCGCTGTACATAAACACTTTTGGACCTGCTGGCTGACCCGGCCTGTGTTAGCTTAGCCATACGCTTGACTCTCAATAACTGATGGTCGTATTTTTTATAAATTAATATATGTACAAATAAATATAAATATATGTATGTATGTACGTGTGTGTGTGTGTGTGTACATAAAGATTTTTTTTCTTGTTTCTGATAAGCGGACGGTGTGTGAGTGCAGCACATCATGCATGTGTGCTATTGAATGTGCTATTTGAGTTCACAGGGAGCACATGATGTACAATTCGTTTTGTTTTATCTTTTTTTTTTTTTTCTTTCTTTTTTTTAATGTTAAAATTGTGCTTCCTGTCCAGTCTGTAATTTAACACGCGGAGTACAGCGTTGATTGTATTATAGTTTTATTGTGATACTGATTCACCCTTTGGCAAAGAGCTTGTGTACATATCTAACAGTGAGGCTACTGCAGTAAATCAACCTTTTTTGGGGATGTTCATTTTGTTTTGTTTTAACTTTGTAATTAAAATATCTCCTAATTTGTATTTATATTTTACAAAAAGAAGTTGCTTTAAAAAAATAAATATACAAACTGCAAGATGAAATGTGCGTGCTGCTCCTTCAATTGTGAGGTTACGTTTAGCGCTGGAGGGACTAAGTGGAACTAAATGAATTGGGTATCAATTGTCAAATTAAACCGTTTAGGCAAATTGTCCACGACGACGCAATCCTACATTGCCATCTTTAGGAATAAGTTAATATCGTCTCGGGCTGCGCTTTGTCTCCGCAACCGCCAGCCGACGGCATGCCACTTCATGCGGACACCTGCAGCGCCATCAAATGTCAAATTTGGTAATTGCACGATAAAAATACACTCGATTGGAATATCGTCAGCGTTCAACTTGTCTAATATTGTATTTGCACGGTTGCTAACGTGACAAAAACGCTTTTATCAATAGAATCCGTAATCAAATGGCATTATCTTCTATTACTCGTCATTTGATCTAATTTATACTCATTTTAAATTACAAATCTAAGTGAAGAAGAAGTACCTCGAACCTTTTTAAGGCCAATGTTGCCTTTCACAACTTAAAGGATAAGAGATAGGAAAGACGGAACTATCACCAACTGCATCAAAATCATCAAGTAAACGGCAACATTGTGGCTCTTTTGCACCTTTTTTTTTTTTTTTTTTTTTTTTTTTTTGCACAGACGTCTGTTGCATGCTTTCGTCGAAATTCACCAAGACATATTTCTAGAGCATAGTTTTTACCATGGGTGAAATTGGCCTGGTTGAGAAATGAGCAAGTTTACGGTGTCGGATTGCCTTTGTGGGAACGTCGACCTCCCCAACATGGCCGCCACATAGGCACGAACAACATTATCTAGCCTCGGTTAGTACGCATGCGCCTATCACTATCGGTACCACATGATCCTGGTGTGACGTCATTGATCATGTGCCCTCAGCTGGACGCAAAGAGAAGGCAAGATGTCACCGAAAGACTGTACGAGGATGGAGGCTCTGTCCTCCGTCGTGTTTGTCTTCTTTTTTCTCTGCGCGACCGGTAAGAACTGCAAAATTATACACGCTGTCGTTATTTTTTTATTTTAAACACATCTCCTCTCACTATAATGTAATATTACCGAGTCTTGGCGTCAAAGAGTTAGCGGTTGACAATCGGCTAACCGACGGAGCTAGCACCAGTAGCATCGTCGATTTGCGCATTTCTTTCCGCTGTCTTCGATTTGTATTGATGCGATGCATATTCGTGGTATTTTCGCATTTTTGCCTGTTGTAGATATCTTCATCAGGTAGGTTTACATTTGCTTCGTCAGCTAACAGCAATTGAGGAACACTCCGTTGGAACTCGAAGCAATTTTAGAGTTGTAACAATTTTGTTTTGTTTTTGGATTCCCCTCTAAAGTGCGTGTCAACATTGTTTTAATAGGCCACAAAGACCCGAGGTTGCGTGGTGAGTTGCTAATGTAAGGCTTGTGAGTCATGTGACAGGCCACGGAACGGGGAAGGAACGGGGAACTTCTCGGCATCTTTCCGTCACGAGTTTCTGCCTTCTTATTACAAACAAATGGAAAAACATTGAAACTGTTAATGGCCATTTTCGTTTTCTTCCCAATGTAAAACACTTCCCAAGTGGCTTACTAGCGTGTGATATGCGTTTGACAAAATACCCCATGGGTCAAGAATTATAGGTCACTTTACATAACCCCTTGCTTGTCTTGCTGAAATGAGTCCTTTTTCTGTGCCCCATATCGCTGCGCAAAACGGAGAGGCCGGCTTTCATTACCATGACGACCGATGGGGGGGGGCGTGGCATTACAACTCGAGTGATTTCTCCTTGTGGGAGCAGAATGTTTGTGTTTGTATTCAAGGATTTAAAAAGGAAATGTTCCATTATCTGTTGCCTTTAAAGAAGAAATGTGCAAGATTGGGATCGTTACCTGATCAGAAGTTTGTGGTTGTCGCTTCTTTTTTTTTTTTTTTTTTTTTTTTTTTTCCTTCAAACACGTTTTTTTTTCCTTTTTTTTCCCCCCCCCCCTTGTATCGTGCAGGTGTCCGTGGGGACGGTTTGACGGTGCTGCAGGCGCCGGACTTTGTGTCCTTCCAGAAAGGAGAGTGGCCCATCTCTGGCGAGAAAATCCCCGACCTGGTGGCCCTGACCATGGGCTTCTCTGTTCAAGAGGTATGAGCTCAACTGGGCTTTATTTATAGAGCACTTTAAGAACATAACCACCAGCTGAAACAAAGTGCTGGATATAAATGAATAAAATCGCACATAAAACAATTTAACGTAAAACCGAGGCAGCGTCCTCAGGAGGCAGAGGTTCACCCCTTGCTAAGAAAGCCGACGAGGGTGCAGGCGGCGGGGCCAAAATCCCTCCCGACGATGCAGCCGTCGGTGGGATCCGGGAAATGCCCCGGGGCACCAAAGTGAGGCATCAAATAAATGCTTGTCGTGTCTGGGGAAGCGGCCTTGTCTTCGTGGATCACGAGAGGCTACGCTCACCGTTAGCCGGCTGACTGATTACTACAGCTGTGAGTTTGTCCGTTTCGTTGGCGAGGGACTTCAAGTTCCTCATAATGATCGACAGAAGGCACGAAATGACAGTTATTGTCGTCACTAGGTGGCGCTATATGTAAAATAAAAGATTGTCATACAAATGTTTTCAAATTCCGGGACTGGTGTCTTGCGTGTTAAGTTTGGGAATTTTTGGAACACGTACAGGAGAGTTATTAAACATTTGAAATGAAAAGTTTGATGTGCACGCACTTCTTGTGTTCATCATTCTATCACCTTTAACCAAACTACATAAGACCTTTTCCTAAGTTTCGACGTACCCTGAACCTGTGGATTTCGTGAACCGTTCCACCCCTAATAACGCCGCCTCTTTAATCCATTCAGGATCTGTCTTGGCCAGGCCTGCAAGCCGGCCCCCTCTTCCAGCGTCCCCGCGCTAACGTTCTGGTGGTGGTCCGAGGAGCCGATGGCCTCGCCTTGCCTCAGAGCGTGGCCTCCTATCCCTTAGAGAATGTGAGTCCTACTGGACATTTAGTGAAAACAAAATGGCCCGTGAGTTTTTCCTTGTTTCTTCGCAGCCGGTGCCGTTCACGCTGGATAGCGTCGCAGAGACGGTGCACTCCCTGTTCGCAGACGACACGCCTGTCGTGCTGCAGCTCGCGCCGAGTGAAGAGGTACAAACAAATTCAGAACATTCGGGAACCCTCAAACCTTGGACTCCGCGCTAACATTATGCGTGACGTTAGCCATTTTCTGGAGACTTCAGCTCTCAAGGTTTAAGGGTTTTACTTGACCTTTGGCTTCTTCATGTGATGCCACCGCAGAAGGGAAGCCAATGCTACCCATAGAACCAGCAATGGAATTTGTTGACATCGGAAAAGGTCCGACTGCTCGGTACATTATGAGCGATACGATCCGGAGTACGCGTAACCGTACTTGCGCTTTCGGCAAAACGGGTGAAAGGCGAACGGGACCGTGACGGCACCTGTGGAAACTTTAAGCGACTTCGTCTTTTGTCGAACACGAGATGTCACCGAGATGACAATATTCGATGTTGAGGTTTGTTTACATTTACATATGTCGTATTTGTATCAATAAATGATATACATAAATCTAACTTTTGTCATAAAACACCAGCCATAAAGAAAATCAAATTTGAGCAAGTTCAGCTTCAAACAATGTCGTCATCAAACCGAAGTCGTGATCGTTAGCGCAGCGTACACAGGAAGTCCACGTCGGTCACGTGACATTTCGCATACAACGGATTATCAAGTACATAAAAGAATTTACCAAGCAGGTGCTAACCTAAATACAATAACAATACATAAAAATAATAATACATTTCTGCATTACTGATAAATGTCACTAGGTGTCAGGATGACCCCGTGCCGGCTGTCACCAGTTTTGTCGAACGACATGTGGACATGTCTATCATGACAGGATACACCAAAAAATCTCAAGGACATTTTTAATGTTACAGTGACTTGCAAAAATATGAAATATACTTTTTAGGAATAAAGCTTCTTCACGCTTTTGATGAATACTTGTTACCTCGGCCTGCTATCCTACTGTATTTGAATGTCGGTCATGATGCTGGTACTTGGGAAGCAAATTATTATTATTATTTATTTTATTTTTTTTTTGCGTAAAAAGTTTGAGAACCGCAGACCTTGAAGTATTTGTGACATGCGTCTTTTGTGTGGTCCATTAGAGGCTGTACATGCTGGGCAAAGCCAACGCCGTGTTCGAGGACCTGCCGGTTACTTTGCAGCAGATCCGAGGCCGCCTGTCCCAAGATGGCTCCGTACTGGCCACCCTGCCCCTCAGCTCCCTCAGCAGGAACGCGGAGGTCACTTTCCGTGCGCCCCTCTGCACTACAACCGCGCCCGCCGATCAACTTGTCTCATCTCGCTCCTGTCGTGTCCGCAGGCCGATTTGCTGTTCCTCTCCGAGATCCAAGTCCTGCGTGACATCACTGCTCTGGTGAGTTCTCGTTTCTGCGCTATCCCCCCAATGTTCCTCTGTCTTCACAATGTGATGTTTTTATGTTGCAGCTGCAGAGGCACCGGCATCTGGCCAAAGACCACTCTCCGGACCTTTACTCCCTGGAGCTGTCGGGCCTGGAGGAGCTGACCCGCGTCTACGGCCGAGACTCTCCTCAGTACCGTGACGCCGCCGCCATTCTCTCCTCTGCCCTGCAGAAGGTGAAGAATCAAAGGAGGAGTCTTAACAATCATCAAGTTACAGACTCTATCACTATTGTGGTGGTTTTTTTCATTTTGTAGTTCGGCGAGGACGTGTACGGTCTCTACGGCGACAGTGCTGTGGTGGAGGTCGTGACCGTGAAGAACTTTGAGGCTCCTCTCACCAGGAAATCTCGCTCCATTTTGGAATCCAAACAGATTGTAAGTCCATATTGTGTATAAAAAAACTTTACGTAGTCTCCAGGGAGTGCCAGGCTTCTGTGAGTGCTAAGGCCTTTATTGGGGGGCGGGCCTCTATTTGTACAAATGCATTTTTAGACTTGAACTTAAATACAGTATCAGTAGAATTGGTTGGGGGGGGGGGGGGGGGAAACGATCCACAAATAAATACCGTAATTCCTCTTAGATACATTTTTTCTTCATGAGTGAACGAGGTTGTGTATTACACACCGGTGTAAGAAAAAGTACCACAATTAGTCAGCCTTAAGCTGGCGAAAACCAACGAACTTTCCTGCTTCTACCTACTGTGCATTTGTAATGTACCTTGCGCAGGCGCGTAATTTAAATTCCTCGGACTAAGTAACTGCTTATGCAGACGGAAGTGTCGCATAGAGCACAGAGCAAGGAAAGCATTTTCCACGTTGGTTTTGTATGGCGGATGCGCAAAGGTAACCATTTCCGATTTACTTCAGAGAGCTCTGAAATTTCTTTGAAAGACATTCAAATACAAATTAGCGTGCAGATAATACCTCATCTTTGTAGCATTGATAGCAGCAATTCTGAGGTGCGAAAGTGCGATTTTGGTGTTGCGTGTTATGCATGAGGAATTATGGTCATTTAAAAAGTAGCTTATAGGTATTTAGTAGGAGAGAAGCTTTTATTTGTACCTGTGCATTCTTTTTATTTCTTACCAAAAAAAAGTCATTAACTGATGAGTGCAGGCCACTATTTGAGGAATTGAGGTATATTTTTCCGCTATGCAGAATTGATCGATTTTAAACAGTAAGTGTCTTTCGCAGAGCAACCCAGGCAGCCCGTACAACTTGGCGTACAAGTACAACTTCCACTACGCCGTGGTCTTCAACATCGTGCTGTGGCTGACGATCGCGCTGGCGCTCGCCGTGATCGCCGTCGGTTACAGCCTGTGGAACATGGACCCGGGCTACGACAGCATCATCTACAGGATGACCAACCAGAAGATCCGGATGGACTAAAAAGCTGACCAGCAAGCACTCCGGAGGTCCGTCCCCCAGGTCCCGCTTGTGATTGTTTTGTGCTTCGTGTTGGTGTGGCATTTAGTGAACAGTTGGTCGGCAATTGGTTTACGACGCTGCTGTGATTGTTGAAAGTGAATATCAACCTAACAACACATCGTTCCGTATGTGACTCACTGTTTTTTGTAACGTATGTTGATGTTTTGAAAGAATGTGTGAATTTGTCATGAAAACCTAAGTTAAATAGAATCAATGCGTGTGTATATATTGAAAATACAAATGCAACTGTGTGACAAACTGCTGTGCTCATTGCTTAAGTGAAGATACATGTTTATTGCCTGAAATAACTTGACCATTCGTTGTAAACATTGGGCAAGAATAATGAAGTGAACTGTAAAATTGCAAGATAATAAATTATTATAGATCACACCAATGTTGTCCATAGTTCTGATATTGGCAGAATAATGCTGAATTGAGTGATTTAGTCAATTTGATGTCAATGTTATTGATATTTGTGGGGTGACAATTTATTTTGCATGAGCAAAAGTCTGCTACTTACAAGGGTCAGAGTTCTGTTCCTACGGTGGTGAAGTACTAGTCTTGTCACTAACCAACTTAACGCAGTAGTAATGTCATAATTGGAGTAAATCCATCCGTTTTCTACCGCTTATCGAGGTCGGGTCGCGAAGGCAGTAGCTTTAGCAGGGACGCCCAGACTTCCCTCTTTTGCATGACAAACACTTCTTCAGCAAACAAACGAGTTAGGGTGTTGGGACCGTTGGACCCAAACCCCCCTTTTTTAATGTCATAGTTTTTTGTTTAATAAAAGTCAAAGTTAATGAAACTCAACCAAGTAGCAACGTCATCAAACTTGATACGTCAAAATGCATTTATTATCACAAATTGCGAACCAAGTGTACCAGCTCGCCATTTAGGCCCTTTCACCTGGTCACGTGTTAAGTTGCGTAAACACTCAGCCAATTAGAACGTAACTTTCACCTTAGGTCCCGCCTTCATTGTCATTCGTCGTACTTAATTGGTCATCACCTCGCCAATACTTCCGGGATAGCTTTTGTTTACGCGTCGCGGATAAAAAAAAGCTCAAGCAGAGCTAAGTGCAAACTGCCGATATGGTCTGACTGATTATCAAAGGTAAATTTGAGTGTTTCTATCTTTTAACCATAAGTGTCTTTAGTTCAGGCTGCCCGGGACGTTGTGTTGTAAACAAATCAGGCAACGTTTCTTTACCTCAACACGTACATAAACATTCCTAGTTGTTTTTTTAACATTAAGGACGTGTTTGACATTGTAACTAATCCTGTACGTCCTGTCTGATCAAAGTTTAGGAATAATTATTTTCATGTTTACCTTCCCTGTTAGTCCACTTAAATGTCAATGATTTCAGTGTTATCTCAAGAATTAACACAACTTGTGATCTAACAAGGTCAAGTAACGAGAACATGTGTACGAGTCGACGAATAACAATGTTTTGCATGACAGCGAGCCTCTACGTGTTCAGGAAGATCCGGGCGGCCATTGCCAAGAGAGAGCAACTGGAAGAGCCCATTGTGACGCCATGTAGCGCTATCGGTAAGGTTAAAGGTGTTCACGGAAATGACGTCATCGCACATCATTTGCACTGGAGGGTAGGGGGGTGTGTGTGTGTGACAATAACCCTAGAGCTCTGACATTGGGTTAAGTGTTGCACGCCTCAGTCCTGGCTGCTCAGTACGATAAGTGACAGTCGATGGACAATAATAAAAAGGAAAAGAAGAATGCATTTCCTCCCACATTTCCAGAAAATGCCTTTTCGGTTCATTGACCACTCGAACGTTGTGAATGGTTGTTTGTCTAGATAAGCGCTACGATTGGCTGGCGACTATTCCCGGGTGTGCGCGGCCTCTCGCTTCAAGTCAGCTGGTTGATGTTGATGAGGTTTTTTTCAGTTTTTCAGAGTTGGCCATCCTTAAATGCACCTTGCGCGCCATCAATTGTGAAACTGAAATCCCGACGCAACTACTAATAGCCCCTGTAATCTACTTCGCTGTTACGATCTGCCTGCATGCCCTAAAATTTTTTATTGTTTGTAAATGCCAAAAGGTAAGTTTAGTGACTTAAACCGTTTGTGTAAAGCGCTAGTGCGCATATTTTTCTTTTTCCAGTGTGAGTCCGGAAAAGATTATTGCCACGTGTGCCAAATTGTTTTAAAACCAATCGGAGCATCACAGATTATGTTTGACGTTGTAGAATTCACTCTTTTGTCATGAAACATGTCTACCAGACACAAAACGGAGGCCTTTCCATGCATTGTTTTGAGTAAAACGGGTCTATTTTCTTCTGCTTCTACTCAGCTGAAAAGAGAGCGGCGCAAGCGCTGAGAGCGCCGCCGGAGGCCTTAATGACGTCGGAAACCGGGGCGACCGTCGGCGGGGAAGCGGACTCCGGGACGCCCTCGACTGTGCAGAAAAATGGCTCCTGAAGTTAAATCAAGAATCACACCGGTCATTAATAAACAGAATTAGTCTTTTTTTAATTTTTTGTCTGGCAGAAACAGATGCTCACAACAAAGTAATGCTATTAGTCATATTGTTAATTGAATATTCTTCAAAAACCACGCTGTGCTCTTGTTAAAGCGTTGGTTCAACCCTCTTCTGAAGTGTTGATACTGTCTGATGCAGCGTGTGAAGACATGACTCT
The DNA here is from genome assembly GCF_024500275.1 of Phycodurus eques. Classification (NCBI taxonomy): domain Eukaryota; kingdom Metazoa; phylum Chordata; class Actinopteri; order Syngnathiformes; family Syngnathidae; genus Phycodurus; species Phycodurus eques. The sequence continues at coordinate 2,597,426 of NC_084536.1, forward strand.
CCAACCTCTCCACAGAGGCTGAGCAGGTCGGATGTGTTTTGCATTGATAATATCAATAAATGCGTGAAACTGTGCCACTGCATTGCATTATGTATATACAGTATACAAATGTAGTTCTGCGGTCGAAAGTAACATTACAACTCAGCAAAAACAAAAGACAACGGCGTATTCATGTGAGTGGGTAACGTAGTAAGTGGTCTCGTCATATATTTTTGTTCATTTTCACTTCACGCTTGTCGGGCGGGTAGACACTCAAGACACCCAACTAAGAATTTAAAAAGTATTCAATCCCAATTAATGTCCGTCCATCCATTCTCAATATAACTTATCTGCATTAAGAGTCATGGGTGAGCTGGAGCCCGTTTCAGTGAACTTTGGGCGACAAACCCTGGACTGCTTGCCAGCCAATCGCAGGGCACATATAGATAGGCAAGCAAGCATTCACTGCAATGGACAATTTAGATGAGTCTTTAATTACCTATATCGTGTTTTTTGAAATGTGGAAGGTAGCCAGAGTACAAATGCACGCAAGCATGAGGAGTACATGCGAACTCCACACAGGAAGGCCGGCCGAGATTCAAACCATCAACCTCAGAAGGGTTTGGCAGACGCGATGACAACACCGCCTCGCAGCAGAAAACATTTAAAGTTGTTTTTTTTTTTTACATCTACATTTCTTTTCATCAAATTTTTTTAAATAAGCATATTTTTTTATGTTTACGGAGTCACAAAGAAGGCATATGTGACGTTTTAAATTATAACCAAATCAATTATTATTTAAAAAATTCTGTTCTTTATCTTACCTTGACAAATAAAGGTTAAATTACTAAAATAAATATATTGTTTCATTTATTTAAAATAAATACGTTAAAGAGCCTGTTCAGCTTTGCAAAATACATATAGCCCAAAACAACATACTGGATGGAATTAAATGTTAGCATTTTGTACATAAAGCTTTTCCGTTTTGGGAACAAGAACTCGACGATATTTACATATTATCAATGAATTATATAACATTAAATGAGCGCTTTAACTTCTACAATACAATAAAATGATCAAAAATTACAAATAATTAGCAATGTATTAAATAAATATTTACATTTTTTTAAAAAAATCGATCGTTTTTAGTCGTGGCGTATCGTTTCCGGTGTAACCCGGATGTAGCTCTGGCCAACTGGAGGAAGCTCTGTGTGTACATATCTTGAATAGCAGTCCACTTCGCTGCCAATAATGACGATTTAGCGTTTTTGAGCGTTGCCCACGGAAGTGCTCGCTTTCAGATAATTGCCCACCCGTCCCCCGCATCTCCGCGTAAAGCTAAAGCGAAACACCGGAACATGGTAGGGTTTGGCTGTCTGCTGTCCCGTCCATCTTTGTCTGCGTGAGCTAGCGTCGCTGCTAGCGTGGCTAACCGCCGTCTTCATGTTCAATGTAGGCTAACTGCCGAGGAGAAAACGAATGACGAAAACAATGTCACATTCGCGCCCGTGGTGAATTGTGTCATGAAAATAATCTTCGCATACGTTGCGTGGTTAAACTAAACAGTCAGGTCAGCGCATTTGTATTGGTGTCATGCGAGGACCTCAAAGGCATCTCACGAAGCTGGTCAAGACGCGTTCACGTCCGTGCGAGGTCAGGAGCTGTTTGTCTTCAATCAAACAAAAAGAACAACAATGTGAATGTTCATACGCTCATGTCTTTTTATGTGGGGAAAGGGTTCTTGTTTTCACTGCAAAACGACGTGTTAGTATCTAAATTTGTTTTGTCATAAGATACACTTTTTGCATGTTTGGGAAACCAATTTTCATCTGGCTCCATTTCCCCCCTCAAGCTTTACTGACGTGTTGTGTTCTCGTGTTCTGTCCCAGTGTTGCTGTGGTGGCTTACTCATTTGGCAGTCATGATGGACACCCAAAAAGCCTTAACGCTTCCATTTACGCTTAACAGGAATAAGCTGGTAAGTGGGACTTGGCTGCCGACACCGCCTGTCTTTTCTCTGAAGGCAGGATGCTCACATTTTGCAATCACACAAGCGACATTTCATCTATGAAGTCATTTCCATTCACCTGTCTTCATTATAGACCTCACTGTGGGCTGGTTTTTAATCGTTTTGCATCATATACCAGAAGCACCAGAGTCACTTCTTATAAGCACTCTTTTAAACCAGAGAATAGCTGTCTTTGCTGTTCTGTGGAAGTGACACAGAATGGTAGGACCAAGTTGTTCAGAATCATCTTTATTGGCCAAGTACATGAAAAAACGCGCAAGGAATTTGTCTCCGGTAGTTGGAGCTACTCTAGAACTCGAGCACTACAGCAAACAAGCCGCTGTAATAAAATATGTATTTAGGACACAAACACATCAGTATAAGCTAGAGTCATCAAGCAATGTGAGGTGAGGTGAGGATTAGTGCGGGAATACTGATATAATGACTCTTGTTCAGATGTTGCAAAGAGTTGTCAAGCAATTTAAGGTAACCGTTGCGATACTACTCATCAACAACAGTCACGCAAATAACGCCGAGTGACGAAGCTACAACAACGGATATGTTCATCATGTCGCTAGAAAGTGATGAAGGTGCAGTACAACAAGTGCTGCAATACTGTCACGAAAGAGATGTGCAAAAGTGTCAAAGTGCCTCCTCTAACTGCTCAGTTTGTCACCGTTAAGGTCACCTTTACAGATGCCACATCTGCCTTGCAGGTGGCGTGTGTGTGCTGAAGACGTCCGCCGCGACACACGGTGTCTTAGTATTTTCCTGAGAGAAAAAAGTGCGTCTGTTTGAGGTGCGGCGAATGGACAACATTTGCGCGTGGCGTCTACTAGGGCGGAGGCCATTATTTCAGGACATGCAGCAATTCTCAAAATGGCAATCACCCGACTGATTGACTTTGATTGGTGCTGCCCTATGTCTGCTAAGTTTTATCACGCCGCTGGGTTTTGGTGCGCAGTAATAGCAAATCAACTCAAAAGTAACGAACTCCCACCCGCATATCAAATAGCCGGGGTATTTACAACGAGTTTGCTAATTTGACGTCAGCGTGGTAACAAAACACCCTGTCAATTTCAGATGGATAACCCACTCAGAATCCCCATGATGTGTCACTCATCAGAGTTTGGAAAGTTAGAAAGACAGGTACCGTGCTTATCATATGAGATCATGGTATGTGATTGTTTCGTGACTATTGATGATCATTCTCGAGAGCTCATTATTATTATTTATCACGAACAGGTGTCCTGGGAAGCAATTCCTGGTTGCAAACTCCAAAAATCGGATTTAAAGCTCAAAGGGGGATCCGGGGCGTTTGATCACAATCATGCGGCTCTGCTTAAATGGGGGATGGCCAGGTAAGTCAACACCCAGCAGACATTTGTCACATCCCAATGTCATTTTTTCCAACTGAAACAAATAAAAACAGGTGCTAGCAAAAAAACGAGCTATTTCTAGTACCTGGTCAACCTGGCCGATACCATACGTGTGATGTAAACCCCTGCTGCTTGCCCGTTGGTCGAGCAGATTCGTCACTGTAACATTTGAGGATAACGCGGCGAGAAATGAAACCAAGTCGGGTGATAAGCTAACAAACAGACAAACATAAATCCTCTTTTTCCAGTTTTATTGGAGGAATATATCCTGTCATGTTATATCTGAGTCACCATGGAACCGTTCTCCAAGGCCCACATGGAAAAACAATGGGACGATCCCGTCGGTGTACGTCATCCTCTGTGACCTCGGAAAGCTGAGATACAGACAAAAACGATCCAAAATACTCGACCAATATTGTCACTTTTGTTACAGGACATTTACTATTTTTACCGTTTAAGTCAAGATGGAACTGTAGTCGTAACTTTTACCAGCGTTACAAGATTCGGACACCGCATTCTTTTGATTGAGATGAAGATCAGACTACATTTTATCACCAATTTAAAGGCGACATATTTTGCCAAACCAAATTTTTCTCGTAATTGGGATGTCATTTTGTCTCGATGGTGCCTCAGTAAACGTGAAATATGGATTAAAATCGTGCCCGCACTTATCTACGTCACGAGCAAAGAGCTCCGCCTTTCTCTCAAGTATCTCCTAAACGTAACAAACACGTGTGCTCTCTCAAGCGGGACTTATACACAGAGGCAACCAATCAGAGGAAAGGGGGTGGTCTTAGCCAAATATGGACAAAGCAGACACAAAACGGGGTCAAACGGAGTTAGCTGTCAGATGGGCCTTTTCTGGTTGACACTTTTATACTGAATCCATGTTAGAGAGTCGCTCTGAAAATAGTTAAAATAGCCAAAATAAGAGACCTTTAAGAAATCGCAAACGTTTCACATACTTTTTCCTCGCAGTGTATTTTCGGCAGGACAAATTGAAGTGCCAGGTAAAAGACATCGGTGGATAACACCTCTCTTGTCCCGCAGAAGGAGGCTTTGCCTGGTCCTGACAGATGTGTTGAAGACGGAGGTCGGCAAGACTTTTCTGGACAAGCGACAGGGTCGCACGTGCGGCATAAAGGCGCAAACGGCGAGCGAGAGAAGCCCGTGCAAGAAGGAAGCCGTCGGGTGTCGAGGCCAGAAGCCCCCCAGGAACGACAGGAACGAGACTGCAACGCTGAAAAGTGTCAGGAGGAGCGCGCCCGCATCCCTACAAAGGTAACGTTACATTGTAATGGAGAAAATTTGAACGTGACGTCTGGAGAAGTGACTGGACACGGACAAAAAGAGACATTTTGAGTCTTCAACCTACTGGAACGTGAATGCAGGGGGTCTTCAGTTTCTGACAGAGTTCCGTTCCTACGTAACGCAAATGTATACAAAAGTCTAATCGCTAATCTATGGTAACGCAAGAGTAAAGTCATTTTGCAGTCAATATTTGTGTGGGGAAAAAAATGATAGCTCGAAACAATCTGTTGTAAAAGAGCATGAGTATGCTAGCTAGGCAGCAACTGAACATGTGTTTTGAGCTGCGTGTGTCCTTAAGCCATCTCGTTCATTGCGAGACCTCGAAAGCCCGACTTCTGGGGCCGTCTGTGCAGTCACTATTGAAAAATGTCTCATTTCCCCCCCCCCCCCCCCCCAAAAACTGAAATAATCTGTTCCAGGGTCAAACTGTTGCTGTCACAGAACATTTGCCAACGCTGTACAGACAATTAAGTTACTAATTAACATTCTTAACTGTCATACATGCGTAAATAGAAGTCATCCACTTTTGAAATCATGAAAACAAATGTGTAGTGAGACGAGTGATCTCGAGTGAAGACTTGCGTTTCCCTTTTTAACATTTTTGATTGGCAAAGAATTGTAAAAAGAAATGAATCGCTGTTAACAAACCTAAATGTAAGCACGAGGAATTCTTGGCGCAATTTCAACTTTAGCGATGAATTAGATTAACAGTGCGCCCTGCGTATTCGCGGTATGGTCATTTTCAAAATTTTGAAAATAGTAAAAGCTGGAAAGTTAGTTTTGATTTTTATGACAAACTACTGTCTACAGTATTTATTTATTTACTTTTGCATCTGTTTTATCGAGACAATGAATGGTTGCATACCGAGCTGTAAGCTGTTTACTTTACGGTATTTTTAAGCATAGAGCAATGTTTGAAGATGTTTGCAAGCGTTTGAAATGCTATCAACGTATTTGGAATCATAGTTTCCGCAATACTTCTGGTTTAAACTTTGTAGGCAATTACAGTGTAATCCCTTCAGCGTCAGTGATACGTGGAAATGTGTTGTTTGCGGTCAGACTCGGTTCGTTTCCCTCGCGAATAGTGGGAGTCTACTGTACTGCTTGTGAGGTGAAACAGGTCGTATGAACATATCTCCTATTCCAGTCTTGCCATACTCACACATTTCCAGTGCTTTCCCATCTCCCTATAAGTTCCATTACGTGTTCTATGGTTGTCATCACAATTAGCTTCTTTGCTAGCCCTCCCTGTAGGCATAAACAACAAAACAAAACAAAAACAAAAAAACATTCAGGACCTTTTGTGTTTCTGCAGGTCGAGCCTCAGGAAGAGGTTGCATTATGTTGACAATGGAGAAGAAAGCAAGGACGTGCCGCCGACAAACGGGGAGGACTACGGCGTCGTAGGTAGGCAGCACGGACAGTTAGTTAGTTCTATACTAGCAACTTGCATCACGCTATTATCAATAATTGTGTGATTTTGTGCTAATCGATGTTTTGGAGGGTGAATATCAAAGCTGTATCACATCTATTTCACTGAAGGAAAAAAAGAAAGTGGGTTTGTTGTAGTTGTAGTCAGCACTCGAGCAGCAGTTAACGTTGTCTTTGAGGGAGCGCGTGATGTTTTGCAGCAAAAAAAAATATTTGTGTTAATAAAAACACAACACAGTTCATTGACAGTCATCAATCTATGTCATGTGTAACGTAAGCATACATTTACATCATAGAAACAAAATGAACAGAGTGGCGACGAGCGGAGCAGCAGAACGTTAAAGACGCAACCTGAGAAACGTGCATGTTCGCTTAATTGAAGAACTCTAAATTGTCTATAGGTGCGAGTGTCTGTATGAATGGTTGTTTCTCTATATTTGCCCTGTCGTTGGCTGGCGGCCAATACGGAGTGCCCGGCTTTTGCCCGAAGTCAGCCGGCTAGGCTGCGGCTCACCCGCAACCCAAATGCGGACGAGCGCTGTCGAAAATGGGCCGATGGATAGAGTCTGGTAGCAAAGGTAGCTGAGATGCAGTTCTCCTAAACGCTACAGAAGATTAGCGCATGCTTCTCAACTGTTGTCTACGTGGGACCTGCATTTTTCCATTGTTGCGCTAAGTCACAACCCACTATTGCAGAATGTGGGAGCAATAAAGATCATGTATTGTTCAAAATCTGCCTTTCAGAGCACCTCATTAAGAAACCCATGAAGAACATAGCTACATGTACAATGTTTTATGTCTTTAGATCTTTTTGGGAAAGTGCAACATCAATAGTCTTCTTTTTCAGAAATAAAGGCTGCAAACCAAAGCAACTGTAACACAATCATCTTTACTTGGCAAGTGTGTCAAAAACGCACGAGGAATTTGTCTCCGGTAGTTGGAGCCGCTCTAGTACAACAACAGTTGACAGCGAATAAGTCTGAATTATGCCATTTTTACAACCTGTCCGCGACCCACCCAAAATGCAGTAGTCCCAAAAACAACGAACCTACAAATAATACAATTTGTTCCTCCATTGCACCATACTTCATTAGTTTTTAAAAGGGGTCTTGGAGTGAGCTGTTAGTTGACGTACATCACAAGTTCATCGCAGGTTTAACGATACTCCAAGCCGTTATTTTTTCCTGGACCAAAAGCGTCTGCAATGACGTAGCGCGTTTTTCCTGTCATGCTTTCTTGACAACACAATGTTCTTGGTGGCAATCAGGTTGTCAGTACTTGTGGTGTTTTGTCTACAGACTGCGGCTTGTCAGTGAGCTGGAAGCCGGCGGAGGATGCCGGAGACGCTGATGAGTTTCCCCCCACTCCCGTCAAGGACATGGGGACGCAAGAGAAACATTGTCTGGTGAGTGGCTGCCAAACATTCCAACATTATGATGGTAACTATTATGGATAATGCACATTTGATAAAATTTCCAATCATTATAATTTTTTTTTTTATGCCTAGATCAGACTACAGGATTTTAGCCCCGATTAGCTAACGCGGCCGATTTCTTAGATTGGCCCCAACGTATTTTGTCGGGAACGACACAATTTCGTGTAGTGTGACATAATCCACTACCAACGATTTGGCCCTACGACGGCAAAAAGAAAAGTCTCGCATTTTTTATTTTTTATTTTTTTGGGGGGGGGGATATCTTCTGTGTAGTGTGACTTATCAACCCACAACTATCCGACAGCGCACCTCATTGTCGACCAATAGGATTGCGTAATGTGACTGGCACATCGCCTCCCGTGCTTGCCGTTGTCAACATACTTGCATGCCGTTGTTAACATTTATTCACGCGCAGAAACCAATGTTTAGCGAAGCTTTAGCGAATGATTTGATACAATGGCGGCTTGTTTACGTACAACCGTTAATGCTGGCACTAGCTTGCTAGGCTACATCACGTTTTGTTGTATACTTGCGAGCCGTACGGTATTAAAAGTACGTGAACATACCCCAGGCAGTCCTTGAAAGAATGTCCTCTCCTAAGCACCGGTGATGACCACCACACGTTTTCCCTCATTTTGTTCTTTTTTCCACCGGACACAATACGTTGTTGTTGTCGTCACCATGGTAACGAGTGTATCCGGTCACGTTGACCGGTCACACGTTTTCTGGTCGCGCCTCTTCGACAGTGATTGATTTGCCAAGATAAATCGCAGCGATCGTAAAAGACGAACTACGTGGTAACGGAATACATGTCGTGTCGTGTTGCCACTGTTTGACCGAGATACGGCAAGATTTCATGGCAGTAGTCTGACATCGTGCCATCGGGAAAGACCAAATTTGTCTTGTAGTCTGATCCAGGCATTATTATTGAGACGGACAAGCTCTCAATGTTCTGAACGCCTGTTTTAATGCCCATGTCATGCTACCTGTTGCAAGGGCCTAGTACTTAAGCATTTCTCTGTTTCGCTGTTGCTATTCCACTTGTGCTTTTATTGTATTGGAGGATATACTTGCATATTTTGGAAATGACCGTGTTACCCATCTCATTTTTGGTCAAATATTTCCACGTACTGCAACAAGTGTTGCGGCACATTGTCGAATCGCCACACGAGTCGTGAGGTCGGTCGGTCGTATCCTACAATTTCCACGATGAATCAAATTCTCGTTAGCACGTGGTTGTTGTCCGTGAACATTACTGAACATAAAATAGCCGCCGCTCTCGTGGCTCCGCTGCCGCTTGCGACGCAAGAGTGCCTGTTAGCTAAGTCTCTGTCGGTGTATACGTTTCTTTTTTCGCTCAAAATATTAACCATATCAGTTTTGAAATAATCATGGAGTAGTGAAATTATCAAAATAATAGTTTTACATGCAGCGATTTGGTCTCCAGTTCTATCGATGACGTGACACTAAGCATGGCGGCCTACCGATTTTGGCGACATAAAAGCGGCGTTCCCAGGGAAGTTGTTTACCGATTGCCTCAAAATGATTGATATTTCTTCAAGTGAGTGAAGCACCCTGCGACTAATTGAGACATTGTGTCTATTAGAGTGGGAGCCACTATTGGAGCAAATATGGTACTTGCGAGCCAACTAAAGATGCCCAATGCTGATTGCAATCAAGTGCACTGCATTATTCCTCTTTTGCTTCCAGAAATGATGAATCAACAAATTCAGCAAAATTCTGTTATTTTTAATCAATGCCAATCTCCAGTAATAATCAGACACTCAAAAGTTGTGTTATCCGTGAACAGAAGAGGAGAAGAAAAATAGACAGAAGGACTAGATGCAACGGAACCTGCGGCCCAAAACGCCAGCGAGAAAGCGTGCTTCGGCTCACGGGGGAAAGCAAACGAGACGGAGGATTGGCGCCGGCTAGTCTGGTCGAACCCGGAGAAGACTGCGATGCGGACGACGCGGACGGCGGCCTGGTCCGGTTCGCCTCGGAGGCGGTCTGCGGAGCGACGCGTCTCGCCCCGGTCGCCAATACCAATTCGGAGCCGGCGGACGTCGTCGGATGTCCCGGTTTCAGTCGGTTGCCTTCACAGGACGACTCATCCCAGGCCGTTCCGGGAGAGCCGAGTGAGTGCGCACGGGGCCGGTCGAGATGTACATACAGCCAGCGAGAGCATTTCATGTAAATCTGTACAAAATAAAAACACTTCAGGAAAACTTACAAATGCCTATAATGCATAATTAACATGCTTTCACAAATTAGTACGGCCCTCGGAGGACTTCATAACAACTAAAATGGCTGCTGTGGGGGGAAAAAAATTCCTCCTCCCTCTGTTATTATTCAATTGTCATGTTACATTTAGACTCTTTTTCATATAAAACTATACAAAATTGTCAAATGTTTTGGGGGACAACTTTTTAAAAAAATTTTTGCAAATCATAATGCTGAATTATAATGGTGATATTTTTTTGTTGGGTTAATTAAATTTTTTTTTTAAACAAACAATTCTTGAATAACTGGAGATAAACCACCATTAAGTGTTTTCAGGGTTAGTCCCCCCCCCCCCAAAACAAAAAAAAAACAAAAAGAAAAACAAACAAATTGAGAATAGAAAATGTGCCTTTCTTTTCACTGCATTTTTCTAGTGCGAAACACCTTTTGATTTTGTAAGTAGTTTGTTGATTTATTTAGTTTTATAATTGTCCTCCGCTGTAAGGTCTTGGAGTTCAATCAATTTTGAATTTGACCTTGGAAAATATGGATGTTAAAAAAAAAATGTTTTTCAGCCTTAACGGTCCTCACCCATTTTGACTTTTTTTTTTTTATTTGAATGTTTTTTTAAATGAGAAGTGTATCTATCTCCTTTATGATCTTTTTTTTGCTTTCAGTTGTGTTATCCAGTGACGAAGAGGAGGGCGGCGACGTTATCCAACGGCGTGTCCGACGTGTTCGTACGGTGTTCTCGGTGGGAGATGCAGGAGCCGCCGGGCACTGTGGGCAGCAGGCGACGCAGGAAGTTGTGTTCAAAGACCTTGGCAGCCCTGACATGCAGAATGTAGAGGTGGGCTCATTATCTCCCTCTGTGTTCCATTCAAATATGTAAAAATCACCTTCTGTGAGCACGGATAATAAAATATGGTTGGAGTTCAAAATATTTCTCTCAAATCGCAAGTAAAACAGTTTAAATGCCACAGAAACAATCAATTGTGAGAGCTATAACTGTGGTTAACATCCATTTATATAAATTTCCCATGAATTGTTGTTGTGAACCCTATGAATTTCAACGATTTCATTTGAAGGGAAAAAGCCAGAAAAAAATGGTTTCAGGTCAAGGGTGTCTGGATATTCTTTTAGAGTGTCCAGCAGGGGGTGCTCTAGTAGCAGTGCAGATAAAGGTTTAGAACTGCATTACTGCTTTTTAAAAAAATGTTTATTTAAGAAATTGTTTTCCTTTTTTTTTTTTTTTTTTTTTTTTTTACTAAAAGTTGTATTGATTGTATAATGTAATGCCTGGTGGCTCATGTGAGTTTGTAGCGTTAAAAACAAAAACAGACCATTGATGTTGGCCCTTGCTTTGAATTGTCTCCTTGTAGTCCGAGGCCGTGTGATTGAGATATAAAGTCTTTGTACTGTGCTGAAGGGCTGGACGGTTGTGGAAAAAATACTAATTATGATTTTGATTGATATTGAAATTATGATTAGTCACTGATGGTGTAGTGGTACACTCGCCTGACTTTGGTGCAGGCAGCGTGGGTTCAGTTCCCAGTCAGTGACGGTGTGAATGTGAGTGCGAATGGTTGTCCGTGTCTATATGTGTCCTGCGACTGACTGGCGACCAGTTCAGGGTGTAGTCCGCCTTTCGCCCAAAGTCAGTTGGGATGGGCTGCAGCGTCCCGCGACCGTAACCGGGATAAGCAGTGTTGATAATGGATGGATGAAATCATGATTAATAAACATGATTATGCATTGTTTTCAAAATTATTTTTAGTAGCATTTAACTAGCAAAACTCAACTTTAAATATAACTTCAAAGAACAACCAGAAAATAAATTAGTAACAAGTAAAATAGAAATAAATAAAAATAAATACAGCAGTGGCTTAAAACATTAGCACGCCTGGGCGACTGTATTGTCAATTATATATATTTGTCTTAAAAAAAAATGAATCCTCTAAATATTCTGGCATTTAACAAATAGAAATACTGTTGTTAATCCTAATTAACCTAAAACGGGAAAATGTTCGTCTGATTTCTTGTCAGAGAGTCGGAGGGGTGGGTGTGTGTGTGTGTGTGTGTGTGTGTGTGTGTGAGCGTTTGTTTTTTTTATACTGGCCAAGACTTTATCTGTTGTTCCTGCTGTACGCGCCTTGGCCTCTGGGAGGCAGTGTGGTGTGGTGCATGAATGTAGCTGCATATTACAGTCAGCTAAAGTAAGAGTAGAAGAAGAAAGTCAAAAGAAAACTTTATTCAACTATTTTTTTTACAAATTAGGAAGAACACACGCATGTGAATATTGTTATATCATGTCTGCATGTGCTACTACGGTGTTTGTGTGTGAATATTCGTTATTTGAACCTAAATCCCTCTCGTGATCTAATGCTAATATTAGCTAGCCCGTGAATAGGGTTTTCCATTGACTGTTAGCATTAAGCTGGTGATTTCTAAAACGATGTGTCTTATGTTTAAATATACAATGTTTGTAATTCTGTTCGTTTGTTGTTCATTTAGATTTACAGTAAACTCCAACCGGGGTGTCAATAAACGTCTTAAAGCACACTCGGGGAGGGCAGAAAAACATGCGGCACACGCTTGCTACAAGTAACACGGTGCGTTTCGAACGCGGGAAACACGACAAACACAAACTCGCACTGCTGCACATGAATCGTTTTTCTTCGATTAGAACGTTTCTATGAACGTGAGAAGCCAAAATCGAAATCACGATTACATTTCGATGAATTGAAATGTAAATGAAATGTAAACCCTACTGTGCTGGGTATGTACCTCATTATGCGTGTTTACTTGTTCTACACAGGTGTTGCATGTGGTTGTAGGCGAGCGGGGGTCGACTTCTTACATCCCTAAAATCGACCGCTCTGTCCTGGGTGTGGCCTTCATCTCCATGTTCTGTGGAGGTTACCAAGGGAACGCAAATGGAAACCTTGTGGTACATGTTTTTTTTTTGTCCTCCTACAATATCATCACCTTGTAATGAGATGACCTGGATGTAGATATACTTACTTGTTTTTGCTCCTCGACAGATAGTGAACCAAAAAATCATCATACCATTGAAAGGTAATGTTGTTGCCCGTCTATTTTAGCATGTAGAAAAAAGTTTTAAGTCCTAGTTACTTGAGGACGTGAAGACCATACAATATTTCCTCAAATTGAGGCCTCTGCTCTAATAAATGCTGTACTGCTGCCCACCCCGTAGGTGCACTGTCCACGTACTAAATCATCCCTGAGCCTCAAATCTTTCCACTGTAAGAAACAAAAATGTTGAGCTGAAATGACCTGGACTATATGACAGAAGGTCTTCAGTACAACACACACGGCCTGCATAGCAGACGTGACATCTGTAAAGCTGAAAAAAGTTGCCTAAATAGTGTATCAAACAAATAACTATAAAATCCATGCAAAAGTATAAATGAAAAATCCCAAAAGAATGGGTGGGAAAAAAAGTTGTTGGCCACTGTATGTGGAATAATACAGCTTCACAAAAACTGCAGTAAAGTCTGCTCTCTATTATAATTCTCTTATTATTTCTGCATTATTCATGAGTACTTGTCATTTAAACATAGGAGGCAGCTGTGCTAAGGCAGTTGCGCTCTCTTGTCGTCCTCAGACTCAAGCCAGCAGTCGGACGTGACGTTGACCTTGGAGCGTACGGAGCTGAGGAGGTACAGCGTTTGGGAACAGGAGGAGCTGGAGTCCAGGGGGCTCCGCTGGCCATCCGGCGCAGAGCCTCGTACCGTCCTTTTGTTTTGCGTGACCCAAAGTGCCGCAGCGGCTGTACACAGGGATCTTCTCCGCCTGCGCGCCCAACACGGCGCGCCGCCCGGCACCGGTAAGGCATCTGGAAGGCTCACGCGATCCGCGCCCGTCCGTAACAACACGCTGTCTTTCCGATGTCTCGCAGGAAATCCGAGCCCCTTCCTCGTGCTGACTCTCAAGGACCCCCTGGTGGGCATGGAGGGGGCTGTGTTGCGCTCTCTCCTGGAAATCGATTGTCTCAACTGTCTGACAAGCGAAAGCCACGCGGACGGGCTCGAGCTGAAGGACTTCATCAGTCCAGATCTTTCACTGGACGAAAGTCTGGAGCTGATCAAATCCAGCGGCCGAGACCCCCACTTGCTGCGAAGGCTCGGCCTGGACGCGGCCGAGCCGGACCGAGAGAGTTCGAGCTCCGATTCCGACGTGGATGCGCTGAATGCAGAGGCGGAGCGCGCGCTGCTGCTAGACATGTGCGAGCTGGAGACCCTCCTCGATCTTGATCGGGGGACAACTCCCACGCAGGAGCAGGAGCAGGACCAGGACCAGGACCAGGACCAGGACCAGGAGCAGGAGCAGGAGCAGGAGCAGGAGCAGGAGCAGGAGCAGGAGCAGGAGCAGGAGGAGGAACAGGAACCAGAGGAGGACGCTGGAATGCAACACAGTCCGGAGGAGGATCAGAAAAATCACGGGGTACGAGGTCTCGTCACGTTTCCTCACATCTTGCGCTACCTCACCCAAAATAGACAGCAAAAACTTTATGAGCCAAAATGGATTTGACTGATGACTCACATCCACTTCCAATCAGCAGGCACTAGCTCAATTCGTAGACGTTAACGTTCACACATGGGCATTCCTGTTGCTAACCAAAACAGCATCGTTTGTCAAGTCCCACAGATGAATTCAAGTCTGGAGTCTTAGCGGCCGCCACTCCAATATTGTAAACGAGTCCCCCGAGCGAGCGCTATTAAAGGAAGTTTGCAGTGAAAGATAACGTGCTCCTGCTGTGTTACAGGAGGACAAACACGCAGGCACGCCTCTGTACACAATTTGTCGACGAAGAGCCGCAGGAACGTACACGGTGACCATGTGTCAGCCAGACTCCACTTGGGTCAAATACAAACATCAGGGCCTGGCCCACCGGTAGGTCGGAGGAATGGATGAATGAAGCTGAAATGATATGTGAGCGAATCTGCAATTTTGCGAGGGAAAAAGTCGTATGAGGACACTTACTTATTTGGTCTTTCTTCAACTTGTGTCCAGGTTGATCCAGTTTCCTCCCCCGCCACTCAAAGGTGGAATCACGGTGACAATGGAAGACCTGCAGTGTCTGGACAGCGGCCAGTACCTCAATGACGTCATCATCGACTTTTACCTCAAGTGAGCGTCATGACGACTATTAAGCGACGCCTTCGGTTAGTGTGCCGCGCTCACGCGGCGTTAACTTGTGCGCTCTCGACTCAGATACCTCCTCCACAACTCGCCGCGAGCCGTTGTCGAGCGCTCGCACATCTTCAGCAGCTTCTTCTACAAGCAGCTCACTCGCAGAGACAACGCCAGTGAAGGCAACGCCACAGAATCGTGAGTCTTTTTTTTTTTACATTTTTTTTTTTTAATCGTAATATGAAGAAGCGTTTGTAAGAACTACGTTGAATTAATTAATTTGAACGTTCAGCTGTCAGAGGCAGAAGCGGCACCAGCGAGTGAAGACGTGGACGCGCCACGTGGACATCTTCAAAAAGGACTTCCTATTTGTTCCTGTCAATCAGGAGTGAGTTAACACGCCTGCGCAAACATGGTGAAGGCACAAGAGTCAAGAAAAGTAAAGTAACAAGATAAAAATTGTTAGACAAGAAAATGATGGAAAGGTCAAATATAATGGGAATTTGTTTTTATTTTTCAAAAATAGTTGTAATCTTACAAAAAGAAATCCAAAATATGACTAAAAAGGATAATGATATGGTAATAAAGTTGTAATGTTACAAGAAAAACTATATTCAAGTTGCCGGACTTAATTTCTACTATTACGAGAAAATAGTTTGAATGTTTCCAGATTAAAGTCGTAACATTCTGGGGGGCAAAGTTGTAAAGATGATGTGAATCAAGTTGGAATGTTTTCGAAGAACATTTTAAAGATTATAAACAAAGGTCATAGTTTCTCAACAATAAAGTAGTAGCATGTTGAGAAAAATGTTTTAATACAACCCCAATTCCAATGAAGTTGGGACATTGTGTTAAATTGAATTGCTCAGTCATTGACCAGCAAAGTAGGGGGGGGGGGGGGGGGGGGGGGGGGGGGGGGGGGGGGGCGAGGTTCACCTCTTTGTGCACAAGTGCGTGAGAAAATAGCCCAAGAGTTTAAGGACAATGTTCCTCAACATACAATTGCAAGGAATTTAGAGATTTCATCATCTACGGTCCATAATATCATCCAAAGGTTCAGAGAATCTGGAGAAATCACTGCATGTCAGCGGCGAGGCCGAAAACCAACGTTGAAGGCCCGTGACCTTGCGGGTACTAGACTGGGCCTGCCTGCAGTCCAGACCCGTCTCCCATTGGAAACGTTACGAAGCGTAAAACACGACAACGGCGACCCCGGACTGTTGAACGGCTGAAGCTGTACATCGAGCGAGAGTGGGAAAGAATTCCACCTACAAAGCTTCAACAATTAGTGTCCTCAGTTCCCAAACGTTTATTGAACGTTGTTCAAAGAAAAGGTGATGTAACACAGCGGTAAACATGAGCCCGTCGCAGCTGTTTTGGAACGTGTCGCAGCCATCAAATTCGAAGTTCATGATTATTTGCTCAAAACAATCAAGTTGAGCAGTTTGAACATGAAATATCTTGTCTTTATAGTGTATTCAATTAAATATACGTCGAACATGATTTGAAAATCATTGTATTCTGTTTTTATTTATTTTTAACACAACGTCCCACCTTCGTTGGAATCGGGGTTGTATTACAAGAATCAAATCGTAATATTCGGAGAAACAAAATACATGTTGCAATGGTAAACTTGCAATCAAAAAATGTGGAAGATGTGAGAATAAAGTTGTAAAGTGACTAGAAAAAATTGCAACGTTATGTGAACAACGTCAACAACACAGCATGGCGGAGGATAATGCCGATGTTTTGGAACGCTACTAAATGTGATGATGATAATGATGTTTGTCTTTCGAGGGCTCACTGGTATCTGGTGGTCATCTGCTTTCCTGGACTGGAGGAGTCCAGGTCGGAGCCCTGGACAGAAAGTAGCCACGACGGGACGGACGAGCCGCCCGAGCAAGAGGAAGCCGGAAGCTCCAATGAAGCGACGGCGTCGCCGCCGCCGCCGAAGTTGAACCGCAGCAACAGCGTGGACGCCGCATCTTCGGGTCGGTTACGGGAAGCCACGCAGTCGTCCATTTCGCCCGAATGAATGCAAATGCTCAAGTTCGTTTCATGTGTTCTAGGAAAAGAGACGACTAAAGCCTGTCGTAGTCAAGTGGTGAGTGACAGTCGATCATTTATTGAATTATTATACCATGTTTCCACATATCGTGGCCCAAGGAATTAACGACACTCAGCGATTGAGGTGCGGCGTCGACTAGAGCGGCGGCCGCCTCGTCAATGCCTACAATAAGAACAATAATATTTTTTTTTGCTTCCCTAATAGAACTGCACAGAGAAAAGCTGCCATCGAAACGTGGTCTCGAAGAGGTGAGCGGACACAAACGGTTCGCCTTTCTCCGTTTGAACACTTGAAGTGAATCTTCCCTTTTGCCTTTAGGCCTTGCATTCTCATCATGGACTCGCTCAAATTGTCTCTTCACGAGCGTATCTTTAAAGTGTTACGAGAGTGAGTAAAGCGTCTTCGTAGTTGTGCGCGTCTTTTACGAAGGAGCTCACGCTGTGACCGTTTCGTGGCGTCAGGTACCTGCAGTCGGAGTGGGAAGCGCGTCGCGGCTCTTCGCGCGACTTTGGTCCCGACCAGATGAAAAGTTCCCACTGTCAGGTTCCTCTGCAGGACAACAGCAGCGACTGTGGTCTCTACCTCCTGCAGTACGTGGAGAGTTTCCTCAAGGTAGTAAGCACCTTCATTTTTATACCGTATCACCTAGAGGTGGCACAATGAATCAGTTCAGCGATGAATTGTTTGCAGCCATTGTTTAACTTAAAATTGTCCGAATCCTCTGATTTCAGCCTCTCAACAGTAAATATTCTAATTCCTGTAGTCCTTCATTAAAAAGAAAATAATAAAAAAAATGGGCCAATTTTTTGCAGATTAATTTATTCATTTTTTTTTTACACACAAAGATAATGACAGTCAAACATTCATAAAAAAGTTTGCAAAAAATTGGCCAACTTTGGCCAATTTTTCTTTTGAACACATTAACACATTACAACAAAAGTTCCATATTTTCAATAAGTTTCAGTGTTTATATGTGCCATTGTTTTAAATGAATCGATTCATTGGTTATCAGGATTGTACTCTTGTCCAATATCCGAATCGGCTTCAAAAATCCATATCAGACGCGCCGTAAAAATGAAAGAAATACAATTTAGCCCAGAATCTTTTTTCATTTCCAAATGGCTAATTGAATACATACGTGTCCAGACAACGGCTGTTGATCTGTTTCGAGGCTCTCGCTCCTCCTCATCTTCGTCCCTCGGCTTGACTCGCTCTCGTCAGTCCACTGAGCGACTTTAGAGTTCCCGCCGCAGCGAGCGTTCGGCGCCGCGAGCGTGATATTTAGGTAGCTTCGTGGCGCCTTGACTGTGCGTTCGCCCCCCTGGTGGTCGGCCAACTACTGGCGCTTCATTAAATAATTTGGCGCTTCATTAAATAATTTCATTAAAAAATTTATTTTGTGCTTCCAGGACCCCGTGGTGCACTTCGATCTGCCGCTACACCTGCAACGCTGGTTTCCGCGGCGACAAGTGCGCAGCAAGCGAGAGGACATCCGCGATCTGGTGCTGCAGCTGTACCGACAGCAGAAGACGAGCAAAAAGTGAATCGGCGACGCACATTTCTGCCTGAACTCGAACTCCTTTTCTGAATCGCGGTCGGCCAGAGTGACTGGCCGACCAGTCAGGCGACTGACAGCTACTTTTAAACTGAAATGTACATTCTTTTTTGTTTTGTTCAGTTTTTTTTTTTTTTTTTTATCCATCCTAGAGATTTTTTAAAGACTGTTATAATATTATTTGCAAGTTATTTTTGATAAATATGATGCCGTTTATTTAATTTCTACACAAAATCACCTGTCAAACAAAAAGCGTGTCCAGAAGTGGTAACAATTTCCAAATGTAGTTTGTGTAACATAAATTGTTCCGATTGGAATTGATTTGGGCTGCTGATATTTTCATTGATTCGGACAACGACAATGCTCGAGTTGATTATTAAGGCCACATTGAAAAAAGCAAAAGTAGAATTAGGGTGACGCGCAACCAACTTCGACATTGTGCAAAACAGGACGAAGCGCCTCCTTCCGGTTCGGTACACTGGCGGCGGCGGCGAGCGGGACAAAAGCACCTGGAGGAATATTTCAACAAATTTTTTTTCGAGAGCTTCCAAAGATGATCGCAGCCGATGTTTCCATGGGAAAGGATGCCGCGCCGCGGTGACCCCTAACGAGACAAGCCGAAAGCAAAAGAAGGAGGCTTCGTTTGTGTTTACATATATCAATATGTAAATCAATGATATACTTGTATTTAACTTTTGTCTAAAGATGCCAGCGATATAGAAATTTTTTTAGCCCGTTGGAGTTCAAACCGTCATGTCGTCCAGGCTGTAGTTATCGCTGTGGGCCTATTTTCTGGTTGGGTCACGTGAACAGGGCCCATTAAGTGGGGGGGGGGGGGGGGAAAGTCGCCACTTGGAAATGTCAGTTTTTTTTTTTTGTTGAGAAAAACGTTCCCATGAAAAGGAATGCATTTGCAACAATTTGAGAGAAATGTCATTTTTGACAAAAAGTCAGATTATGAGAAAAAAACGGACATTGCAAGGAAGTGTTATTGTTAATTTGTTAGAAAAAGATGTTTCATTGTGAGAATAAAATGGTAATACTGCATTCACAGAGAAAAAAAAGAAAGACTTTTTCCCCACTTCTAATTTTTTTTAAAAAAATGTCAGAATATGAATATAAAAGTTGGGGATAAAGCAATAGGGATATGACTTTTTTTTTTTTTTTCCCCTTCCCCCACTAAAAAAGACGTTTTTAGTGAGCTGTATAAGAAAAGTCAAAATTGCGAGCATAGCGGACGAATGTCAAGTTTTCTTTTTAGAAAAAAAGTCTCAGTGGAAAGAATAATGCAACAATCTCACCAAAAAATGAGCAAAGGGGTGTTTAAGAGAATAGAATTGAAATATAAAATCGTTTTTGAGAAAAAAGTCAACGGTGTGAGCATTGAGCAGTGCTCTTACAGGGGGCGTTACCCTTGTGAGATTACGACTTCGAGATGTTTGTTCTTGTCAAAAAAAAAAAATCAAGTTTTCCCTCTTTTTCCCCCCAATCAGAATAAGTCAACTTCCGTGTGGCCCTGCAGTAATCCTCCTTGGGGGGTTGTCTGCGTCCTCCCTCGTGCTCCTTGTTTTCTTCCCCTTGAACACTGAAGCATTGACACCGCTGCAAAACGGATCAATCCAATGAATAGTGCCACTGAAAGCCCATCTCGACACCAGCACACGCAAAATAGCTGAATTCCTGTCACAAAGCGACGAGTATCAAATGAAAGAAAAGGTCGCGAGAATAAAATGGGAGAAAAAAAGTCCTAGTTTTTGTCAGAATAAAATGTTTTTCCCATCCGTCACTTATCCTCATTGGGGGCACTCGCGGGTGATGTGGGGACTATCCCAGCTGACGTTGAGTGACTGGCAGGATACGCCCTGAACTGGTCGCCAGCCATTCCGGGGGAGGTTTTCGATACGCAGTTGTTATAAAGTCACTCGAAAAGAAACTAACTGGTTCGACCCTCTCGGTAGACTTTGGGGATTTCAGCAAGCGAGCCTTTGCGGAGAAGAACCTTCCTTTCTTTCTCATGTCGTCTCAAACTTCCTTCTTTGTTTTCTCCCTGCATGCTCGTTTCCTCCGGCAGCACTAAGCACCTTCTCCTTTGCCCCGGCCGCTCCGCTAACTCCCCTAAAAGGCTTAGCTTAAACAGGATGAGCAAGTTCAAAGATCTTCAGCCATCTGCCCATCTACCCCGAGGAAGTGTCTTGTGAGCCGCATGCCACCGCGTTGCCGTTGTTTTTGCGGAAAACAACGAGTGGTCGCTTACGCCAAGGGTTGTGACCTCCGTCTGTAGCGGGAGACTTACGAACTATGCCAACTTGTAGGACATCATTGCAAAACTCAAGAGGAAGTACTGGTTTCGGGATCTAAACAGGGATTGAAAATGTCCATTTTGTGGAAATGTCTTTCGCTTAGTTTCGTGCTAATGTTTTTGGACCTGAGGACAGGTATGTATGTCTTCATCAGACCTCCTCCGAAAGTCAAGCCTGAGGTGTTCTTTATGCCTCCGCTAGACGCCATACTGGAAGGATCCTCCACGGGTCCACTCGAGGGGCCATTCGGCGGAGAAGCGGTGTCGTCCCGGCGTGTCGTTCGCGTGTCCGACGTCACGGTGTCCCGAGGAGGTCGTGTGGCTGTGACCAGACGCAAACGCAACGTCCTCTTCCCGAGCGGAGTCAAGCTGTGCGCACGGGAGAATGCCGAGCAGGTGGTCGCAAACCACCTCAGTTTTTTCAATCTCAGAGGTAAATCCATACTTTGTTCTATTCTCGACCTTTGCAATTATTCAGGTGACCGCTCCCCCAGAATTCCCTGTCCCCCCCCCCAAAAAGCGAGAAAAACCTGCCTGCTGAGTTCATGCTTGTGATGCTTACTAAACCAAAGTCTTGCGAGATTTGCTGAGAAGTCTTGCGAACGATGTCAGTCTGAACTGAAATGGTTGTCAACTCAGGTGTTTCCACTCTTACATGCAAATGATCCCTACTTTGGAGAGGATCCGCTTTTGCGTTTGCACGATCAGATTCTCCGAAATTTGTGTTAAACCTAGCCAAGGAATTTTAGCGTTGCACCCTAAGGTGGAACGAAAGAGACGTGAGAATCCAGGAGCTTCTGAATGCTCTACTAGTCCACTCTCCGGTATTGATTCGGTGGTTCTCTTGCCTTCCTGGGGTGTCTCCAGTGTGCCAGGAGACGGTGTGGGAGGCTTTCAAAATCTTCTGGGACCGCCTCCCCGAGCAGGAGGAGTACCAGAGCTGGATGAACCAGTGCCAGGGGGGGGCTGTGACGGCGCGAGACATTGGCGCCTACTTCAGTCAATCGGGGGAGCACCAGGAAGTGGTCAAAAAGGTACGTGGACAAGTCAACACGGGAAAATGAACAAAAACATTGAAAAGTGAAGGAACTAACTGATGGAAATCTTTGCCCCGCCAACACGGGATGGGGGTGGGGCGTGCGCAGCTGATCGAACCTTTTGCCCCTTCAAAACCGATCGTCACTGGGGATTGCTGATCGAACTTTGAGCGGCAAATATTTTCCCGATGACTCCTGCCACATGTGGGGGGTGGCTACCCTTCAGTCTACCCCCGGTCACCCCCTGGCACCGCCCCTTTTGGTTGGACTTTTCAGGCAGACGAGAACGGATTAATGGCGTGTCCATTCATTCCAATGGGGAAAAATGATTTGATGATTTGGCTCTCAAGCCACGACTGCATTCGCACACCATGACAATACACCGCTGCCACGCGTTGACAATTTGATTCATTTTTGCGAAAGTTTGCTAACTCAAACGTGAACCAACTTCCTGGCTTTCGTCGTAAACGTTAGTGACCAAAGGTCGACCAGCCCTTAGTGCACTGATCCGTGCGGAGTCTGCCGACGTGAGCGGCAGCTAGCGTAAGCACATTCGCATCCGCCGTGCGGTCGCCTTGAACTTCGTCAATCCTCTCGGTGCTTCGCGTTGGCGAAACAACGCAACCGCAACAAAGTCAGCGGGCGGCTGACGCCAGTGCTAACCTTTCCTTCTTCTCCTCCACACTTGCAGAAAATGTCAGCGCCCGCCTTGAAAAGGTAATTCCGCTCAATCGTGCATCAGCGTCGAATCGTTTTGCGCGTTCACTCAATTGATTGCTTTTTTTTTTTTTTTTTTAACCGCCTCCCCCTCCAATCATGTCAAGTGAACCCACCAGGTCTGGACAACATACATGCAGGTAAGGTCACGTGACGTCATTATCTTCGAATCGTGCTCGGCGGGCCGCAATCAATCAACCAATCAAGCAATCAATCAATCAATAGCCACTGAAATAAAAAAAGTAGTGTATATTCTCATTAAGGTACACAGTGATGAGCCATTTCTACAAATACAGTTTTTCAATGTTACAGCTCAAATATTACACAGTATTATGTAACTATACTGTATATTATAGCCATTACATACAATATATGAATAATACTTTTCAAAATGTGTAATTAAAAAATGTATTTGCCAGACATGATGCATTAGTGAAAAGTTCAACATTATTATCTACGCTATATTAATAGTTGCATTTAAGTTTAAATAATACAACATCATATAGTAATATTGAATCATTCTTCATCAAATTCTTTGTTGTACATTGTATTTGTGTAAATGGAAAAAAAAAAAGATGAAATATTACATATTCACAATAACTGTACTGAATTTTTAGTAATAGAAGCTGTATGAAGAATAACAATGTTATTCATATTCGTACGGTTGTGTTGCAAAACGAAACCCCAAAATCAAGAATTGTTCGTAACACTGGGCTCGATCTAAAATATGATAATAACCGTTGTACTCGTCCTAGCGCTACTTTGCCCATCATCCCTATTTTGTTGTGTTTAGCACTTCGGCTCCCGCTGCGACGACCGCGCCCGCCGGGGCTCCTGCCAAAGAAGGTGAACAACGCTCCCGACCAAGATGCGTCGTTCATAGTTAGATCAAAACGATTCATTATTATTCGTGATTATTCATTCGAAAAAGTGGAGGAAGCAGCTGCGATGGAGCCAGAAATGGAGGTGAAGTCCACGTGCGAAACACGCATGTTGAGGCCATCGGACGCCGTGACTTCTTTTTGACGCCTTTGATTTGTTTCGCCACAGTTGGACAACGACATTCCGGTGGAGCCGCTCCCGGCGGCCATGTCGGAGCAGGCGGTGGAGCTCAGCATCCTCCTGACGGGCGTCGCGTACGACGACGACTTGGACGACTCCGACTCGCTGCGCTATCAGACGCTCAGCAGACACCTCGCTCAGAAGGTAACCCAAATCGAAAGACTGGAAAATCCTACGAGAAGGCGACCGATTGATTTGCTGTTAATCAGAGGCACTTGAAAAGGTGGAAGGTGCGGGCAAACAATTGAACGTTTGTTTTGGTTTTGTTTTTTTGTAATTGTGGTTGTAGTTTGCACAGCATCGCACTCTGAGTTGTTTCTATGATTTGATCCCTCTCACAATCATTTCAATAAATGACATAGCACGACAACATAGTAACAACGTGTATTTGTGTAGATTACGGACGCTCTGTCTGGACTTCCTGGTTTTAAGAGCGTGACTGTGATGGACTTCAGGTGAGTTTTCTCTCACGTGGCTTAATCCCACCTCATCCTATTTGCGTCCGATCCACTTTTTGTTTCCCGCCATACACGCCGCACAGAGGGGACGCTCCTTTAAAACTGCTTTTTCCCTTGTTTTCGTGAAGGCCTCACAAGGATCTGCAGGGGTGAGTCGGCCTGCTTTCACCTTGAACTCCGCCTTAGAAAACACTCCCTTAAGCCCGTAGATCCTCATCAGTGTGTGTTTGTGCGCGCGTGTGTGTAGCTGAGAGAGTGCGCACGTGTTCTCTGCGTCTCGCTAGCTGCTTGTGCTAATGGTCTTAGCGGGGTTCACTCACCTGTTAAGGTGGATCAGCAGGGAGGTCAGAGGAGGCCGGCGAGAACAATCATTGGAGCTTTAAAAAGAAGAGAAATGACGCTTAGACGCTCATTTTCACACAGGAAATAATAGAAATAGTCTGTTCTCGGGTCAAACTGTGGCCACCCTAAAAGCTTTATCAACTGTACAGGCAACGTCCGAAGTGTAACTTGCGCCGGTAGCTAAAATTAGCAGCGGCGTTGAAATACTCCGTGTCACAGCTAACGATTGAGTCCATCTGTGGTTAGTGCTAGCGGCTAACGTTAGCACGGGCACGAAACTTTAAGGGGCTGGCTGATTTCAGAAGTTTGGGAACGGATGTTGAGGAGCGATGCGCTGCGGAAAACGTTTAGGAATGAAACCATTTTTCGGGGTGTATTTTGGAACTAACTTTTTGAAAATAGGAGTTTGAGAGCGGCTGTTTCAGCATTGGAGACGTTTACCCGTATGAAACCAAGGCGGCATTAAAAAAAAGAAAAAAGTGAAAGTCATATTTTGGTGTGTCTTTACCGTTATCGATCAAATGATATCATAATGGCCCACAAAGGCAAGCAACCCTTCACGCTGGCATTGGCACCTGTGGACAATTTGGAGTCTTTCGTCAATCTGACACGCACGTTCTGCACGTTTGTCTTTACCGTTACGCAAGAAGTGAACTTCAGTGCGCCACCAACATTTCCTGTCAACGAGCACCGCCGGAAATTGTAAATCATCAGTCACTTTTTCCAAATCGGACATTTACCCCTATGAAAGCAAGCAGGTGTTTTTAGCGTTATCGATCACATGATATGACAATGACCCGTTTGGATTGCCTGAGCACTGTCGGGGTGATGTGAGCAAGGCGCCCGCCCCGCCGCCGCTGATAGCGCAGTAAATAGAATTTGAATAGAAATCTGTTCACCCAGGCTGGACGGCATCGCGGTGGACTACGCGGTCACCCTGGCGGTGGACGACGCGGGCATCAGCGGCGACCAACTGGACTACCTCACCCTGCAGTCCAACCGGGTGGAGAACTCGTACGGCGAGGTCAAGGAGCACCCGACGCTGGTCTACGCCATCAGCGAGCTGAAGACCTTCGTGACCGAGAACCTGCTGAAGGACGCCTTGGAGAGCGGTGAGGCCCGTCGGCGCTTCTGAAGGAGCTCGCTCCGCCGTCCAACGCCAATCTTTCACGTGACACCCGAGACGCTCGACAGACGCGGCGGCGACGTGACGCTTTTTGCCACTTGAGAAAACATTCGGACACGCTCATCTGTTTCTTATTTGTCCGCTGTCGTCCTCAGAGAGGACAGAAGCGAAAAGAAAAAAAAAGAAAAAAAAGTGGGCCATATTTAATGAAGAAATAAGAGCGGCGGGCTTTCGGCACGGCGTAACCCGACTGCGCTGCGGTTCGGGTCCTTGTCACCGACTGCGCCGCAAAGCCAGGCGCTCGTGAAATGGGAGACGCCGGGGATTTTCACTCCGCACGCTCGGAGGAGGCTTTGTTTTGGCCGAGGGGAGATGCGGCGAGGTCGCGCGCGTCTGCTCGCCGAGTTAGGTTGGCCTCCTCTGCCGCACCTGGCACTTCACCGGCGACCGATAACCCGCAACCAATCGCAGGTGTTGTCTGCCTTTTGCCCTAAATCACATTGGATAAGATGCTGGCTTGGTTATGGTCAATTCCCTAATAATGATCGATGGTTTTAATCCACTCTTTTTTTTCCAAAGACATCGAATGTAATTAGTTATATTACTTACTCACTTACTTTGAGAAAGTAATCGAAAGAGTTACACGACCATTCCATTTCCAAGAGGCTAACACGTAATCGCATTTGCAAAGTCATCGTCCCAACACTGCTGGCGACAATTTGTGATGCAAGAACTCCCCTTTTGGATACGATTCCCTCCCTTTATGTTGCTGCCATTTGATTTTCCTGTTCTCCTTTACGGTCGACGAGTGGCGCACGCGCTGACGCGGCGGCGGCGGCCGATGTTCTTTTCGGATATTTGCGAGCGTCGGGTCGGGAAGGCAAACGCGTGTCAGGCGGGGCCAAGTGGAACATGTTGCGAAGGTTCTGGCAGGTACGAACGTTCGCCTTTCAAGGGTCATCTTGTATTCATGATGTTTTCTCTCTTGCTTCCACGTAGTGCCCGAGACCCCCGAGACCCCCGAGACCGTGCACCCTGCAGGAGAAACCTCGGTGAGTGGGCGCAACCTCCAGAACAGTCTAACTGCCCCGACTGACTTTGGACGAGGCAGCGGGGGGGGGTACGCGCTCGAGGGGGCCATCTCGGACTGGTCAGTGGTCGGCACTGGATATCTAAGGCCTGGTCCGCGCATAAAGATTTTTCAAATTAAAAAAAAGATGATTTTTATTTGTGACAGACCCCGCACATAAAAATAATGACAACAAAAAAGGCATTGACCAGTTTTGGTCGTATTGTGTGCCGTGCGCTCCGATAATCTCAACACACATGAAGATTGTTTTCCACCGCCGATCTCAAAATCTCGCGTGAGCACATGTGATCTATCAAAACCAAATAAGAAGAAGAAGAAACACTTGTCCTTCGTCACGGTTCTTCTTTATTAACATTTCTTTCTTCTCCACGTCGCAATTCACGTCGCCATAACTTGCCTTTCCCACACACGCGAGGATTTTTGCTCGTTCCGTATTTAAGATCGTCGACCCCGACCCGTTTCCGACCTTAATTACATGACATTTTGTAATTCAATTACATGCAATTAGTTACCCTCCAACACTGGTTACAAATGCGCTTCAGACTCTCCACTGATCCAGTTAAGTGGAAACAAAATAAAAATGGAGCAATTAAGGTCCAACCTCTCGCCGGAACGTCAGTTCAGTAACAAATGGGTTTGCGGACAAATGTTTCGGCCAAATATCGCTTGGGCTCGCCAACCGACTTTACAAGCAGAGCGCTCACTTGTGCTTTCTCTCACGCAGCGGAAGCGTCATTTGCGTATTTCAGGTATCTTAGTTTTTTTTCTGTCAATCCTCCCTCGGTGCGGCTGTCGAGAAGGTGAGAAGCGCGAGTGATGGTGCGAGTCAGAGGCTGAGGTTCTTGGAACCAAACGTCTGCTAAAGAACGAGCGGCAGGGGGAGAGAGGAGCGCGACCTCCGAGGTCACGTAGACGGCACTTCGCTCGGCCACAGCACGCCGATGTACTACAGTGGCCGTGGCGACTTTATTTCTTGAAATTCTCTCTTTTGTTCTGTTTCTAGTTTATGTTGTTACAATACAGGGCTATTGCATTCGAACCGGAACAAAAAGTGTGTTTTCTTTTGGGGCACGGATATTTGAAAATACAAAGAAACAGAAACAAAAATGGCGTATGTATTGCGAATCCGGTCGGAGGGAACGCGCTCGTGTGCGATTCACCTGCAGCAGCAGCTCACCAGCGAACAGGGACGACCGAGGATGAAGCGGATTAGTTTGTTTATTGTTGCGATAATCCGCCGCTATTCTCGGGCCGAGCGATACCGTCTAACGTCTGACTCGACTCGTGCGGCGGGCGGCTCAAAACCACGTCTGGCGGTTGACTCAATTGAAACCCATAATTCCGTAAAACGAAAAAAAAAAAAAAAAAAAAACCGAAAAAAAAAAAGAAATCGGGAAGTAAACAAAAGCTGAAAGTCAATCCTCGATTCAGCTGATTGCATTGCTTTTTCAGACATTCTTTGGAAAATATCATTTCATCACGATATTGACGCTGGCATCGTGTTCTAGAAACTTTGGCGCTGGCACAAAGACAGATTCACTTTGTGGGACACTAAAAGCAGCCCTGATGGAAATATGCAATTCTTGTGAAGAAAAACTGGCACGCTCAATAGCAACGGCTGGTGGGCCATAACAGGCCTACATGCCGAGATTGTAAAGCGAAACAATTCAGGCTTTCCCATATTTCGTCAATCAATAGCATCATATTTAAGGTGGTCAGGGGCTCCGAGGTGACATTGCCTGTGCCCCCTTGCCCAAAAACTGTCAAAAAACGTATCCAATTGGCTGTTTTATCCAATATGAAGTCAATTTGAAAAAAAAAAAAACCCACCAAACGTATGACATCATTTTCAAGTGATTCTCACCAAAACAATTCAACAGAATTCGAAAGTCGTACAGAAACGTGTCGACGGCAAAATGGACTGAAAATCTGACCAATGACTGAAACGGACTCAGAAATGTTATTAGTCATACATTAAAAGCAAAAAAGAAAAGATAATACAAATAATGCAGGGTTTCCCAAACCTTTCTCAGCTTGAGACACAAATGACAGTTTTTGCTCCTCTCTGGCAGTATGGGAAACGAAAAGAAAAAATCCAACATAATTCTCACAAGATTATGATTTTATTCTCGAAAAAAATTGGAATTTTATTCTTGCATGATTGCATCTTTTGTTCTTCTCAAAATGACATAATTCTCACGAGATTCCGACTTTATTCTTGTAAAAATTCAACTTTATTCTTTAAAAACACTACTTTATTCTCAGCAACAACTTTATTGTAAAAAAGACAATTCTACTAAAACCCTGACATTATTCATTATTAAGATTTTGTTCCCCCCAAAATATTTTCTCTCTTTGCCTTATTTCCCCTGCAAAATATTATCCATGTTTCTCACAAAAATGCAACTTTAAAAAAAGATGTAGACTTAGATTGAGACTTTTTTCTTGAAAAATAAGTTTTAATTGTTGAAAACAATGCAAACGCCTCCCTGTAAGGTCTTTTTTCCTTGCAGAAATATGACATTTTCCTCGCAGAAATGCTCTCGTTTTCCCCTCTAAATGACTGTCTTCTATATATATTTTTCATTTTCAGCGTCTCTCATGTTCCTTGGTACTTGAGCATGTTTGACACAAGGTCTCAAGCGTCTCGGTGTGGCTCTTCCCAGAATTTACAGCAAAAGCGGAGCTCCTCCATACGTTCGCCTCTCGTGCGCAAGAGGCCAGAATTGTGTCAGCATGAACGTTTTCGAAGCACAACCAATGAAAACATTGCCAACATATGACAAGCTTATGAATGTGTTTGCAGATGAATTATAATGAAAGCCACAATGGTTAACTCCAGTTACGTCTTAGCGAGCACGTTGAAGCCATTTTGCCGCGACGCGTCGTGTCGAGGCTCACTGGCTTGGCTTACGGGAGAACACACACACGTGCACACAGCAACCTTCATGCTACATGATTTGTTTTTGAATGAGATTTTTCTCTGGAATTTCCAGGACCTTCCTGAAAATGGCGCGTCACCTCACGCGTGTGCGGATCTTGTCGATGCAAAACAGATGTCACATGCCTTGAACAGGCTGTTGGCGTTAAACAACGAATCATGTTTGTGGTGCAGAACGAACCGGCGGCGGTTCCCGTCCTGGACGACGTCATGGACGACGTCAAGAGAGACCAATTGCTGCCCGGAAGCGTCGGCGGAGACACGTTGGAGACGTCCGAAAGTGACATTGTTGTCCTGGAGGAGAGTGTTGAGATTTCCTCTCCTGCTGTGGTCGCCACTTCTGCAACTGAAACTGGCAGTGAGTCTTTTTGGCAAACCGCGTTGTCAACACATGCAAATGTCACCCATGTTTTGAAAGAGTTCCTTTGGTTCTCTCAACTACAGTACTTTGAAGTATGATTTGTAGTAGCTGGTCAGTTAGGGTTCCAAACAATCCAAGTCGATCCTTTATGGCTGACGTAAACCACTGCCGGTCCCTCGTTGGTCGAGCATTTTCATCTTTCGATCTGTTTTGTTATGGAAAACCAACCACCACTAAGCCAAGTACATTAATGAACTCCTATTTGGCCGGTACCGGTCCACAGCCCAGTTGGTATCGGCCCGCACAGAGAGACTGAACAAAAACATATTGTTATAGATTTCAAGCTAGCAAAAAGAAAACAAATTAAACAAAAAACATATTTGGGAAGCTTCTTGGGAAAGGGTAAAAGGCCAAACGAGGAGACAGAGGAAGAGCCTACAACTTCCATTAAAAAGGAAGCTACGGTAAGAGGCAATATCGTCCGTGCTTCTCTACGGGTTCATCGCCGCAGGTGTGCACCAAACCCGCTCCACGTAGTATGTGGTGACAGGATCGCGAATGAGACAACCAAGCCTTTAAAACTACCAAGAAAACACTGATTGATTTCCTACATCTTTGGGAAGCAGAATTTTCCGTATTGACGGCGATCAAAAACAAAATACGCCGTAGACTGGACTGGACATAAGAAACAGACTTTGGGTGCCATTGTCTTTTTGCTTGTTTCTATGCCGGTCTGCAAGTATTTCCTTACCTGAAGTCCGTCTGTGGTGCAAAAAAAGGTTGGGGACTGCTATACTATGGAATTCCTCCAAATCAGCCCCAATACGAACCAGGAATAGACTAGACAGATAGGCAACAGTAAATTGCCAAGGTTTTTTTCTATTATGACAAACAATGTGGGTGGAGCATTGCAGTGAAGATGTTTTCCACCACTGACTATCAAACTGTCATCACTGGAGATGATTATATCTCCACCAGAATCAGAATCCAAAGATGAGCCAAACTCGTGTCGCCTACGCTACGCAAGTTTCACTGGATTTGTTTTTTCAGGCATCAAGGAAGAGGGTCTGCTTCTGGAGAACACCGTGCAGACCACCGCTGCAGATAAACCCCCAGACAAAGACCAACAGGAGCCTCCCGCATCTGAGGAGCAAGATGGCATCACGTCGCCTGAACCGCCAGCGTTGGTGGAGGCCTCAGGCACGGGTGAGCTGGAGAACCTGCTATGGCCGGAGGCAACGCCGGCGGCGGAAGATACTGAAGACGTGGTCATTCTGGAGGAGGAGCATCTGGACGATGGTTTCGACACCGAAGACCTCCTCACGAGTGCAACAGCAGAGGACGACTTTGTTCCTGATGTAGCGAGTGAGGCAACTGAAGAAGGAGACTCTAAACATCATGGGGAACCTGCGGTTGCAGAAGCTGACATGCAAGAACCAACAGAGAGTGAAGGACAAACTCCCGAGGAAGCAGCGGACTCAGTTGAGGAAGCGCCAACGCCACTTGAAGAACCTCCAGAAGC
This sequence comes from Phycodurus eques, assembly GCF_024500275.1. Taxonomy (NCBI): domain Eukaryota; kingdom Metazoa; phylum Chordata; class Actinopteri; order Syngnathiformes; family Syngnathidae; genus Phycodurus; species Phycodurus eques. The sequence goes on from NC_084536.1 coordinate 2,628,927, forward strand.
TTCCGAAATCGTTACCGACGATCTCGTAGATGACGACATCTTGCTGGTCAACAAGGACGCACTTGAACCATCGGTCAGCGTTCCTTTGAGCCCCGCCCAACCGACCGCAATGTCTGCCGAGAAGGAGTCACCCTTCACGCGTGTCGCTGATGTCAAGAGAGCCGTCAAGGGCCAACCCGAGATCGTCGTCCCTTCACTCGTGGAGGTAAGCCTGAATGCGGTGCAGGAGGTAAGAAGGATGACGCTAGTTGACAACCGATTTGACTCATAGGAAACCACCTTTGTTCCTTAGATCCAGAACAGTGATGAAAACGATTCTCCCATGGAAGACCTCGCTTATGACGTCTTTAATTACGGTTTGATCAACCACACGGAAGAGGGCAGCACGGGATTCCCATTCAGCGTGTCACGCGGCACCGATCCGGCCGGCATCGCCGTGCCGGCCAACCCTGGCCGAGCGCTCATGGTGTTCTTCAGCCTGAGGGTGACCAACATGATTTTCTCTGAGGATCTCTTCAACAAGAGTTCGCCAGAGTACAAAGCATTGGAGCAACGCTTCCTGCAACTGGTACACCTCAAAAGAAAAGTCACTTGTGGTAATCTACCGTATATTTTCACTAACACGTGTGCAATCTTGTCCTCAAGCTTGTGCCCTACCTCCAGTCCAACCTGAGCAACTTTGAGAACTTGGAAATCCTCAACTTCCGCAACGGGAGCATCGTGGTCAACAGCCGAATGAAGTTCGGCAAGCCCGTGGCTCAAGGCGTCACCACCACCGTGTATCTGATCCTGGAGGACTTCTGCAACACGGCCTACCAGACCATGAACCTGGCCATCGATAAGTACTCCTTGGACGTTGAGTCAGGTTGGTATTTTGCTGCCAGATTTCTAGACTGGGACGCGTGTAGTGGAGCGTGAAGTGTATTGGCGGTGTGGTATAATAACAACACAATTCGTGTGATTTCCCCCCCCCAAACTAAAAAAGTCAACAACAACAACAACAAAAAAGAGTATTTCCTCAGGTGAGCGGGGGTGCAGCAGCTCTGTCGGGACATGACATCAACAAGAGCGGGTCAACTAACTCACCACCAAACATCAAGGCCACCGTCACGCCCATTACGTCAACCTGGAAAACGTCTTTACGGAATATGAGACCGTATTTCTAATATTCCATCCCCGAAAACGGTGACTCGTGTTTATGTTTGCAATGCAGACTGTCAAAGTCTTTCTAAGTCACACGCTTTGCACACTGCTGAGGTCACACACAAAAAAAACATGACTAAGGTCTTTTTTTTGCTGGTCATATATTCCTCCTCTGGAGCAAGAAATTTCAAACACATGTCGGCTTTCTTTTATTGCTCTCTTGCTGATAGAACCAACATGGCTAATCCATTTATTATTTCGACAGAAAACCTCTCGCAGAAACAGATGACAACTGTGAAGGATCGTCTTTACAGTTTTGTTGCACCTATAGCAAAAAAGCTAACTTAGCCACTCTTGTTTTTGCTATCTCTGCTGCTAACATGATCAGTTGTCACGAACATCTGAAACACAATTTGTCAACTTCACATCAGTTTGCTGTTTCATGCTTCTTTCTACTTTATGTGCTAAATAGTACCCCGACAAAAGCAGAGTGTAGGATTACGGGGCACATGTTTTGGGAGCATTTATTTTATTCAAAGGAACTGAAACTGTTCCGCTTGGCCTAGTAGTCATGCAGTATTTCGACCAATTGATACAGTTCAGATCAGTGAACCAAGATCAGTCCTACGGTTCCACACTTATCACTGTAATTGATGTCAACCAATCAACAGACAGGAGGTCTACCTGCGCACGACAAGAACAAGAGAAATGTACTATACTACTGTGAACGGTACAGCTACAAAACTAGGACAGCACTGGTTGGGCATTTTATGAGCCATGACAATGGAAATGCCCCACAATTCATAGGATCTCAAATTAAACCGAGCTGCTCTGCTTGTTAAAGTTCCGTTTGCTTCTCCACGGTACAGTTTGTTTTGGTATACTCTGCTCAAGTTTGCATTTCCACAGCGGGATGATCCCAATTCCCTGTTCACCAATCAATGGGAAGCAGCACGGCTCGCTCCATTCAACATCAGTGAAAGGAAGCGTACAAAACTGAAGCAAACTATGGCTTTCAGTCAACTTTTCCACCAAGTACAATGGTCCAGAAACAGTTCAGGGAACTTTATTCCAACCAAAATGGAATCATACAGCTTGGATATTTTGGGAGCCTTTACATTGGAAAGGCAGAAAAGGTGAAAATGAAGCAAACTCTTCTGTTCGCTAAGGTTTTGTTCGGCTCTCCACACTAAGGTTTGTAATACCTGGATCGACTACTGAAATGCGATCGGGACCCTGTTAATAGGGCCCTTTCGGGACCCTTTACTATGGAAACAGGGAGCCCATTTGCTGACGCTTTGTTCTGTTCTGCTTGATGCAATTGAGACCTCATGCCACATTGCCAACAAGCAGTAAAGTTCAGTTTGGTTCGCCACGGTACGCTGTGGTTTTGAATATTTTCAACGGTGACTTAAATGACATACTCCAACAAAAGCGCCAGTCGAGTATTTCGGGACCTTTTACTATGGAAACAGAGGGACGGGTGCTGAATTTTCCATAACTCTTGTGTTTGGTGGAAATTAGACCTAAAGCCACCTTGCCACCAAGCTACTGTAATCAATTTGGTTTGCCACCGTACAGTACTGTTTTCATTGGTAAACTGACTCCCACCGCGGCCTGCGGATTTGTGGAAGCTCTGTAACTTGGATCAACCAGAATAAACGCAGAGCTGTGTGCTAACATACTTTGTATCCCCCCCAAAAAAAAAAAACATTTCACAAACTGCAACTAGCACCCCAACATGTATGTGCTAAAAAAAGGCAAACTAGCCCCCTTTCTCATTTACAGGCCGATACCGCATGTACTAAACGTGTTTTTGATCCGCTTTGACATTTACCGCATCATAACATTCCTGCGGTTCTGCGACTTGCAGGCGACCAGGCCGACCCCTGCAAGTTCCAGGCGTGCAACGAGTACGCCGAGTGCAAGGTGAACAAGTGGTCGGGCGAGGCCGAGTGCGTGTGCAACGCGGGCTACTTCAGCGTGGACGGCCTGCCTTGTCAGAGCATCTGCGAGCTGCGCAACGACTTCTGCCTCAACGACGGCAAGTGTGACATCATCCCCGGCCAGGGAGCCATCTGCAGGTGGGTGGAGATTAGGACGGGAAATGATCCATGTGCGCGTGGGTCAGGCGTGCAAGCCTGCAGGATTTCGAGGCTTAAATCACAGCAGGCACGTCTCGTCTTTTGCGTCGAAACGTGCGGGAGGAGTGCAGAACGTCTCCTGCGGCTTTTAGATTTGCCCGCGAGTCCAACGTCTCGCCGTCCCACGCTCCATCTCATACTGAGAAAGCATCCCAATTATATACAACATAGTGCATTTGAGCTCAGAACACTGCGTTTCTTTTTCCACTCACAATGACGATATATACAAACGTGGACTTGCTTGAACCCTTCATAGAATACTCAATTGCAGTACTTTCACAAATGTAACCCTATTGTATACCATATTTCCTCAAATAGTGGCTGTCCCTTGTGGAGACACCACACCCGCCAATAAGTGGTCCGCATTCACTTAAGAAAAATAAACGCCTCCCTCAAATCGACGACTCAGCAAGTATCCACCTGTCAGCGTCTCAGTTCTACATAGTTACATTTCAAAAGCTGGTCTTTTAGTCGTAGTAAAATGAGGACTATATTACTAAATTCAAGCACGATTATTTGCCAATAGAACAGGAAAATTTCACTTGGCGATACATCTAAAAACAAGTCAAAATCGATAGCCTCAAAGCCTTGAAACTATTTACTATCTATTTATACTAGCTGCACCTATATCATTGTGGTATTTCTTTTAAACTAATCTTACTCATCAGCAGTAATAATAACAAGTTATAATACTTGATTCAAATTTGTAAGGAAAAAAAATGCGTGAAGCAATTGAAATACTCTTACACAAAAACTGCCCGGTATGAAGAAATACTTTGGCAGACAAAGAGCAGTCATATTTCGCCTCGATTTGTGATATATCTTGGCTATATTTTTCTTCTTGCAGCGTTACCTGCCGAGCCCTGAGGAAACCCGTTGCTAACCAAAAGAGCAGCGCCTACCGAGGCATGTAAGCAGCCTCTGAGATGAATCAAAGTGTGGATGGAGCCTTACTGCGTTAACAACTGACCCGCAGAGTCGTAAAGAGGACGAACCATGTACCATACGTGCTTCTAATGCCTCATAGTGCGACGCGTGGCATCCATTTTGACTCCATATTAATATCTAGTAAGCGTTGTAATTATCTTTAAAAGAATACTGTGCCTCAGGTAGGTTTTCAGCCCGCATTTTTTCAATGTCCCAGATAGAATCTTTCTTGTTGTTTTATTATGCCCATGCATGTGGTTTAACCTGACAAAGGGGAGATTTGGAACATGTGGTTGTTGTGCTCACTGCGGTTTTACCCAAATAACTATAAACAGATGCGCTGGAGGCTCTTCGCCAAACACAACACAACACAACACAATAAAGTACTTCATGTTGTCTGGGGGACCTCATAAAGTAAATAAATGACGGTTGACCTTATATTTTTAACACAGCCCCTAATGTACGTACACTGAAATGTTAAAACAAAACACACATATAAAAATACTCTACCTTTTGAACACAAGTAACAAGCATATGGCAGCTAATCAGTTGGCGGCTAGTGTGAGAAGCTAACTTCCCGGTCTACACGTCCACTCAGTGCTGCTCCTTATCAGACAGCACAGAACAGACGGACCCAAATGCATGACACTGCTCACACAAGAAACAAATCAAAGTCTTTGGTCTGCAAAAGACTCCTGCTGACAGTCCTATCGAACCAATGGGAGAAGCGTTTTGGTCACATTTCAAGGTTCCGCTTCACATCTCGTAAAAACAAAATGGACTTATACAGGTGTCGTGTCGGAGAAAACTGGTGGTACCGAGGAGAGCACTGCGAGGAGTACGTATCCGAGCCTCTGGTGGTCGGCATCGCGGTGGCCTCAGTGGCCGGATTCCTCATGGTTGCGTCTGGAGTCATCTTCTTCCTCGCCAGGACTTTACGGGATCAGTACGATAAGGATGAGTCAGAGGACCCGATACGGTAAGGGAACTTTTTCACCGCTTCACCATTTGTGATTGCAACGTCCTGCATCTTCCCCATACCCCGAAGGCCTGAACTCACAGACTAGACTAGACTAGACTAGACTAGACTCTACCAGATTCAGCTTAGATAAGTCATTCATGAATGTCATCTTGTCTTGCTAAGTCACGTAAGTCTTCGTGAAGTGTTTTTGAGGTCTCGGCGTAAGCTGTTTATTTTCTATCGAACCGTTTCGAACTGGAAGTGGACTACTCCAACCCTGCCGGGTCCAAGGAGGGGAACGGTTCCACTTGCGCTGCAGCAAAGCAAGTGAACCGTTCCAACCATGCTTGAGCCGAGAAAGGATACCGTTCCAACTGTGAAGAAAGTGAACCTTTAGAACCGTACTAGGGCTGAAGAAGTGTCCCGTTTCTACCGTGCTAGGGACATGAACGTGTACCATTCCAACCCGTCTGGCTCCAAAGAAGAGAGCTGTTCCACTTGTGTTAGCGTCAAGGAAGTGAACCGTTAAAACCGGGCGAGAGACAAAGAAGTGCGCTGTAACAACCACGCTAGGCCCAGAGAAGGGAACATTCTAACTGTACTAGAAAGGGAAGTGTACTGATCTAATCGTGCTACAGCCGGTGCAATGTATCATGCTCGCGAATGGTACGAAGCAGGTAAACTAGTCAAACAATCTACAGTTCAGGGGACGACCATACCGACTGTAAAGGATCGAAAAAGTAAGACTTTCCCGGGCTCACATATTGCAGAGCCGCCAAATGTTACGGAACATCCGAACTTTATTGCAGAAATTACTGAACGTTGACTCGTTTTACGGCTATAGAACTGATTGACATGACATCGACTGATTGTCTGACATTACCGTCGCGTCCACATTGAACAGCCGCAAGCTATTTTATTACGCCGCCTGGCTGCCGAGCCGCGGACACCACAGTTCTCTTTGCGTCTGGTGTCATCGCAGCGTAAGTCACTGATCATCGCCTCCGAGGTGGCTAATAAGCTGCACTTAGCATGCTTTTTACAAAAGTGTCAGAAAAGGAGCAGGCGGTGCTAATTGCTAAGCTAACGTTACAAGCAGTCGCAAAACATCGAAATAAGTGGTTTGGTGAAACAATACACTTGTCGCATAGGTCTGGCTGGAGCGGATTGTTTTTCTTCGGACAAGAAAATAATAGGCCAATTAATACGTTTAGAGAAAAATACTCAACCACACAGGACGCCGCGTCTGAACCGGAAATGAATTCGTACGTCACTGCAAACATCACTTCAGAACGTGGGCAGCTTAAAAGTACATTTTTATTATTAGTAAATATCTGTAATATAAACTAACCTTTATTAGTCCCACAGTGGGGAAATTTGCATCATCTCAGCAGCAATTGTGGATATAGGGAATATAAATATGTAATATAACGAAATCTGCTTGAATAGCTTTTTGTTTTTGTTACCAGGGTTGAGAACAAAATTGGTAAAGGTGAATTAATCCATAGACAGATATTTTTGAGGATGGAACGTGGAAATGTCATAAACTGGTACTTTGCCATTACAAGGTTGATGTAATAAAAACATTAAAATAACAAATATTGAAACCATAATTTATTAACGATTATGATTATGACTCACACGGAAATTATGACAGACATTTTTAAACATGGAAATTCGGACAAATTGTTCTGTAAGTGAATTTTTATAGGTTGCCAGCTCTGCATAATATGTTTCAAACGGAATACGTTTTGTTTCCGGGGACAGAATGAGGGGCGACATCCTCGGGCTGAACTGGCAGTTTGCCTGGCGACATTAACCACCACACAAATCTTCACTTACCCCTTCTGTCCCTCTTTATTCGTTATCCTTTTTTGGCAGTCACGCCTAGGAAGGACACATTCTATGTCCTCCATCCACAAGTGATGTGCGTGGCGTTGCTGCCTGCAGAGAAAAAGTGCTAATCTCAGTCGGTTTACTGCTCCGACAGGACGCTGATTTGCAGTATTAAGGCAATTGTCCTTGTGATCATCTGGAGTGCGTTTTAGGCTTAGAGGAATTATTCATCTTTATTGAAGGGAGTTAAGAGTACTTGTATTACAGTTCATTCTTTTCAGTTCTTGCTCCCTCGAATATTTTTCGTTTTAGATCGTTTTCACATCGATAGTGTTCCCTTGGGTATTCACACCAGTCCATAAAAATCTGACTGAATAATTTGCTATAGGATCAGGTCAAGGTTGATTGCTTTCCCGCCACTGATTTAGCCGATTCCAGACCAACTGGTTGATTCGGTCAGTAACGGAGTCTGATTACCATGTTCTCATCTGACCCAAGAAACCAAATTCAGTAATTTGCATGTTGGCTGAACCAAAGCAGAGTTCACTGGAAACCAGTTGGTCCACGCCAAACTTTGATTACCATGTTCACACCTGACCAAGGGACAGGTGGCCAAGGAAGGGAAATGTTCCGACCGCGTTGTGGCCACGGAACTGTACGGTTCCAACCGCGCGAGGCCCGAGGAGCTCTACCGTTCCAGCCGTGCTAAGGACGAGGAGTTGCACTGTTACAACTGTGTTTATCGCCAGAGTAGCGTGCCGTGACAACCAAGCTAGCGCCGCAAAATGTACTGTTACAAACACGGAAGTGTACTGTGTTACAGAGGTCTGAGGATCACAGAAGTGTACCGTTCCAACAACACTTCGGGTGGAAAATGAACTAGACTTTGATTAAAACAGACGGAAGTTGCCTGTGTGAAAGAACTGAATTCATCACTCTGTGTCACGATTTTCCACAGGCGTGCAGAGAGCGTTCCGTCGCTAGAGAGGGCGACCAAGTACAACCCCATGTACGAGAGCGAGGCCACCACGGGCTACAGCCACTACTACCGCCGCTACCCCGAGGCTCCCGCCGTCTACAGCAGCGCCAGCGCCGAAGCCTCCACCGACTTCAGCAGCGAGGAGATCCGACACATCTACGAGAACAGCGAACTGACGAAGGAGGTGAGGCACTGTGCGATATCGCACCGCCGACTCCTACGCCTGCTCAGTGTACCCTTTTATCTCCACGTGACGTCATGCTCCTTTCCGACAGGAAATCCAAGACAGGATACGCATCATCGAGCTCTACGCCAAGGACCGTCAGTTTGCAGATTTCGTGCGGCAGCATCAAGCGTAAGCAAACACCATATAGTCTACCGTACACGTGTTCCCCTTCCGTCTGCTGAAAAAGCCTTGCAAGTGCATCCACGTGTTGGAATATTGGAAGTGATTCTTAGGTGTGTGTTTTTCTGCAGTGTTCTGGATACCCGAAGAGAAAGTTCCTCTGCACAGACATGAAACTAGAAGGTATTTCTCGTATATCTGTTATCCCTGAAAGCCATTCAAAGTAGAAGGCTGCCCCTCCATAACATTAAACGGAAAACATGCTGAAAACACAAGCTCGTACAAAAATAAAAGAGTGGCGATCCAATGACAAGCCACGTATTGTCGCCACACAATGCCCTCTATTGAGATTGCAAAGTCAGAAAGTGGTGTTGCGGAATGAAGAGTGTGTAATGTGCCAGGCCACCACTTGGCTGGGAGACAGTCAACGAGTGTTTGTATTGCGGCTCTTACTGGGATTTTGTAGCTCCAGCGCTGCCAAGCTCCGTCGCTTCTGGCTGCAACTTCACATTTCGAGGACAATTAATGCGCCGCCGACTCTCTACCAAACGGAATAATTGGGAACCCCGGGAAGATTGCATTCCTGTGAAGACAACCACATTAGACTAAAGACAACTAGAAGATCCTAAGTCTGTATGACTTGACTGATTGAAAAAATGATGACATTGTGGGAGATACAGTTCCACCCGAGTCCATTCTGTCCTTTTTAAAATGAGTGCCAACTGCCACGCAGCAAACGTTTTTCACTTTTGGGTCACTGCCCCGTTTTGCCTCAATGCAAGCAGACGCAAAACGCAAAAACAAACCAACAACTGTAACATCTTTCCTCAGATCGGCGCCCCTACATCGTATAATGGTTGCTGTATCTCAGTGAGTCAATCATTTATGACAAAATAAAGCCTTCCCTCAAGTAGATACATCTACATCGACAACCAACCGAAGCCCATCAAAACTCATCAACTGACAAACCAAAATCGACCAGCCAACCAAATATGATTTGACCAACTTAAGATAACCTTTCCAATTTGACCATTTTTTATTTTTTATTTTTTATTTTTTTTTCAACCCAGAACAACACCTGTGTATTCCGGAAGGACTGGTCCGGGCAATCAAACAAAGTCTATCACCCAGGACATCTTCACCTCTCACCTCACGTCTTCACGAGGCGACCCGGGAAGCGCTTGCAGACTGTCCTTCCTTCCTCCCTCCTCCTTCCTTAGTGCCTTCCGCTGGACATGTCCCCCCCATGGAAAATGTACTAAAACCTGACATTTTGTCAAACCAGGCGATGACAAAGAACTTCCCGCATTGCTTGTGTACAAACAGTTACAGAGTGTAGCTATTAGAATATTATTGTGACAGTTTTCTCTACTTTTTGTGTGTTTGTGAGGCTCAAAACGAACCGGGAGATGCCGAGTTAGCTGCGATGACGTTGGTTGGTGCTATGCTCGCTGATAATTTGTCGATGTTGTGATGTAGTCATCAACCATGAAAGTGGCAGATTGGGATAAACGCTTGTCTAATAGAGACCTTCGCGTCAAGGTGGGCAAATATTCTCTCCGGTGGAATCGTTTTCTCGACATTTCGAGGCTCCACCGAAACAGACGTTTGGACATGATTGGATGCAACGAGGCAGACGGTGAAGGCAGCGGGCGCGGACCCCTTGCAGTGGCGGTATCCAGGGATAAGTGAGAACACATTTTACCGAGGGAGGACGTTTTGAACAAATGGAGGGCTTTCACACGACATTGCTGAAGAATGGAGAAAAGCGGCAAAAACACTCGGTTGGCAGCAATTCCTTCTTAATGCGACTACCAGTTTGGCCCCGTCATTGTGTTTTCTTTGGTTTTTCTCTCGCATTCCACCCTTGGATGAATTCCACTCCATCAGTGTTGTCCTGCTGAGCACGAAATCGTAGCTGTCCCACTTTGTTATGATGTTTAGCTCGCTTAAGAAAAACTAGGCACACACACACACGCACGCGATGAACCCTTTTTATGTATTTATTTTTGCAATCACTCATTTTTACTACAGCGGAACCTCTGAAGTCCAACCTAGTCGTACCATTCAGAATTTGACCCAATTTGAGGGCGCACAAAACGTCGATTGGCGACAGCGCACCTCACAAAAGAAACGAATTCAAACGACGACTTTTCTTTTTCTTTGGCTTTGCGAAGATCCTGAAAATAGGGAAGGGCAAAATAATTGGATCAATTGATTCTTCCCATTGAGAGTAATGTTTTAAAAAAATGAACAATTGACTAATTGATCATTAGATTTATCCATAATTCATCAAGGCTATTTTATGACTAGCAGTGGTTAATCTATCCCAACTGAATTGGGGTAAGAGATGGGGTACACCCTGGACTGGTCACCAGCCAATCACTGCAATCCTAATTTGACACTTAATGGACCAAGGCAATTTAGTCTAACACTTGTGGATTGTTTAAAATTGAAATTTGTGAGCTGACTTTTGCAGTGCTTTTAACATAATTTATTGCAGCGATTGCATGTACAGTTAATAAAGCATTTAGGTTGGCAACCGTTTGACAGACTATTTCCATTCCCATTATTTACTTTGGGTTTTAAAATTGAATAATGATCATCGAATGGATTGTGGTCAACTTTAGAGGTTCCACTTATGTAAATATAATCTTTGAATTCATCAGTTCGGATACGTCTCCCCAATGTTTCATGACCTAACCATGTACTTTTTATACTATTTATCTAAACGTTTGTTTCCATACTCTGCAGCTGCTTCACTGCGTGTACAAACCAAAGCCATGTGTGCAAAATAAAATGCTTTGTAACACATCAGACTTTCTACGCGACACTTTGGGTTGCTGCACTCTGCCGGGTTGAGGAATTGGCAGCTAATCCCACAAAACAGATTAGCCTCAGGGGTGTGGATTACCGGCCGTGACGGTGTCTAAAAGCGTGCGCCGCCGCTAATCGGACTACGTCTCACACACACACACGGGCGCGCGCGCACACACACACACACACGCGCGCGTTGCATGTGTGTGTCAACATTGAGCAATGTGGCACAAGCGCGTGGGCGTGTTGATGTTGCAAGCGACAAACAAATGGATGCAGATGCTTGTAATTGTTTACTTTGTTGAACTCAGTGATGCCGTCAGTCGCAACGGCCTTATTGCGTTTGTTTGTTTTTTTTTTTTTTTTTTTTTTTTTAAATGTGAAAAAGAAGTTAGTTACACAGAGGAGAACTTCAACGAGGTCGTCCATTCGAACGGTAGTACTGAGGAATATTTCAATAAGCTGTTTCACCGCGAAGGTGTGTAAAGTCCTGATGAAACGCGGAAGGGAGAGTAAGGCGTCCGCAATTCAGCGAGGCCTTGGAAGCTGCCAAATAAAAAGAGGTGCAGTGGTTCTCCTAAGGCGCCAAGAGGGACTCCTCCATATTGTACTGATGAGTCATTTTAGGGGAAGGAAAAGTTCACTTAAAATCTGCATGATCAGCATTGATGGGGGCTGTTTTTCAGTTTTTTCACTGGATGGGCTAACTCTCGAAACTCCTCCTGGCACTCCAATGGAAAATGAGACTGCAAGAGAGGCCCATGCATCAACTTGACTGAAGGCCTCATCAATCTCCCGCCGCGCATTTCCAACGCAGCATCGACGAGCGTCTAAAAGGCACTCGCGTTGGAAATGCGAGAGCTGGTGTCCGTGGCAACCAGCGTGAAATAGAATACGCGGCATCATAACGAATCGGTCGGGGATGGTTTTGCTTTGCGGTCGCACTTCACTTGACAGTAATGATAGCCTGCAGGGGATACGGCGGACGTCTCAATGAGCCTGCACGCAGACACGCTTTGCCTCTTGCGCACTCTCCTCAAATGTCCTATAAAACCTGGAGAATTTATGAGCGTGTGCTGTAAATAAAGAAGCCAGTGTAGAAGGCAGATTGTATTCAAGTGTACACAAATATCAGCGGTGGAAACTAACTAAGTACAAATACTTTGTTACTGTACTTAAGTCGATTTTTCAGGTACTTTACTTGAGCACAGTGGATCCGCGCTATTCGTGGAGGAAAGAGACCAGGCCTGACCACCAATAGCAGAAATCTGCGAATAATTGATGCCCATTATAATTGCATTTATTTTTTCTAATCCTTTTTAGCCCCCACAACTCTTGAATAAGCAGGGGATGTACCGCCTGGAAGCGTTTTGGGGGCCTGGTTCCCACACACACGCACACAAAAAGAAAACAAAATTGTTCATTTGTTTTCGTTTTGTTTGTTCAGTTGACGATGTTAGCGGAGTAAAGGGAACGCTGTTGGCCTAAAAGCACGAGCCATTGCTCAACAGCTTTTATTCTTCTCTTTCTAATTGTGCTGATTTATGATTTGTATATTATGGATTATTATGGATTTGTGCTTGAGTACATTCCAGCCAATACTTTTTTTTTTTTTTTTTTTTTACTTCCATTTAAGTGAAGTGGTTGAATCAGTACGCCTATTATCATCTTTTTGGTTTGGTTTTTGTAACACGTGTACTTCGACTTCAGTGCAGATGATTGCAATTGCCATTCTTTCCTATGAGGCAATCTGTTATCAACGCAACTTCAAGAGTCGATTGCGCTTTTTTTGAAACCTCGATGATGATCGTAAATTGCTAAGTGAGATTGATGTCATCACGTTCGTGAGGGCTCCGCAGTTCCTTTTGGCCCCTTGGAGCATTTTCAACGTCTTTTTGCTTTTCACTTGGGTTAGATCTCATCGGCATGTCAAGCGGACGTTTGTGGTTAAACTAACAACGAGACCACCGCAAGTGTTCTCGCCAGTCACCTGACCCCAACCAAAGCGGAGATGTCCTCGCTGTGCGGCCACCGAGAGGATGATTCCAGAGAATTGTTTTGGACAAGCAAGGCGGCCCCTCAGATGTTTAGTGGAGAGCAACGCATTGGAATTTGTGTCAGGCGGTTCCCAAAAGGTCCCGCTTGAAACACAACACGATGCTTTCGCAGGTGCGGCCCCCTCGACTTTGCCCACATGTATTTTGTCTGAAAACACTTTGATCTCGATGTCGAAGTTTGATTTATACGCCGCAGATGTCCCAGGCCGTCGGGATGAATCGACAGAGCGATGACTGTAAACCGAATATCTGCGGTGAGGGAGCTTTGCGGTCCGTTCGGCTCCGAGTTGGGGGAGCCTCGTAAAAGGCCGACCGTGATGAGGACCGCCTTGTTTCCTCGCAACACCGTCGCCAACGATCAGCGGTGCTGTCAATGGAGGTTCAATAAATTCTTGATTGTCCTGCCGTCAACCCGATAGTGGGACCTCACTTTGGGGGATTTTCTTTCTAATATTCCGAATTGGTATCCAAAACATCTTTAATGGTCAAGTATCAACAAGAAGATGGTTTGTAAATGCAACTTGAAGAATTGTTTTATGTCCGGTTCATGCATTACGTTAATTATCCGTACTGCGTGTAACTTTAGGTTAGCTAACGTTACCTTACTTAACTTTCTTTCGTTATGTTAAATGGCTTCAGTTTACTTTGTGACGTTAACTTACTTCACCTTGGATAACTTTACCTTATATCGCCTTATGTTACATTAGATCGTCTTACAGTTACTTTATTTAGTAGTTAACGCCACGTGACTGTATATCAGTTCCCTTTGTTTCGTCACGTCACATGACTTTATGTTAGATTCTTTTGTAACGGAGTAATGTTGTAAAATAGTTATGTCACGTAAAATCATTTTCGGGCGAGAGTTTATGTTAAGTTGCGTTGCTTTTGGTGACCGGTGTTTTACCTGACTGGACACAACTTTCCATCAGTTAACTTTATATTTGTTAAATGTTTCGTAATGTGAAATAACCTGGCGTTCGTTGCCTTCGTACTATTAAGCTACATCACGTTACGTTTGTTTTTTTTTTTTTTGCTTTTAAGTTACCTAGCGTATGAAATGCGCTATATAAATACATTTGCTTTGCTTTACCTTAGTATATATGTATATATATTTGAGGTTCGCTAGCTTCACATGACATCAGTTAACTTTCCGTTTCGTTGGATAACTTTGTTTTACTTTACGTTAAATGAATTTACATTACCTTACTATACTGTATGTAATTTTACATCAGTTAACTTTGTTACGTTAGTTTTTTTTTTTTTTTTTTTTTAGTCTCGCCACCTTATGTTAGATTGTGAAATACATAAAAAAAATACATACAATTAATATATATATATATATATATATATACACACAGAGCTTCGCTTCTTCCAAAAGTCTGCGCGAACTGAAAGTTAATCGGAGAGCAATCACGGGAATAACGTCTCGAGTGAGCGGCGGAAATCTGCTTTACGGGGGTCAGAAAGCGCAGACGTCTGACGAGACGCCGCAGCTAAAGCAACAAGGACTTTGTTTGGGTCTTCAATCACGTCGGGCGCCGGCGACACGGCGTCTTCGGATCGCTTCGGCTCGGTGCGTTCCGAGAATGGAGCGAACGAGCACATTTTCGAACGTCGCCCCGTCGGTACGTGCAGACGCGCAGCATGTGAAACCCTCCCGGGTTGTTGTTACGATTGCTTCTTTATCAGATTGGCTGTTACTTTACGCCACTTCACGTTTCATTTGAGCACTTTAGTGATGTTACTTATTGTCATGTTAGCTTACGGCGCGTTAGGTTACATTACTCTGCGTTACTTTTAGTTTCTTTACGTTCTGTTTTTACTTTATATTTGTTAGTGCTTCACTGCTTTGTGAAAAACAGTAGTTAACTTTGCTTGACTGTTTTATATGCTTTTGTATTTGAATACAAAGCGCGGCGAACTTCCTTTCCTTTCCACCCGCAAGGTAGTTCAGGATGTGGTGACTTAAAACATTACCTGCACAAGTAATAACGATTTTATGGGAAAATGAACGATACCATGACAAATCGTAGCCATTTCTTTCTTTGTCGTGATTTGGCTCCCTCGAGCGTCGCCGACATCTTTGGGCTTCCAGTTTGCGGTTTGGTACACTCACGGTTTCTCCTGCAAAGTGAGCGCTTGGCCTCCGGGCGCTCGCGGTGGTTCGGTCTTTAGCGGGAAGGTTTGAACGTCCGACGGGGGCTTCTCTGCGTAGTCGGGTTTCGATTCAGGGCGGCCTGTCCGGCAGCGGCGCGGAACAGATGGCGATTTATCAGCGAGATCTTCGGCACTGTCCTGGCGATTGTGGCTATGGTCCACAAAGTCCCGGCGCCGTACCAAGGCGAAGGTCAGCGTAAACAAAACAAACGCCGATAAACGAAAATGGTTGCACTCCCTCCTCACTCGTGCCGCTCGTTCCTTCTCAAGAAGCTCGTGGAGTGATGTGATCGCCGAAAAAGGTTTCTCCTGCTCCGAGGGTCACAGAGGACGAGACCACTGCGACGAGTGGTCACAATTTATGATGATGACTTTGAATATGATTGCAACGTAAACGAGTCAGCGATGGTGTAGCGGTCCACTCGCCTGACTTTGGCGCGGGCAGCGTGGGTTCAGTGACGGTGCCGACGGTTGTCCGTGTCTATATGTGCCCCGCGACGGGCCGGCGACCAGTTCCGGGGTGTTGTCGGCCTTTTGCCCGAAGTCGGCTGGGATAGGCTCCGGCGCCCCGCGAGCCCGGCCAGGGTGAGCGCTGTTGACAATCTCAAAGTAGATTAAACACTACGATTGGCTGAGGGCTTACAACTTGCAACTTTTAGCAATGTTCGTCGTTTCCCAAACCCAAAACGAATTCAGCTCGCATTTTGAATTGTAAGACTTTTGCGGGATCGCCATTTGAAAATATTTGGTTGGACCTGAGACCCTTATTTAAAAACTAACATCTGTTTTTTTTGTTTTTGTTTTCATTCAAACCTGAACCTTTGTTCAATTGAAGAGACTTTTTATACCCGAGGTTTTGGTGAGAACTCAGAGCTTTTTCACAACTTACGAAGCGTATTTTCACAAACGAATTGAGCCACAAATTCTTCGTTTAAACGCTGAGGTTTTGCTTTCATTTTCATACACTTTTCAGCAAGCTTTCATATTTTTCGCAATTTATTTTTGTTTGCTATCCAATGTGTATGACAGCGTATTTTTCCCAAAACCTTTGCTTCAAACTCTGAGGTTTTGTGCAACTTTGGAGACATTCCCCCCAAATGTATGCATTAAACTCCAAGATGTTGTTCTTCCAAACTGTATTTTCCCTGCCCAAATTTGGGGTTGAAACACAGAGGTTTTATGTGACATTAAAAATGCAGCATAAAACATGTGGTTTTGGACTGTGAGCTCCCAAATGCCGTACTTCTCCTGAGGTTTTGGTTTGAAGGCCAACATTTCGTCGGTCTCTTCAGATCCTCCAAGTGCAAGGTTGTGTGCGACTTCATCGGCGTCCACCACTCCAGAGATCTTAAAAATCAGCCCTTTTCTATTATTTGTTTGAATTCTGAGATTTTGCGCAACTTTCCAAGTCATATTTTGGGTGTTATTCCAAACCGTACGAGCTCACAGATGCCGGACTGGAATACTTCCCGCGTGTGCGTGTGTACACGTTTTGTTGTTCCAAAGCGTTACAGTCACGAGCTGCGCGATTGCGGCGGGCGGCGAAGGGGCGAATATTTGTACAGCGGCTCTCGCGTAAGACGTGAGGAGCAGACGGTTCGGTGGCACGGGAGCGAGCGCTCTCCCGGGAAGCAATGAAAGAGCATCTGAGAAGCATTGGCGAGTGGACGCGGCCGCCGTGACGTCACCCGCACGTTTGTGCGGTTTGCCGTCGAGTCCGAATTCCCACCCGGGGAGGATTTGACAGGCGGAGGTGGTCGTACGTCGAGCAGAGGGTGGAGGGAGAGAAGCGCGAGGGATCGGATTTCGCTTGTTGTCGTCGGGGTTGCGGGCGGGCCGACTCGACTGGTCGAGAGGCGGGGTACGCCCCGGATTGGTCGCCGGCCACACGTAGACAAACGACCATTCGTACTCGCACGTTTCAAGTCCACCTACGGGCAATTTCAAGTCGTTAGTTAACCCAAAGTTTGCCAATGCGATGCGGCGGAACCCGAGCGAACTCTCGCACGCCGTGCGCGGTTCCGCAACTGTTTCGCAACTCGTGGCCGATTTTATCGGCGATTCAAATTTGAATGCGCGATGTTACAACTGGCCAATCAAAATCAAGAGCCGAACGTCCGAAGCGTCGGCGGGATCGGGAAGCGGTTCAGATTTGGCCGTGAGGTTTGACAGCGATATAAACACCTCAGGAAAGGTGGATTTTAGAACGAGTGGAGGTCAGTTCAGAGTTTGGATCGAGATTTAATAGTTTGGATACTCGAGTTTAGACGGCGTTTATAGAGTTTGGATAGCGTTTATAGTTCGGAGAGAGAGAAGCTCTCTGGAGTAGAGGCAAAAATGGACCCCAATTTGTAGAATCTTGCTGCAATCTGACAATGAGTGGGCGAGCAACAAAGCCTTAAGTAGGTGGGTGTGGCTGACTGGCGGAGGTGGGCGTGGCTGACCGTGGCCGAAAAGACTGCGGAAAACCGTTTTTGGACAATCTACACGGATAATCCATCCATCCATCCATCCATCCATCCATTTTCTGAGCCGCTTCTCCTCACGAGGGTCGCGGGCGTGCCGGAGCCAATCCCAGCCGTCATCGGGCAGGAGGCGGGGTACACCCTGAACCGGTTGCCAGCCAATCGCAGGGCACACAGAAACAAACAACCATTTTCACTCACATTCACACCTACGGGCAATTTAGAGTCTCCAAATAATGCATGTTTTTGGGATGTGGGAGGAAACCGGAGTGTCCGGAGAAAAGCCACGCAGGCACGGGGAGAACATGCAAACTCCACACGGGCGGGGCCGGGGATTGAACCCGGGTCCTCAGAACTGTGAGGCTGACGCTTTAACCAGTCGCCCACCGTGCCGCCCGCATAATACATAAAAAAAAAAATTCTATTAAACAAGTGCTAATTTAAGCCGAGAAATCATTTGGGGCGGCACGGTGCGAAAAAGGGTTAGAGCGTCAGCCTCACAGTTCTGAGGACCGGGGTTCGAATCCCCGGCCCCCCCTGTGTGGACTTTGCATGTTGTGTGGGTTTTCTCCGCTTTCCTCCCACATCCCCAAAAACACGCGTGCTAGGTTGATCGTAGACTCTAAATTGCCCGTAGGTGTGAATGTGCGTGCGAACGGTTGCTTGTTTATGTGCGCCCTGCGATTGGCTGGCGACCGGTTCAGGGCGTACCCCGCCTCCCGCCCGAAGATAGCTCGGAATAGGCTCCGGCGCTCCCGCGGCCCTCGTGAGGAGAAGCGGCTCGGAAAAGGGATGGACGGTGGAAATCATTTGGTCAGATTTTTTTTTGCCATTCCCAAGAGCCGCAATCGACGCACTAACTGAATGCGTCGCACATGAGCGGATGTGCTCAAGATGCGGCTGCCTGCCTGTGATTACACGCCCGGCCACTAGGCGGTTTCGTGAGCCCTGACCGGCTCGAGCGGTTCCGTGCCTCGTGGGGCTTCGGCTCGCCGTCGCCGGTGAGCCGCGACTCGACCGAATCCGGCTTCGCGCATATCCTACAAAGATATAAAAATAAATGGTCTCTGATCTTCCTGGTGAATCATCCGGAAAAAAAGGCTTCCACTTCCCACTTTGATGTGGGCCAAATTCCCTCCGGGATTCTGGAGGAAAAAAGGGATGGGAAGAAATCCATTTGAGCACTTTTCTAAAGAAAACTAACTGTTGGATGGATCTCCTTTGTTGGTTTGAGTTGGACAGTAGTCGTGTTGAAAGCGCAGACTTCCTAATTCAAATGTCTTGTTGTTTTCTGTCGTATATTTGATTTGGACGGGCCTGGCGCAGCCTCATCGGTTGAGATGTGACCTCAAAAGCGAGCGCTATTGCATTTTTCAGTCATTTGTTCGGATGTCATTGCAAGCTGCGCGCGAGGTTTGGTTCGGAGCCGAGGGCCGACGTCGAGCAGACGCGGGACGCGTCCGCAGAAGGCGCCGTACGGGGAGGCGGCGGCCCGTCAGCCGCAGTGCCGGGTGACGTCGCGCGTCTGCGGCAAGACGGCGGCCTGAAGGGGAGCAAATGAGCTCGCAAAGGTGGAAACAAACCAACAAACAAAAGTTTTAAAAGGGTTATGTTCAGGTTGCTACAGCCAAGATTTTCAAGACAAAAAAAACACTAAAAACGCTACAGAACATTTATGGATGGACATATACTTATTTATTTCTATCTCTAATTAAACTTATACACGTATATGTTTTCTTCTCATGAAATGTTTCTGGAAATCTATTCTCTAAGAAGCTATTTGTAAATGTTTTCCTGGTAATTCTTTTTTACTTTATTCTCAGAATTTTTTCCCCCTCTTAAAATACAACTTTATTTTTTTTCTTATGACATTACTCTTGTAATTTTTTTCATCATAACAAAACATAATTTCAGGTTCCGTATAATTGTATTACGTTCATTTTTGATTTCTTTCCTTTCCTCGAGCAATTTATTTATTTTTTTTTCCTTTTGTTCCAAAATTTTCCCTGGATAATATTCCATGTCTAATGTTTTAACATTTTACATTACATCAGTGGTTGATTTAACTTTACACTTTCGCGAAGGTTAATGTTCAAAAAATATATTTATAACCGTATCTCATTCTTTTATTGAACTTAAAAGTCTGTTTGAGTGCTTTTAACAGATGAATCGACGGGTTGACTTCTGCTTACACTTGTATGACAATAAAGACGATTTTTCAAAGATTGCCGGTACGCTTCGAAAAAGGTTTTTCAGATCGTGACAGTTTGGAGTCTTGGAATGATTGCAAATACAATTGACGTCCAAGGGAAATGTTGTTTTGTAAGTCTACCAAACTGAAATTGGACCAGCGTCGTGGAACTAAATGAAAGGTTTTGCTGTATGCTCGTTTTTTTTTTTTTTTTTTAATCCCCCCCCCCCCCCCCGATCCGACCCTGGAAGTGGAATACGTTAACGGAAAGCGATCCAAGGGCGCATATAGGATCGGATGCACTCGGAATAAGCTAAGTGGCGCAAAACGCGGGCTGCCCTGAGTTTTACGGCCACGATGAAGCGTCCATTGTTAGCGAGCGGGCCCTTCGGCGTCCTGGCTGATAAATTCTGGCTAAGTTCCTCCTGACAGTCGTATGGGAACCAGATGGTCTTTTGCCCAAACAAAGTCGATGTAATCAGGAGGCTGCGGTTTACACACTAACCTGTCAAATGACAATAAACAATCCAGGCTCGTGCGCTATATTAGAACACGATGCATCGAACCTCGCATGTAGCAAAGACTGTTCCCGTCTATTGGGAATACACTTGGAAGCGTGCGCGTGTGCAGGTGGATTATGGAATGTTGTGGAAAATTAGAAAAGCCTCCGATGGAGAAAAGCCAGTTTGTGGCATTTGAAAGGTGCATTCCATTTTTTTCCAGTGTGTCCGCCGCGACTGACTGTGTCAGCCGCTTACAATTAGACCTGCATGTCTTCAGCGCGTTGGCCCGCTTAATCACGTCCAGACGCGCGCCTCTCAATCATGTCAAGGACCGCAAGCGCAAACAAAAAAAAAAAAAAAAAAACCCCCACACACACAGAAATGCACCGTGATGGTCACACCGCTTCGACAAGCTTCACAACTTGATGGAATGCCGAAGAATTTGATCTTTGACTCAGCAAATTCAAACGGAGCTCCAAAAGCTGCGTCCCACAAATTCCAGGTGTAAACGTTTTTAAATGTCGCACAAGTGCAAAAAGAAGTTTACTACCGCTGAACAGAAGATGTAAAAAAACAAAACAAAACAAAAACACAGCGGCAGCTCTCCAAAGAGGGCGCTTGGGCGCCGCCGCACCGCTGCCGGGTCAGCGTGGCCTTTGTCGCAGCTCGACTCCCAAAATCAAGATCTTCTTTCAATCTTCATTTTAAATGTCTTTTTTGGAAGAATTTAGCTCAACGAAATTGTTAGGATTTGAGATTTTTGCAAGCTGTGCTTGCCGACGCCGTTGAAACGTATTCCAAATAAAATTCGATTGAACGAGAACAACGCTCTCGAACTGCTCAACCTTGACGATGATTTTTAAAAACAGCGTTTTATAGTTTCGGTCTCGTCTCGGTCTCGACTCCCGAAAGTCTCGGTTTCTGTGAGTTCTGGTCTCGGGCGAGTCATCGCTCAAGACTAGTTTCGAGCGACGCGATCGTTGGAGATGATCGCCATGATGCTTTTTATTTGGTATGTTTCTACTTGGCTTGAATTTTGGGGGGCTTTTTTGGGTGGGGCGTGGGGGGACGGATTTTGCGTGACTGGCGCAGTACGCCGCCGCCGGTCTCGTCTTCAAGCAGGACTCCAAAGTCTGTATTAGATGTTCTATTATTTGACTTAATGTGTCGAGATACACGTGAGGCAGCGTCGTCCTATGCCGTAGCCAGTCCAGTTTTTTTGTTTGTTTGTTTTTTTGTCGGATTTTGACCACAAAAAACTCTTTTGTGTTTTCCATTTTAGATGAAAGCAGGACTAAAATGCCTCCTTTTAGCTTGAGCGAACAAGAGCGGAAACGATGCCTGGAGTTCAGGCCGACCTTCTGGCAGAAACTTCAGCAGGTATTACCTGAGGCTTTGTCACTGGAAACTATTTTAATGCGAAACACAGCGAGAAGGATTCATAAAAAAAAAAAAAAAAAAGCGTTGCCTTACTAGGACTAATTAGACGCTGGCTCAGTTTTTTTTTTTTTTTTTTGTAGGGAACGTAGTTTTCGAACACCTGCAGCACATTTCTCCACGTCGACCGGGCGGGGTTGAACTTTCACGTGACGCGGCAGTCGTGTCTCGCTATCGTTGGAAATATGTAACCGTTTGGCCTAACACGCTGGTTCCGCCCCCCCCGGCCTCGCTCGCCGCCACGGAAGCTCACCTCACCTCACCTCACCTCACACGCGCCGCAGAGGCGGAAAACAAGTCGACAATCACATCATAATCTTGCAACATGGCAAGAAAGCAGTCGTTAAAGTTCCTGCCCCCGCGACGCGACCTCGGATAAGCGCTAGAAAATGGATGGATGCATGCATGGATATTCCCATGTATCTTTTTGTCTCAGTAGGAAGTATTTTCATTCCTTCTTGCATAACTTCAAGCTTGTTCTCTTAGTTTCACAATCTTTTTTTCCATATGATATTATGACTTTATTCTCGTAAAATTATTTTCTTCGCAACTTTCTTTACAATTTATTCGTGTTTGGTTTCAAGGTTTTCTTAATTTTATGATTTAAAAAAAAAATAATAATAATTTTTTCCCTGTGAAATTGTGACTTTATTCTCGTGAAAATATTGCATTTTCCAACCAAAACACATTTATTCCCACTTTACTCTAATGACAGTCAGATTTATATATTTTTTAAAACTGTATTTTTGATTGATTTCTTAATTTTATGACTCTGTCATAAATTTAGATTTTTTTTTAAATTCTTGCACAATTTTGTTTTGACATTTTTATAATGTTTTGACATTTATTTTATGTTCATTTCTTTCTTGTCATACAATTTTGAGTAATTTGATGGTTTCATTCTTCTAAAAGAGATTACTATTTATTTATTTTGTATTTTTTTGGGGGGTATTGTTGCATAAGTTTCGCTACAGTGTGTCACTGACATCCCGAAAGTGTGAAATTAGGCGGCGCTTGCTTCTTTTCCATCTCACCTCGCGAGCTGGCTGTCCCAAATGTGTCCACATCGCTCCCGTCCCCCAAGCCTTCACGTTTATTTATATGAATCGACCGGAGGACTCTGACGTAGACCAAACCAAAAATGTTTTATTTTTTTTTGTTTTTTGTTCAATCACACGACAAAACCAAGAAAACAAACTGACTTCAATGAGACGACACGTCTTCTTTATATTTGATTGACTTGGTTTTCTCGCTAGCGTTCCGCCCAGTGGTGTTTGGTTTGACTTTTTGACGAATTTGTCCGAACGCAACACCGCAACGGATCTGACATTCAACAATGTGGTCAAAGTGGAGACCTTCAGCTTTAATTGAACAGCTTTCGCTCAATGTTGGAATTGACCATTTAGGGACTGAGAAACCTTTTTTGACTACTTCTAATGTGGGATCGTCAAAAGTATTTTTTGGGACAATTTCCATGATTTCAAATGGAAGCATCATCGCTAATACTGCGCGGGTTTTGTTGTATGTGCGCATACTTGTATGTACGTTTCCGCTTGAACGCGCGATAGCAAGTTGGAGGCGAGGCGGGGTCGTGAATCGCGCGTCGACGCCCTCAAAGCGTACGAACACGCAAACGGGTGACGTGCCGAGAGGCCGCTGTGTTTTCCCTCCGCGCCGACGGTCTCGTGTCTCGGCCGCACTCCGCGAGCGAGCTACAGCAAGCGACCCCCCTCCTCCCTCCCCGTCCAACTTTCCGCTAGTAAACCTGAGAGTGTCTTCAATGCGAAAGCAAACACGAGATGAATCATTTTCAGGGTGTCGCCAGCTGAAAATGACGTCTGCGAAGGGACTTGAGTGAGTGAAGACGCTCGTCTGCATTTCCAATTTGGATGCTAAACGCGGTGGTGGAATCCTTGAAATCCAGGAAGAATGCACTTGATACCGTAAGGCACTTTTAATAACGCACCTGATTGGGTTGCACTTCTTTTCGTTTGCTCGCAAATGCCTTTCCCCGAAGTCAAACCAGGCTGCACAGTTGAGACTTTTCAAAGCGTTGATACCAGTTAGCTCAGTTTAGCATAAATATCCATCCATCCATTTTCTGAGCCGCTTCTCCTCACGCGGGTCGCGGGCGTGCTGGAGCCTATCCCAGCTGTGTTCGGGCGGGAGGCGGGGTACGCCCTGAACCGGTCGCCGGCCAATCGCAGGGCACACAGAAACAAACAACCATTTGCACTCACAGTCACCCCTACGGGCAATTGAGAGTCTTCAATCGACCTAGCACGCATGTTTTTGGGATGTGGGAGGAAACCGGAGAAAACCCACGCAGGCATGGGGAGAACATGCAAACTCCACACACACACATATATATATATATATATATATATATATATATATAAATCATCTGAAAAATGAACAAAACTAAATCACACTAATGTCTTGCATTGCTTATGAAGCTATGATCCGAAATGAACGACTCCTTTTTGCGATTTTACCAGACACGCGGCGCTTCATCTTCTTCGATGGCACAACTGCAGCAGGGCGCAAAAAGTGGCGTATCTTGATTTTTGTGCTCGCTGCGCGTTTGCCCGTCGGGCAGGCCGGTTCGCGCCCGGGGCGGAGGAGCGCCCGGCGCAGCGGCCGTTCGCTCGGCGGGAAGTTGAGATCGTATCTCGTTGAGATCGTGGCACAGCTGGTCGCCGAGCGGGATCGGAATCCACGCTGCCCGCACGGAAGTCGTGAGTATGACGAGGTGAACTTAATGTGCCGTTCCAAAGCCTTCTGGAAAGCATCGCAACCACGCATAAACTGCGAATGCGCGTGCATTGTCGTAACCGCGTAGCTCTCAGCCTGTGCTAAAGTGTGTAAAAAGTATTTGTGTGCGTGTGTGCGTGTGGCTACATCACTGCCAGGCTGCAGTCCACGCACGCCAGCGGATTCGCCTTGTATCCTATCTGCTGTCGGCCGTGATCCTCCTCCCCGTAATGCGGTCATCCGTCTTTCACGTGGACGATATTTAAGCGCACAGTTGAAAGCACTTTGAGACATTGAGACTCACGCTGTGTAATCCCGGCATGTCTTTTCCCAGGTCATAATCATTTGGTTTGGTTTGCAAGGAAATGGTTTTGACATCAAGGCTTGGGGGAATTAAAAACAAAACAAAAAATCCGTGCATGAACATGTTGTTCACCTGAAGTCTTTAGCGGTGCCGGCTGCCGTTTGAGTTGTCGAGCAGCGACCGCAACAAGTGTTCAAGTCATCAGCGCTGACGTCACCGGCCGGGAGAAAGAGGCCAGGTACCGCCTCCGTGTTCCATCAAGTTGTCCCGGCCCCTCGACACAAACTTGGACGCAACGAGGAAACGTGTCATCCTAGCGTCAAGCAAATATAAAGGAACCAAACGCGCCTGCTGATGATGAGCTGACCGACAACAGCGCCGCGGCGGGCGCACACGCGAGCGGGCCGCTACCTTCACTCCAAAAGTTGAATTCCTTCCAGCACCAAAGTTATTTGACAAATATAGACCTGACGGTCCAGTCTGCATATCTGTGGTGACGAGAAGGTGGGGGAAAAGGAACACAGAACTCCACAGGACCCCACCCCCAAATCCGAACCACACAAACCCCCCTTAGCGGGTACTGTATATACGCGGTGCATTCGGAACAGAGGGCACGAGGATAGAGCGCATTGACGCTAGAGGACGGACAGGGAAACTTGACGATTGTACTGAAAGCCGGCCCCTTCGACGGGCTTCGTTGGCATCGGACGCTGCTTTAGAAAAAACGCAAACGGGCGAGTTTTTCAGAGAAGAGCTGGGCATAGTTTCCACAGAAAAAAAAAAACGCCGATCGTTGAATTTGTGAATAGTGAAGCGCGGGGGATTACTGTAATCCCTCCAAAAGGTAAGAAGTCAAAATGTTACCTCCGCCAAGGCTTTGAAACCAAACTATTAAGCAGTGCGCTGAACAATTTGGTCCGCTAGTGAAACACAAACGATGGGGAGACTTGGCAGCGATCTTACAACCACATGCAGGCACACAAGCCACTGTTTAGTTTAAGAGTCAATGCAGTCATATTTTCCACTTGCTACTGAATGCTGAAATGTGACATCTGACATGCTACAAATTGGTTGGAAAAAAAACCTACAAAAAGGAGCAAATCCATGAAATAAAACAATCAGCGTCGAGGTCATCGATTCGAAATCCGACGTCGAACGCCTGCAGCGTTTTCGCCGTTGTCAAACTGGAACACGGCAACTCAATAAGGCGCTGCTGCGTTCAAGGCGTCCGTGAGTGGAAAAATCATCTCGATTATCTTATTTTTTCATTTTTTTCCAGGCGAGGGAAAAAGTGCAGGCAGGCTTAAAAGCCGAGCTGAGAAAAGACCTTCTCGCTCTTGGCCCACAGGGAGACCTTGCTTGCCCGAGTCGCGAGCTTCATGTCCGAACACGCCAATGTCACACTGGGAGGGATTTCTGCCGAGTGGTTTTCCACCCGGTGGTGATTTTTTTTTTCTTCTTCTTCTTCTTCTTCTGGGAGTTTGGTGGCCGGATGAGAGGGGACACAAATCCTGGAGGTTTTCTTCATTGAGTCTGATCCGGCTTACGGAAACTGGCACGAAATGTTGCTCTTTTTTTACGAGACCTTGTCACTTTTCTTTTTTTTCTTTTTTGTCTCTCGGCGACACAGATTTGTGCTTGCGTGGCGGGCGCGTGTTGGCGGGCGAGGCTGACGATGTGCTGAAAAGCCATAAAAAGACGGAAAAGAATGATGACTAAAGCAGAGCGAGGACCCATTGTCCTCCATCCTCCGCTTCATATTTCGGGGCTGCGAAAGAGACTCGAAAGATCCCCAGACACTTCGTTACGTTCGTCCGTATCGCACCGAGCGCTTCGGTTCAGTTCGGTTTAGTTGTTGTTGTCAGAAATTGTGAAATTGC
The DNA here is from genome assembly GCF_024500275.1 of Phycodurus eques. Taxonomy (NCBI): domain Eukaryota; kingdom Metazoa; phylum Chordata; class Actinopteri; order Syngnathiformes; family Syngnathidae; genus Phycodurus; species Phycodurus eques. The sequence continues at coordinate 2,655,828 of NC_084536.1, forward strand.
TGCATTTACAATAATAAAGCCATTGGCGATTTGTTTTCGGGTATTGTTTTCGCTAGGAATATGCGAGTACTAGTATAAGTAGTTTTGGGCCGACACTGGTCTTATTGCAAGGTATCGGGTACTCGTGAAGGCCGCTGATACCAGCCACCGATATCGAAATCGGGCATCAAAATTTGACATTGAGTAAGTCTTCCTCGCCCAGTAGTTGTCGCTACACTGCGCAAGTTGGACACATCGGCGAATCGTCATGTGGGTCAGAAAGAAAGAAAGAAAGAAAACTCTTTGTTCACAATTGCTGTAGATTTCATTATGCTCATAGAAATGTTATGTATCAAAAGTATTAGTGGTGTCAGTTCTTGTTGAGTACCCAATAATCGTACTGGTGCGGGTCTGAGAAAAAAAAAGTGCTATCGAACATCCCCAATGAGCTCAAGAATGAGCTGATGAGACGGTTTGGGGACAAAACTAGAGAGGCCAGACTGAGATGGTTTGGATTCTCAGACCAGGGACGGTGGGTACTGAAAACCGAGCCGCCGTGAAGGTAGGAGGCAAAGAGGACGACGGAAGAGGAGCTTTACGGATGAAGACTTGCCCGCAGCCGGAGTTTGAGCCGAAGACGGCGAGATGGAAGACGATGATTGTTGAGCGGGATTAAACCCAAAGGGAAATCAACGAACGATGTTTGTTTCGACACATAACGGGGGCGACGAAAACAACAACCTCGCTGACTCGAGACCGATGAGCGGAAGGGAGAAGGGGGTGTGATGCTGTCGAATCGATTGCTGCAACTTTTTCTCATTATTCTAATTCTCATTAGACTACCACGCCAATCCAGAGTCAAATGTTATTCCTCAAGTCTGACAATAACAACAAAGAAGCGGAGGCCAAATTCGGCCCCTCGCGCGGCGTTCGACTCAGCAAAGCAGGCCGTCCGTTCGGGCCGTGACGGGAAATAATCAGGAAACGTCGCAACTTCTACTCGAACTCTGGATTTGTTTTGATTCCTAGCCTGTCCAAGTGGGAATTAAAAGAAGTTGCGTAAACATAACGGTGAAAGACAGTGATGAGTGAACCGCAACACATGGTAATCAAAACGATTTGAGAGTTTGAGGCTTAATTCTGACTGGATCCAGCGCTGTAGCGGGAGCATCGTATAGCGCGATTGTTCTGCATGTTGATACAAACCAGACTGAATTCCACGCAGCCGGCTCGGAGGGCCTCTTTCTGGAATCGGGTAATCGCCGAGAGGACAGAAAAAGAACCGTGTGGAAAGAAGAGAGGATGGCGTCAGGACAAGTTGACGTGGAAAGGCCAGATGCAAAGAGAAGCGGCGCGCGTCTGCTCGTGGCGCTTTGGACTTTTCACAGAAAATCCGTGCGTTCCCCTGCATGCGCCGCTGAAGGTGAGTAGCTAATGTATCGGTCAAAACGTGTTTTGCAACGCGGGCCGCCAGAACTGTCCTCCGAACACACACTTTCGCTTCTGACCACATGCTGTATCGCTTCGAAGAAAAAAAGCCAAGAACTGATCGTACTTCATTTGTCCTAAGAAAGCAAATGCGAGCGAGCGCACGTGATGGAACAAAAGGCGCCTTGGCTTTAACGGCCCATTTTCGCACGACCGTAAAATCTGGTGGTTATATGAAATCGCACCATGGATAACCATGACAACAAAAAAAACGAACCAATTAAATTGCAAAAACTTTTGTATTTATGCACTCCGAGCGACAAATAACTTTTCTCAATGATCAAATTGCGCCGAGTGACAAAACGTAATTGTGCAGCAAAGACGTCGCTTGTCACCGAAGCGCCTCAAAGATGCAAACATGTTGACAACGGCGCTAACAACCAATAAAATGTCTTGCTTCAACTTGAAGTGCTATTTAAACACTCCTCATCATCATCGGTTCACATTTTGAAAGCACCAAACGATTGAGAAACGAGATGTCGCCATTGAGAGGCTTCAGACAGGATGTTCTCAGAGGGACGTCGGCACTGATCTTCAGCGTGTCACAAAAAGAGAGACCGGAAGAGTCACAGAAAGGCATCAAAGTGGATGTCCTCGGTTCAAACACCCATTCCGAAAACATCTGCTTGAACATCGGAAAACATTAAAAGTCCACATTGCTGCAAAAAGATTGACGTTTGCGGTGCTGAAGTCGTCCGACAGCAATCATTTTGCTCTTTGTTGCGCCCAAGAAATGTAAGAAATAAATGATGTCGAACAAAATCCATTTGTGCTTCGGACAATATAACGGTCATATATCCTTTTTCCTGTTTTTTTTTAAAGGCAGGTTATGTTATGTAACATGATGTCATGAACCGCCCCCCACCCTCAATCCAGTCGGCAAGTGGGCCGGGTCAGGTTGATTACTCGCCGTGCTCGTTCATCGCTTGAAGCAGACTGTTATTATTATTCTTGTTAATAATATTTAATGGGCTCTCTGGCTGCGATGGAAGCACGCCTTCCATCGCAAAGTCTCGTTTCCTCGGGGGACACGCCCCCGCTGGCGAGCGCCCTCGGTTTCCTGTCTCGTGCAATGACATGTGGGATAATCAGCGAGGGCGGGGACGCCGCACTACGCGTACGCGCACGTGCGGGCCGACATGTGCGCGCCATGCACACGCACTTAGTACACACGTCGTATCCTTGAGGCCCACCAGAAAGTCTTGGCCGGCCACCATTAAAAATTGGAAGGAACGCGCGCGAGTAAACGCTCCACAAACACGTTCAGAAAAATCCAGTTAACTGACCGGTTGTAAACATTGATATGTTGTGCGATTCACACTTAAAAGAAAGCACAAGATGTAAGCAAGCTGTCACAAGGCACGTTTGCGCTACATTTGACCTCGGTGTGTCTCCTTGGCATCGTCGGAGAATATATTTATAGACTGCTTGAGGAGAGACAATGTTTCCATGGAATATAACGGCAGCCCTTAACGATTTGGGGCGACCGATAGCTGACTCGGTGTGCGCGTGCGTGTGTTTATTGGGCAACGTCGGGAGCCAAACCAGGAGGCCTAAGCGCGATGCCGAGATCGGACTCTTTTTTTCAAAATCCGGATGGCTTGGTTAAACTTTCTGGACGCCGTTCGCCTGGCCCGCGCCTCCTTTGGGTTCAGCCAATGTGCTCCAAGGTCCACAACAGACCGTAAACATCTCAGTAAACAGTCTGAACAGTTTGTTGCCCTGGAGAAGGTAGAAAAAGCGAGCCGTGAAGTAGATGGGCTCTCTGGTCTACGAGGCTTCGAGCCCGTAAATATAAAACAAACAAATAATACAGGAATTAGTCGCTGGTTAGGTTTCTTCATTTGGGACGGATACAAGAAATAGTGGCAAAGTTGATGAAACCTTTCAGATGTTCAGGATGGAGAATTCCAGAATGTCATTCCATTTTCAGAGAAAGGATATTTTCATTTGATGCGGCTCTGGTGGATCCGTTGCAACTCGGTAGTCTCCTTAAATATGCACAGAAAGGTGGAAGAGAAACTCATTGAGGCATGGAAACACAAACTGTACATTGACTCAAACTTCAAACTTGTATTTGTTCAAGAAATGGCCGCGATGGCTCCTTTGTTATTTCTTTTTTTTTTTTGGAATTGGTTCTAAGAGGATTTCATAACCGACCGCTACCAGGCGGTTAAACCAAAAGAAAAGCGTCAAAGTGTCATTGAATTGAAAAAGATGAAAGGATGATGACTCGTCAAGCAGACTTGTAGAATTGCAAAACAGCAGAGATGAGTTTGCCAAATCTTTTGAACTTGGTTTTCAAAACGCAGACGAGAGCCTAAATGAAGTGAAGTTGGATAATTTCACGACCGTAATGTGACACGGCACAGCGGTTGGAAATCGCTGCATTAGCGTAGACTGCCCCCCAAAAAGAGGCAAGCGACCACAACGGGTTTGGGGGTGGAGGTCCGTGACCCTGACCTGACGAGCATCTTTCCGCAAGCACTCACACATCCATATTTTCTTTCTTCAGACACAGCACGATTAGAAGCTTAACCCAGGCCTCTCAAAGTCAAGTCCCGAATTACTACAAGCAACCGATCCCTCTCGGTGCTCGTAATGCAACCAAAATCGGAAGGTTGGCCGCGGCTAAACGGTTAAGAACGCGATCCGTGGCCAGAGCGGGGCACTTAACGCTGATTGCTTGCCCAGGGGGCTGGAAATCTGTCCACTGCGCCAGTGCGCGACGAGGGTGGGGAAAGTCGGTCCCTCGCTGTAGACGAATAGACAATCTATTGCCATCATACTGACAATAGATTGAATGCAACGAACAATCAGAAAGTCCTTTGCCGAGAAATCGTGTGCGGTCTGCTTAAAGGGGAAACGTAGGCCATAAAGGCTTTGTGACATTCTTCCGAGGATGAAGAAGGAACGCACACTTACAATTCACTTTTGCCAGCGTGTGGTTCCGTCTCTTGCAAAAGAGCCGCTGCTCACTTTCGTTACCGTGACGACCCCGCGGCGGAGCTGCTACCGGTTGTCAAACAACCCGGCGTCTGAAGCGACTGTAAAGATGACTGAAAAGCATCATTTGCATTTTCACCTGCGGAGGCGGCACTTCATCCCCAAGCAGCCGAAAGAAACGTTTGTCACTTATCGTAGTGTGCAATCCACACACGCGGCGGCGCATGCAGCAGACGCATCTCCGAAATCCAAAATGAAAAGTGTCATGTGCAGATGACAACGTTATTAATGAAAAACTACGGGAAATGCATTTGGTGATGTCACTTGTAACCAGAGATGACGTTTTCAGTTGAGTATTCAAGATGGGTACGATAACAGGGTCATTTTCAAACTTTTTCCAATGTTACTTTGTTTATTTGTTTGTTTCTGGGTTCCGGAACACTGTTGTCACGCAAACCGAAAGGCAAAGGCAACACCCTAAGTTCGAGTTTGGGAAAGGCTGCTGCATCCATTACGATCATGAGTTGAACTCCAAAGCTCGCATTTTATTGACACGCCCGCAATGACAATAATCTTCCTGCGCATTATCAATAAAGCAGCCATTGGAATGCACGGAAAGATGTAGATTGTGTTTGCATTGGAGGCGTTCTGGATGTGACTGCGCACACAAGCGCTCACTGACAGAAGCACAGAGGAGGGAGAGTGAAAACAATGACTCGTGTCAGAGGGTTTCTGCTGCAGATGGAAAGCAGGATTGGTGTGGAGCCACCAGACTAAGCAGGGAGGGGAGAAAAAACAGACGAGAAGGGCGGGAGGTTTGGCTGAAGCGTGTGTGACCCCTCCCCTCCATCACGGAGGTATAGAAGGTGCAGCAGCATCCGAACCTGCAGTCAAGTGTGCCTCGCAAGTCGTGAGCAGCTCGCAGAAGTCGTTCAGCCTCTCGCAGAAACCAAGCTGATACCTGCGCCTGCTAGCCTACGGGACTCGTCCAAACCTCGAGACATCAGCGCTCGTCCGTCCGTCCCGAGATTCCCCAACGCCGAGCGCTGCAGTCATGACGAGGACGCAGCAGCGCTCGCCCAGCTTTCCGGTCCTCTTCCTTGTGGTCCTCATCGCTGGGATAGCTTCGTCGGGTCCCTCCACACCACGCAGGAGCAGAGGTAGGACATGCTCACGTTACCATGTGCCGCTTCATCGGTTCGAGGTGCGTCTCGGTCAGCTGCGATAGGGTCCGGCTTACCTATGGCACCTGGACACGATAAGCGCGAGAAAGTGAACGGATGGGTCTCTGGTTAAAGGCTTGGTCATCGTCTCTCGGCACGTGCCCCCTCGCGTGCAATTCTGGTGGTCTGGAGTTTAAGATCCCACCTGCTATCGAAAGCTTTTCGGCCCTTTCCGTACGAGCCAGAGATCTGAAGGTTCTTAGTCTTCCCCGGAAGAATATCTCAGTGGTTCACCGTATCGTACGTACAAACATCCTCGACGGTCGGTTCACCGTTGCGCCTGAAAACTGTATGAATCCATCTGTTCCGTCCTGACGAATGCCAATGAGGTTCATCCCAAAAGGGAGGCCGTCCCTCACCTGTCCGACTTACCTCGAGAACGAATTTTTCTTTAACCAATCACGTTTCCCTGAAACAAAGAGAGCACAGCTGGTCCGTCACGGGTTTTACTTGGCGGTGTCCTCAGGTTAGGAAGTTCACAGGTTCGACTTGCAAGACTTCCTCACGAGATGAAGTCCCTGGAAGCAATACGGCAAGAGGTGTCGACTTTCTGCTGTTGCTGTTCAAAATCTGAGTTGCACCAGTCTGACTTTAATCAAAGTACCCGCAAACACCACAGCGGTGAAGTCACGTGCCGGACTTAACATGTAGACCGCACACTAAACATCGACAGCGGTTCCAGCAGCACAGATGCATGGGACATTATCACCGCAGTTTTTCAAAGTAGACAAATATGACATACAGGTTGTCTCCCTTTTGGGACGTTGAACAAAAACTGAGCCCGAGCTCCTGGCAGGAGTTTATTTTTTTGTCTCTCTTGCCAACAGGAAAGAAGAAAGAAGTCAAAACACAGACTCAGTAGATCAGATAACTGAGTTGCTGATTGGGAATTTTCCTGTCTCACATTGCACAAACACACCGAAGGCCGTTTTTTTTTCTCTGCTGCCCGCTGGGGCATTCGCAATCATGCTGTTTTTCTCCTGCACGTTGGAGCCCCTTTGAAAACTTTAATGGTTGTGAAAGTGATTTGAGGGGAGCAGCCCGCAGTCCAGCCTGCACGCGGTTAACGCTGCTGGCAAAAGTTGGCTTGTTTTTCTCTTTCTTTTCTGTGGGAAAAGGCAGGTTTGTTTGAGCTTTTCTTGGCTCGAGCACCTGATCTGAGAGTCAAACACATTATGCAAAGAAGCGGTTGTGTTGTCCACTGACCAGAAGGAGGCGACTTCTGTTCCATCAGCCTGCGCCAACTTTTGAAGCAACGCACCCCGTCAACATCTGTTGAAAGCCTGTTTAGAGCCAAGGCATCACGTTTAATCCTGCAAACATGGTCAGAACGGGACCATCCATTTTCTGTACCGCTTCTCCTCACGAGGGTCTCGGGCGTGCCGCAGCCCGTCCCAGCACCCTGAACCGGGCGCCAGCCAATCGCAGGGCACGTAGAAACAAACAACCGTCCGTACTCACATTCACACCTACGGGCAATTTAGAGTCTCCCATTCATGCATGTTTTTGGGATGTGGGAGGAAAGCGGAGCGCCCGGAGAAAACCCACGCAGGCACGGGGAGAACATGCAAACTCCACACAGGCGGGGCCGGGGATTGAACCCCGGTCCTCAGAACTGTGAGGCTGACGCTCTAACCAGTCGGCCACCGTGCCGCCCAAAAACGTGACTAAATTAAAAAATAAAAAAATAATTTCAAAAAACGCAACAATGCACACGCAGGTTTCGATTTATTATATTCTACGCTAAGGCAGTAGTGTAAATTGTAGCAATAGTCAGACTGTATTTAACTTTTTTCAAATTCAATTGTTGGTTTTAACTTTAAAAAAAATGGATAAATCTAATTTATTATACATACTTCATGTGCAGTGCGCCCCGCACTGCACATGAAGGAACACCATGACCTTACGGCAATCTCTCTCACACACCCACGCACACACACGCACACGCACACGCACACGCACACACACGTGCTTGAGGGCGGTTCAAACCTTCTCTTCTTCCCCCTCAACCAGTTTGGTGCACATGTGAGTACGTTGACTGAAATTGGCCCGCAACCCTTGTGAGGAAAATGGACGGATGACTGAAATTGTGCATTTGGAGTTTCATTTTAAAAAGTTTGAAGTTTTTCCAGCAGGACTCTTACAGTATTGCGCCTCGCATTGCGGGAAAGGAGAGCCACAGTCCTCGATGCACTTTTATTTTAATACATTTACTATGTGAATAAAACGTGTGTCTTAAGTTTAAATGTGTTTAAAGTGCACGGGAGGGGTAAAACGATATTTAAAAAATGAATTTTTGGAGATGGTCTCTGTATATTACAGATTTTCACCTGTAGCAGATGAAAATCTGGCACGTAAGCCTGCAAGATGAGCAGCAGTTCATTGGATAGTTACATCTCGCTTCTAAAATTCCAAGAAGCTAAAAAAAAAAAAAAACAACAACAAAAAACAAACAAAACAAAACAAATGGTATCCTAGAAAACAACGTACGACATCACCCCGTTTGCGATCACAACGTTGTATTATTTACGACTGACCCACATTTAGACGATAAATGTCTTGGAAAGAGCGTCGGAGGCAGCCAGACCAAAACGGCGGATCAAGCGCGGATGAAGGATTGTGATGCAACCGGACGAACTCGGAATCCCGGGGTGTCGAGATGACGGAAAGACGGCCGATTCCGCATATCGGAGAGAGAGAAAGCAGCTGCGGCTCCGTTCAAAATATACCCCGAGCCGTTCGTCGTGCGAAAACAGCACGGAGGCCGCCAAGGAAAGTCTGGGGAGTGCGATCCCTGGCGTGACGATCTCCCGCTGGAACGGGCATCGTTCCACAATAGACTCCCACTGATTTATAGCCGATATTCCCTCGGTCCCGTTTTAACTGATATAGGTCACCGGAGCTGTCGTTGCCTTGTCACCATCGAAATGATTTTCAACTGTCTGTGCCGCGGCTGGCACGAGCCTCGGCAAGATTTTTCACACTCCGTTGCCCTAAATGGAGTGCGCCGTAGAACATCTGTTTCGGCTCTTCTCCTCCGACTCCAGCTCGACATCACCTCTTGCGTGCGCGGCAACCCAAGTTTAATTGAGTTAAACGATCACGCGTGTGAGGGGATATAGTTTCTTGGGCAGTGGGCTGCACAAGCAGAAAGTTTATACACTCATTTACCGACACTTCACAACGATCTGTGTGCAAGCGCTCCGCGGCTCACGTTTGCAATTCTCACGTCATTTATACTGAGACCATTTCAAGCGGTACAAATTCGCTGACGCTAATTGGTGGTTTGGTCATACAAGGCGAGGAAATCAGCATGCAAATCCGAAATCCAGGAGTTGACAGTTAATGTACAGTAGTACGTTGACGCATGACCACAATCCCTTTGTCTATGGAGATTGATTATATTTGGAATAATTGGTTCCGGAGTCCAAACTGTCGCGAATATTAAACATGTATTAACTGTGCTGGCGATGTTTTAACTAACATTTTTCCATTCCTAATTGTCATACAAGAATGGCAAGTGAACCTTTCTGTTTAAAACAAGAAAACAATGTACCAACATCATTTTTGACCATTAAGTGCCACTCAAATAGAAGCTTCTGATCATAAGTGACAAATATAGCAAGAAAAGCTAACGTAGCAGTGGAAAGAAAAGTATCAACTTTCATAAGTACAAAAAAGTGTTCGGTCTTTCAGAGGAAAAACATTTGTTCCTGGCAGGAATGAAGCAAATCTATTGAGGTTCACCGATGACATCGCAGACACGATGACGGTTCCAACAAAATGTTGGTGTCAAATCCAAAATAACTTTTGGTACGCCGATGCTTCAAGGTGTCACGGAAATTTGCGGTCAAAGCTGACGCGAGCGTGTTTTCTTCCCCGTGAATCTGTGACTCCCTTTCCCGGAGGACCGCGCGTCAGCAGCCGATAACGTCCGCTTTGGAGCCAAGCAAAACTCTTCAGTTCGAGGGTGTTGCTGCTTTTCGGGCCAACGGCGTGACCTCCTCGGCTTACTCACCAAAACGCAAGATGGAGAGGACAATTAGTCAATGTTTATCCCGTTCTGGGCCTTTTATTTATTGGGTAACGGCACGTGCCGATTGGTGACTTCGTAGCATTTTAAAGGATTTGCACACGCAGTTAATGGGAATTACCGGTTCGACATTTGGAGCCCGACGGCCGGAGTCGGTATATTTGAATGAAAGGGACGCATCTTCATTAACATCATATAACACATTGTTTTCGGTCGAATGAGTGCGCTAAATGACCATCTGGGATAGTGCGGAGGTTACCGTTACGTCATTTGATGTGGCGGATAAAAATAAAATAAAAAGAGGTCAGCAGACAATTTTGCTGCTAATAAGCCTGAAAGCTCCGTGTCGTCGATATTAGGGCCCCACTGAAAACAGGTACAATTAAAAGGAAAAAGTCTAAACGCAGCAAGAAAAAAGGGTTTCTTCTTTTTTCTGAGAATAAACATGGAACAAGTTGAATGTGAAAAATTCCATATATACTCCATATATTAAAAATGTAACATTTCCAAGTATTACGAGCAATTGCAACCTTTTTGTCGCAATGGTACGACATGGTAATTTTGGAAAACGTACTACTTTCACCTCATAACATTCTGACTTTTTCTCAAAAACCTTTTTCTTGCCATATCACGGCTTAATTCTCCTAATATTACTGCGTCCTTCTTGCAACACTGCAATTTTATTCTTTCAATGTTAAACCTTTTTTTTTGCCCTCATAAACTGCAATTATTTTCAACTTTAAAACTTAATTCACATAAGACCAATTTTTGGGGGTAAAACTGCAACTTAGTATTTTAGTCAGTATAGTATGACTTCATACTAAAAATGACGACTTTCTTCTTTATCTCCACAATATTACAACCTCCCCATATATAATTGCAACACTTTCTCGCAAAGTTATGATTAGTGCATGTAAGATCAGAACTTTTTCTGACTATTTTACGACTTATTTCTTAAATTACAGTTGAATTTTCACAATACTATGAATTTATCCTCACACTTTTTTCCAACCCTTATGAAATTGACACTTTTTAGTGTACAGGTTTATTTTGTAATACTTCAACTTTTACTCAGATAATTGAATGACTTTTACCCCATAGTATTAATATTGGTAAATGTTGGTCTTATTATTATTATTTTTTTTTTTGGTACTAACAGATGTTTCCTGAGTAAATCTAAAATAAAACAGCTTCAAATGTTCCACTGAGGCAAATATAATTTTGATAAACTGGCTTTCTACTTAGGCAGCCGACCACGTATACTAAAATTAACACTATTAGGATTCACTCATATTATGACTTGTAATAAATACTGTTTAGTCTGAAAGGCAATTTGGGCGACAGCCAGTCGAGGTTTCAGACAGCCCCGAGAGTTTGTGCAAACAGCAACAATGTGAGAATGGTAGCTGAGAGATGGATTGTTGATCAGGCCAGTGATTGGGTCAGATCGTCGAGATCGAACGACTCTACTTGGGAAATATTGCTAAGTATCAAAGAGCCAAATGGTCGAAGCGTGGAATGGTCGTTGGGTCCGAGCCAGTCTTTGCTTGCGCTCGATTTGAACAAGACGCTGCCAGAAGTTTCCTGATGTTTCCTACTCCCTGAGCCAATCTCACTTGCGCGTTTGTGCAGAATATTGATGGGCGATGCAAAAACAAACGCTTTTGATTGAGGTTTTCATCGAGAGAACAGAGCTGGAAAAGCGAAGAGGGTATTTTTCAAATCCAGGGCTTCCCCCTTTGCAAGTGTCTGCGTTGGGTCTGGCAGCTGCTAGCGCTATTCGGCATGCAAAGTTCCACTATTTCATTTGATGCTGAGCGCGAAGCCAAAGACATGTGCTTTGGAGAGTTGATTGTTTATAGTCTTAACTACAAAGGAAGGGAGGTTGCAGCTTCTACTGGCTCATCTGTCACTCCAATGCCCTTTTTTTAAAACCGTCAAAAATCTACTAATTGCTCTGTTGTCAATTATGATTTGAAGAAGACGAGGCAAAAGAGAACCAACAATCCGGCAAACACATACTTCATTTGATCAACTTGCCAGTCATTCTTTTGTCAAGTCTGATCATTAATAACGCAACTTTACCCGGGAGTTCGGATTTATCGTTCGACGTGTTTCTGCGCCAACTCTCAGTCATCGATGGTCGTTGTGACCCAAATTCATTCATCCGAGCATCATGACTTCCAATCCTCATTGTCAGCCATAAATTGGATCATTTCTGACCCCGAGATGGAGTCGAGTGTGAACATTAGCGAGTCACACAGGAGTTAAAAAAAAAGACAAATTAAAAAAAAAAAAAAATCATCAAATCTAAATCATTTGAGTGTACTAGATTCTCAGAGATAATTTGGGCCGAGTTTTTCATTCATATAATCAAGGTCATTGAACATAATTTGAAGTTGGCTGAGGCCAAAGGCTTGAAAATTTTGGGAGAACATAAACCCCTCCTGCCAGTAGGGGGCGCCTATGATTAATTTTCCTTGTTTTCCCAGGTTGGGACGTTCATCACAAGTCTCATGTCTTATGGGCATTCATCAAAATGCATTGCCCACACGCAATGACAAAAGATAAACTTCTTTTTTTTGGGTGCAATTTCACATCATACAGCTGTTTTTTAATATGAGACGTGATTCAAATTTGGTAGCAATCGGCAAAAATCTCGAGTTAATTTTTGAAAGACCCCAGGACATGGCCAAGATGATCCAAGAATGCTTGCTTCAAACCAACATGCACTACAGCCTTTGTCTTTTTTCTTCTACCAAATTTCATGTGGCTAAGTGAAACTGGCTCTCAGGCTTGAATTAAAAAACAAAAAACAAAACAACAACAACAACCAAAGATGAACTTGCAGGTTTAGAATATATGAAAGCCCTCAAAATCTACAATGATGACGACAAAGGAACAGAGCAATTTCAAGCATGATAATAATGGCGTCCTCTCCTGTCCCATCAGTCCGACGGCAGAACATGAAGGTCCGCATCAACGCCACAGGTGACACCATCGTGATGAAGTTTGTACGTCCCAACGCCGACACCAAGCTGGAGGGCTACATCCTGGGCTACGGCAGCAGCATGTTCTCCAAACAGTTTATTCCTCTACCGGAGAACGGGAAGCCTTACGAGACCGAATTTGGTGAGAGTGGCCAATGACTACCATGCATACGTGTATACTTATTTCGCGAAAGGTTGTGTCTTTCTATAGCCTCTAAATGTCGTGTCTTCAGACGCGGAGCCCAAGTACCTTATCGCCGTCCAGCCCATCCCAACCAACGACGTCAAAAAGCACTGCACGGGTATGACTTATTAAAATGACGGCTTTTAAAAGTGGCATGCAGATACTGTATGTTAATAACCATTCATCCGCAGGGAAAGTGGAATTGGAGAAGCCACTCCACCTGGTTATCGGGTCGGTAACGCCCACCTCAGTTCTGCTCTCCTGGGGGACCCTACTGAAGACCCCCTACGAAGGCAACATCATGAACGACTGTCTCGAGGATGGGTATGCTTGCATACATTTGGCCTTAGCTCATGCGCGGGGTCTTTCTTTAGAAAGCAAACGACTAGAGAGTGAAGCAACGGAACGCGTGGAAGGTGTCTAGCTCCACCCTCTGCAAGCATACCGTAGACCGGCACCCCAACAAATGTGGGTTGCTTGGGGTTGGATATTTTGTGACCCTTTAGAAGGGGAAAAAGGAAAATGTGCCAAACCTAACCGAATCGTAGCGCTTGGTGGGAACTGGCTTGGAAATGTGTCCTTAAAAACCGAGGGTTAAGAATTTCTCAAAACGTCGTCAGTGTTTGTTTGTAGTCACAAAATGTCAGGAAAACTTCTGTGAAAATTTTTACCAAGCATCTTTAAGTGTAAATATTCTCTTCGCGACTGTATATAGTTTGTTCTGCTCTGTCTTTGGTCCAGACACTACACAGTGCGTTATAGGGAGAGGAACAGGAAGTGGAACTACCAGACCTGCCCGACGAGCGACACGGTCATTGACAATCTCAAACCCAACGCGGTTTACGAGTTCGGGGTCCAGCCCAGCTCGAAGGACAAGACCGGATCGTGGAGCAAGCCCGTCATCCACAACATCAGCTCGGGGGTTGTTCAAGGTAGGTTTGATCCGTAACGTGCATTAAAACCTTCCGATTCTCAGCAATCTTTTAGTATACTTAACCATGATGCATTCAATAACCGAATGTCATTCAGTTTGAAAATGTCATTTATTGACAATTTATTTTTTGTTTACAGAGAAAGTCATCAGGAAAATCTTCAAACGCCCCATGAGCCCTGTGGTACGTATCTTTATCTTTTAAAATAGGGTATAAAATAATATACTGAGAGTTCTTACTTGATGTCATGACTACATCATGTATTACATGAGGGTTTTATTGTATCAATCCATCAACGCAAGCTCTGTTCATTGGATATGCTGAAAGAGTTGTTGAAGCTAATGAGAACGAACAGCTCGGCTCATAATAAACATATTCAGGAACAGGGTGTGCGTTCGGAAGAATTAATATGCCCTGGAGAGCATGTTGTACAGTTTTTAGATGTGTATGCTATTCTCAGGGTTGTTTGCCTCATTAATTTCCCTTCCAGCTGCCGAATGGAAACGGCATAAGTACAGCCAGGGTATGAAAAGCCAAGTCCGTCTGTAGTGTGCTAGCCTCTTTGTGTATTCCAACTTAAGGCCATTCGTGCCAGCAGGAGATACTAAGAGCAACCTCTTCGGTTGCTTCGGTAATTTATTAGTCGTGATCATTGCGACGACATTATTGACTGATTATTCCTCTTTGTGTTTGTGTTTGACCCACTAGAAACCCCAAGCACAAGGTCCTCACTTCCCCTTTACTCCTCGTCATGGTAAGTTCAGCACAGACTGCGTTTCCTTAGTAAAACCGATTGTAATTATTACTCCAATAGAAGATGCATAACAGTTTTCATGATGTTTGTTAAAAAAAAAAAAAAAAAAATCTCTGTTCTGCTTTGGACTGTGAGTCGAAGCACTGGACAAATCTTTGCTCTTTAGACCAACAAAAGCCTATTCAAACTTTGATTTGTTACAGATTCCAGTGATCAGAAAGCTGTTTTCATACAAGGTTTAGCAAAATCTCAGTACAAATAGTAAATGCAAGGGATGTGCATTTCCGTCACTGCATGGCCTCATGGCCTTGTTACAATGCTACAATACATTCCCAAAACGCGTAAAGCTACTCCCGATGCGATACAACAGGATTCACTCCAATTATGACGTGACACTATACATTTAACCCAAAATACAATGGGACACAATTCACTCCAATTACGACCCAATATGATTTATTCCAATTTCAATGCAATACAATTCACGACAGTCACAATTACGTTGATGCTAAACAGCACGCTATGTATGATGCAAAGGAAAGACATTTGAAATTATGCAACAGAATTGCATCTCACATTTCTGTGTTTCAACCCGGACTACCTCACAATGAGTTTATTTCCAGAAGTACTGAATTGTGTTTTACAGTGCCTGAAAGAAAACATCACATTGTCTCTAAGGTTGAAGTCACGTGCGCATGTACAATGCCGATGGCGTAATATCAATAAATAAAGAAGAAAGCATTACTGTGAACGAGTATACCCTGATCACCCTTGGGAAAAAGCTGTCACCATGTACTTGCACTCAACAAATGCTTTAACTTTCCTATTTCTTTTTCAGGACTGTGATATCCTTTGTGCTGACTTCTCTCCAATCTAACCGCTCTTCCTTTACTCTTTGTTAGTTCTTCCCAATAGGACGCAGGGCAGACTACCCCTCTCCCGCCACATAACCCCAAAGACAACGCTCGGTAATTCTTTTTCTGAGCATGATCTCAGGAATTACGTAATGGTCAGAAAAACATACAACTAAGCAACTTTGCCTGTCACTTAAGAATAGATGCAACAGCTAGTCTACTTTCTACACTTCTTTCACATGATCTAATGTGCACTATATTTGTCAGCTCCCACCACAACTACTAGACAGGAACCTCTGTCTACCCCCGGACCTGCGACACCTGCGACTACCAAACAGCCAATTGGTAAATAGTGATTCAAGTTTGTTCAGAACGTAAACACTAGACCTATTCTAGTTGAGAGGCAGGCAGAGTGCTAACTAAGAACCGTTGCGTGCTTAGTTTACGCTCCATATGTGATGTCAGCTGTTTAACAAGGCTAAAGTAGGTAGGCTTAGCACAGCATACGATAGCTCGAAGCCATTTTTAATGATGCATTTTAGGGCCTTGTTATGTTTCAAAAGTATTTTTATCAGTGACCGGTTTGTTTGGCTGACCCAGTTGAAGCCGGACTGTTAACACGGTCGATTGGCATGGAGTTGATTGACGACTTAAACAATGGACTGTCTTAAATTTTAGTCCCTATATTATTCTAATCTTAGAAGTACATTGTATTGGCTTTGCCTATGCCGTTTTAGGACTCTCTCTCTGATATCCTTTTATTGGAGGTTGAACCAATTCGGAATGCCTATAAGGCAGGCAATCAATCACACCTAATCAAACCTATCATAGTGTATTAGCGAGACTGCCTTTGGAATCAAACCTTAGGAATCCTTGGTAGAGAAACTGGATTGCTTTGAGGCTGAATGAGTCATCGAAACTTGAATCAGGTAAACGATCCTGTGTAACTTCACACTAGGTCAAGCATTACAATGTACATTTCCAGGTCCTTGTCTGTACCTCTGCTGTTTTTTTTTTTGTAGCCAGCTCAGGCCATGTTTTTGTTTTCATTTAAACCAATAAGTATTTTACAGGACATATTTTCTCTCTCCCTCTCACATGCCACCCAGGAGGAGGCCTCTCCAAATCTGTCATTTCTCCTTTCTACGAGGTCCCTTTAGTTCCTAATCTCCAACTTCCACTTCAGATTACAGCGCCAACATCTTCTGTATCAGTCCCAAAGCAAAATGGTGGACAATCTCAAAGTCATCCCCCACTTCCATTAAATCTCCACCAACCACCAACACAATCCAAGCCCAGACCACAACAACCCCAAACAGGTTCGAAGCCAACAGCCCATTTTCTTCAACATCAATTAGCATTCCAACCTATACCCCAAAGTGAATCATATTCAGATCTAGAGCTAGAGTTGCACCCTATAACACATAACCCAATTCCAACACACTACCATCAAACATCCCAACCTACACCCAAAGCTCAACCCCAGTCAGAAACCAGATCGACACCCAAGATCCAGACAAAATCGAAAACTCAGACAAAACCACAACCACTATCACAGCCTCAAACCACAAGTCAGCCTGAACCAAGACATCCTCCAATAACCCAGTCTATACACCCAACACAATTAACAACAAAGCCTGCCGATGAGGCACATCCAAAAACATCTCAACCGACTAAACGACATCAAACTCAAAGGCAACAAATTCAAACAATACCTCACGTCCTACCTAAACAACCATCTCAATCTTCAATGGAGCCACAAATCCAAACAACATCTGAATCAATGATCCATTTTCAGACAACATTCCAGCCCTTCACGCAACTAAAAAACTCTACGCATGCTCGTCCAAGCACAAAAAAACAGTTCAAAGTTCAATCAACATTAAAACCAAGGACTCACTCTTTGATCCCCATGACACAACCTCTATTTAAGAAAACGGCCCGGCCTGAAACACACTCCCAACCAAAAACACAGCCAGGTCAGCCGGCCAAGTCTCAAAACCAACCCATCACCGGACACCATAATATTAACCAACCACAACCTTTAGGTAGGGCCCAGCCACAGCCCCAGTCTCATCCTTTGTCCGATACCCTACCCCAAAGGAAACCTGCTTCCAAATTCCCATCAACGGCACAAAGTCTGCCCCAATCTGAACCACGAACCAAGGCAAATCTTGCATCAACGTCCCAAGCAGAACTGCAACCTGGAATTGAGATTCTGCCTCAGGACAGGATTCACTCTGGCCCTGTAGAGGTCCCTCCATTGCAGGCAGTTCCCACCGGTAAACACCTACTTTCCACACCTCGTATGTTCAAACACATAATGTTCAATGTCACAATAACAACAAATACCCTTTAGAGTATACATGAGTTTTCTCCCATACAGCTCCTAGTCCACGGGAGAAGGGAAAGCCTCTGCCAATCCCAGCCCCGGCTGCAGAGAAGCCTGATAATTACAATCTTGGTAAACACCGCGGCAAGTTGCTCGCATTACCGTCACCGCTTTTCGTCACAACTGTATGACACCCAGTTGCAACTCAAACCACTGGATGATATCACTGCTTCCCCATCTCCATCTCCATTCTCACACCCACGTCATCGTCCCTGTCACCATGTGTGCTGTCAATCGCGGCCCAGCAGACCCTCCTAACCCCCACCCACTCACAAACAGCGCAGTGTGCCATTCATGTCTCGTGTCATTTCATTCCTTGGTCTCTCGCCTACATTCTTTTCACCAATGTGCACTGTCATTTGTTCCATTTAGGTAGAGCCTTTCTAGCTCGCAAGTGGATGATCGCTAACCTTCCCGAATGCCTCTCTTCTTATCTAGGTACCACCAACCGGAGAGTCGAGACCCCTCGTCCCCCAACTAGCTCCTCAGCTATTCAGGCAGGAAGAAACACAACATTTTCACGCATAAAGCCTCCTCCTCAATTGCCTCGCAATGGCGTCAGATCATTCTCCACCTCCTCCCACAGCTCCAGGATCTCTGGGGGTAATGGATAATTCTCTTCCTCTACTCTGATTCTACCTTTCTCCTCTTTTTTTTTCAAACTTCCTATCTTTATCTGCAGCTCTGCATTTACAGACAACGACAGAAGGCTCCCGGCTTAGCGCAGGATACGTCTTGCATACACCTTGAAAAGCTTGTGCCTTTCAAGCTTTCTTGCACCATCTTGCGCTCCTCGTGCGTCCCTCACCAGTGCCGAAACTCCCTGCGCTCGGCCACACGTGCGCTCTCGTGCGGTGTACTTCACACCTGTGCCATGAGCTGCATTGGCGGCTTGAGCCTCGGCGTCGTTAATGTGATTTACAGTCCCTCTTCGCCGGACCATGTGGGATGTCTGGCTACAGCGCTGGCAAGGACACGCCACATTTTACACCTAGCATGCCAAACCAAGCATAGCGCAGGCAGTTTCGCTGGTCTCTTTTTCCTCTGTTTGTATCATTCTTTCCTAAACATACCCACAGTCACCTCAAAAGACTTAGAGAATGGAGAATGAGGAAGGCCACAATATAAGATTAATGTCGCAGAGTCATGCCAGTTCCAGTTTTAAAGACAGCTCATCTCTAAAAACTAGGTCAAAGGGACACATTTCCAGCTTTGTTTTTCCTGACTGGTTACTGCCAAAACCAGTGACACCGAACACTTCATAACCGACCTTCTTCTCCCTCCAACAGCTCATCATAGGAGCAATGCTCTCCCTAAACCTGGAGCATGGTCCAAAGAGAAACCTGGTAAAGACTAACAAGAAATATCACCTTTCAGCATTCCACACGCACTAACCCATGAGGCAATGTTACAGTATGTCCTGTCCCACATCATCATAATCATCATCATGCGCTTTTTGTCACAGTCCACTAATGCTTCGACCTGCCTATTTGACCTTTTGTGTCTCTGTTGTTGTTACTGAATATGCCCCGTCCCAGAATACGTTAGCGGTTTCAGCTAGGGATGGGCTTCAATTCAAACTTGATTGAAGATGAATAACTTTGTCGATGATATGCAATTTGATCCATTTGAAGCTCATATCGACAACTTGGTGGAAAGGGGTCAACACATCTGCCTCACAGTTGTGAGGTCCTCGGTCCCAATCTCGGCTGAAGAGTTCGCATACTCCGGCTTCCTCCCACATTTCAAAAACATGCACGATAGGTTAATTGAAGACTCGAAATTATCCATCAGTGTGAATGTGAGTGTAAATGGTTGTTTGATTGTATGTGGCCTACGACTGACTGGCAACCAGTCCAGGGTGTACCCCGCCTCTCTAGCCCAAAGTCAGCTGGGATAGGCTCCAGCTCACATGCGCCAATAATGAGGATAAGCGCTATCCGAAATGGATGCGTGAAGGAAGCCAGAATCAACACAGTTGTTTTGTACTTTGCAAAGATTGAGGAATCTCATGCTTAATGTGCCTGATGGTCGACAAAAGATGTTTCTTCAAATGCCCATCCTTAGTTAGAGTTCATGTCGAGTTTGCTTGTAAAAGGTGAGCACGTTTCAGCCCCCCCCCCCCCTCCCCCCCTTTTCTTAGGCCCATCACATTGTCTCAGCTAATTAAAATCAGTCAAACCGTAGGAAATAACAAAAATAGAAATAGTCCTTTCTATGGTCAAATTGTCTGGGCAGTAAGTAACATTTCAACATTCATAACAGTCATAAGTGTAGTAAATGCGAGTCCCTGTAGTTCGCACAACTTGTGGAGTTCCCGAATATTCTTTTTCTCGTCTTACACTACTTGAGGATTTTCTTTAAATAAGAGTCCCCGTCCCCCCCCCCACTCCCAAAATAAATAAATAAATAAATAAAAGACTAAAGGAAACAAGCAAAACCGAACTGAGGGTCATGTGCCACAGCAGGTCGGTTTAGATGCATATTTTTTCTGGGTCCATTTACGAATCGTACAACCGTGCGTTCCGTTATGTCATTGCTGCTGTATAAAACTGCAATGATACAAGACATATGTTAGGTTGACAGCTCATGCTATACATCACTGCACCTCTATCCTTCACCCAATGAAGCATGACTTCATCTTTTTGTGATTGTCAGTCTCACATAATCACATAGGATTACCACATGGACATACTGTATTTCGCTTGATACATATCGGCGCATGTTTGCCATTAGCTGTCTGTCATACGGCGGTTAATCTCGGGGTTCATCAGTGAGAATCATCATTTTGCAGATTCCTCCAGGGAGTTTAAGCCCGAGGTCATTGATTGGAGGGACGGAAACGATCCCAAAAATAAATGTTTTGAAGCTGCTTTGGATCATTGACAATTGCATGTCGTGAGACTAAGAACGGAATTATCTCCGTGATAAGGGAATGAACAATCACCACAGTGCAATGTGAAATGCATTGCAGCCGAGCAACTCCAATTAAGGAAAAGTCTTAAAGGCGAGACTCCCTCAGGCGGCAGTGTCTCCTCTGAAAAGATTTAGTGCTGTGTGCTCTTACGCGTCGCAATAATAAATGTGAGTTTGTTGCGAAGCTGTTTCCATGACACGCCTGCTCGCATTTGCTCACTTCTGATTACATTTCCAGCATAATTCCCTCACTGGATCAATCAAAGCTGCTCGGTCTGAAACTCATTGGCGAGGACTATTGAAGCTTGTAGATATCTGTGGAAAATAAGCATCGTTTCAAGCATTATTTTTTTTTTAAATAGAAATGAGTCACTCTTTAAAAATGAAGTCGTCCTTGACTCTCCTCAGATCATTAAAACAATTTTCAGGGCCGATTAATGTTTTTATTTGCCGTAGACCGTGGCGGCATTTGCGATCTTCCTGGCTTGTATGTGCTTTGATCGGAGATGGGCATTTGACGACATTAACGCTCATATAATCGATTAATTGTTATTTTAAAAAAATATTTGTTAATGCACTTGGCACTAGGACACACTCTAGGTCGCCGTTCGATGATCGACTTTGCGGTCGTGTCATCG
Source organism: Phycodurus eques (assembly GCF_024500275.1). NCBI lineage: Eukaryota > Metazoa > Chordata > Actinopteri > Syngnathiformes > Syngnathidae > Phycodurus > Phycodurus eques. Next base: position 2,677,157 of record NC_084536.1, read on the forward strand.
GACTTGCGGCCGCATGTCTTGGACACTCGGGTGAAGAGAGGGGCGGAGCTGTCAACTGATCACCACCTGGTGGTGAGTTGGCTCCGATGGCGGACCGGAGCTGTGGCCGTAAGGTGGTCGGCGCCTGTCGTGGCGGCAATCCCCGAACCCGTTGGTGGACACCAACGGTGAGGGATGCCGTCAAGCTGAAGAAGGAGTCCTATCGGGCATTTTGGGCCCGTGGGACTCCTGAGGCAGCTGATGGGTACCGGCTGGCCCAGCGGAATGCGGCTTTGGTGGTCGCTGAGGCAAAAACTCAGGTATGGGAGGAGTCCGGTGAGGCCATGGAGAAAGACTTCCGGACGGCTTCGAGGAAATTCTGGTCCACCATCCGCCGTCTCAGAAGGGGGAAGCAGTGCACCATCAACACTGTGTATAGTGGGGATGGGGCGCTGCTGACCTCGACTCGGGACGTTGTGAGCCCATGGGAGAATACTTCGAAGACCTCCTCAATTCCACCGACACGCCTTCCCATGAGGAAGCAGAGTCTGGGTTCTCTGAGGCGGGCTCTCCTATCTCTGGGGTTGAGGTCACCGAGGTGGTTAAAAAGCTCCTCGGTGGCAAGGCCCCGGGGGTGGATGAGATTAGCCCAGAGTCCCTAAAGGCTCTGGATGTTGTGGGGCTGCCCTGGTTGACACGCCTCTGCAACATCGCATGGACATCAGGGACAGTGCCTTTGGATTGGCAGACTGGGGTGGTGGTCCCCCTTTTTAAGAAGGGGGACTGGAGGGTGTGTTCCAACTACAGGGGGATCACACTCCTCAGCCATCCAGGTAAGGTCTATTCAGGGGTGCTGGAGAGGAGGGTCAGTCGGGAAGTCGAATCTAAGATTCAGGAGGAGCAGTGTGGTTTGGGTGCATGGGAGTTCGCCCAACCAGTCTACATGTGTTTTGTGGACTTGGAGAAGGTGTTTGAACGTGTCCCTCGTGGAGTCCTGTGGGGGGTGCTTCTGGAGTATGGGGTACCGAACCCTCTGATCTGGGCTGTTCGGTCCCTGCACGACCGGTGTCAGAGTTTGGTACGCATATCTGGCAGTAAGTATGACTCGTTTCCGATGAGGGTTGGACTCTGCCAAGGCTGCCCTTTGTCACCGATTCTGTTCATAAGTTTTATGGACAAAATTTCAAGGCGCAGCTGAGGTGTAGAGGGGGTCCGGTTTGGTGGCCTCAGTATTGCATCTTTGCTTTTTGCAGATGATGCGGCTCTGTTGGCTTCATCAAGCCGTGAACTTCAACTCTCACCGGAGCGGTTCGCAGCCGAGTGTGAAGCGGCTGGAACGGGAACCAGCACCTCCAAATCTGAGACGGTGGTCCTCAGTCGGAAAAGGGTGGCGTGCGCTCTCTGGGTCGGGGATGAGATCCTGCCCCAAGTGGAGGAGTTCAAGTATCTTGGGTCTTGTTCATGAGTGAGGGAAGAATGGAACGGGAGATCGACAGGCGATCGATGCGGCGTCTGCAGTGATGCGGACTTTGTATCGGTCCGTTGTGGTGAAGAAGGAGCTGAGCCGAAAGGCGAAACTCTCAATTTGCTGGTCGATCTACTTCCTACCCTCAAGTATGGTCACGAGCTGCGACTGAAAGAACGACATCCCGGATACAAGCGGCCGATATGAGTTTCCTCCGCAGGGTGTCCGGGCTCTCCCTTAGAGATAGGGTGAAAAGCAGTAGAGGCGCTGCTCCTCCACATCGAGAGGAGCCAGATGAGGTAGCTCGGGCATCTGTTTAGGATGGCTCCTGGACGCCTCCCTGGTGAGGTGTTCCGGGCTCGTCCCACCGGGAGGAGACCCCGGGGACGACCCAGGACACGCTGGAGAGACTACGTCTTTCGGCTGGCCCGGGAACGCCTCGGGATCCCGCCGGAGGAGCCGGATGAAGTGGCTGGGGAGAGGGAAGTCTGAGCGTCCCTGCTCAAGCTACTGCCCCCGCGACCGACCTCGGATAAGCGGAAGACAGTGGATGGATGGATAGATATTTGTTAATAAAAGGTAGTGTCGCTCTGAATGTTCTGAACTCCTGTTTTGTTGGCAGTGTCATGGCTGCAGCTGATGTCATGTTGTTCTTCAAATCAAATCAACAGTGCCTCTGCTGGTTGCAGCCCATCAGTGCATATTGACACAATTAATTAACAATCAATGAATTGATTATTATGCCCATCCCCAGCTTTTATTGTTGCTTTTGTGTGTGAGTTGATTTTTGTTGACAGATCTCTACTAATAGTACCCATTTATGCATAAATGTCAGCTTCCGAAACCGCCGCCATTTTGTTTCCAGTCGTGAACGTCCTGTCCTACAGTGCAGATCAACCTTAGTTGCTCTGTATCCATTAGCCATTGTGATGCTCTAACGTATGTAATGTTTCCCATTCATCCCTGCAGTTCTGCGCCAATCTGTTCCCGTCAACAAGCGACCCAACTTGGTGGGGATGCCGAACGACCACGGTGAGGGCGACAGTCACAAACGCTACGCTGCACCGCATAAGCGCCTTCTCAAGCTACTTCCTTGTGCCGTTCTATTCCAGTCGTAAATATGTTTCTCATGCGTAAGATACCATTTTGCTGTTGACGTGAGACTCAATGAAGGGGATTTTATTCACAGCGGAATTTTTTTCAGATTTTAAAAAATGTTGACTGCCACTATCATAAAAGAAGTACATTAACTGTACAGACAATATTATGTGTAATATTATACTCTTAACGGTGGTAGAGATAAACATAATGTATCCACTTTTAATATTAAAACGTACAAACAAAAGATAATGGTATAATGTGAAGCTAATTTGTAAGGTGCCTCACGCATGCCAGTTTTTAAAATTCAAACAGGTGTGAAAAAAGAATAACCACTATTAATAGTAAAAGAACAAGCACTGGCTTAACTTTTATAACCTAGTGTAAAGTAATGAAAATTAATGTAGTAACGTAAAGTAGTGTCATGTAAGCTAGCCTAAAGTAGGGTAACGCCAAGGAGCAACGCATGACATGACATGACATGAACAACGATATAACTCAAAAAGCACAAAAAGGCAACAAATGCACAATTTTAATCCTTTGACGCTCACTCAATTGAGTTCTGACGTAAATCTGAAACGTAAAGTGAAGCAACGGCATGAAATAATAGAACCCGTAGTCGCGAAACTTCAAGTTGTGAAATTGAATGGAGTGCAACTATGTGTACATTCTTCTCTTCTCACTTACTTTTCTTCGCAGGTCTTGTTGAGGCTACGGCTTTTTTTTTTTTTTTCTTTCTTTTTTTCCCTCAGAATGTCTCCAAAAATGTTGTGTACTGATTAGTCTCTCAACTGAGCGGTCGCGACGCACGTTCACGTATCGCACAAACCGCCACACACTATCACACTATGAGATGTTTTCCGCGTTAGTGGGCAAAAACCTTGCTTGGATTCCGAAGCGAACGACGGGAGAGGTTCCACTGGAGTGTGCGTGCATGCAAGGATTCCTGTTGTCGAGCCATCAAACCGATTCATTCCACTTAACATTTCCCCGAGACACACCGCAATGTTTGATTTTCGTATTCGTCTTCTTACCACAATTTATTTCAGCTGCCAAGCTCGGACAAGTTAGAAGTGACCACACTGCAAAAAAATCCACTTCTAATGAAGCAGAATAATGAGCACTATCTGCGTAAAACTCGGTGCGGGTTCTTCTTTGCGGTTATCGTGCTGTTGTCGTACACTGACGTCAGACAAAATGGCGCGGGCGTGCGGGCCAGTCCCAACCTCGCTGTCGCGGCTGACGTCTCCCCCCGCTTAAAAAGCTCAACGTGGGATTTCTGATGCAAAAAGAAAGAAAAAGGACACAAGCAGCTCTGCAAGGACAGCCAAAGCAGATGGAACACAACTATGTGTGAGTCACATGATGCACTGACCGCCCTTCTTCTTCCTCCTCCTCCTCCTCCTCCCTCGCCTCAGATAAACCCATGGACCTCAAACAAGGCGACAAGGAGTCCATCTTGAAGCCTTTCCCTTTGGTCACATCCAAGCCGAAGCAGGATCGTCGACAGCAGACAGCCACCACTACCCCGTCATTAAATAGTAGGAAACGACACCTTTTTCTTTTGTCATGTATGTATGGTACACCTGCACCATGTAAACCAGCGGCCACCGTGCGAGTTTAAAAACGAATAAAACCCTCTAAAACGTTACCAAAAAATGTCCGCATCTAGTTACTGGAGGTCTTATTTGATGCTAAAACTGCACTGCAACATACTGAGAAAATGTTCCTAATACTCGCGTTACACATTTCAGCTCAAAACGACAAACTACAGCAACAATAAGCATGTTTTTGCATTTTAGAACTCTGATGTTGCTTTGAAAAGTGGCCATGAATAGCTTAAAAGGGCAAACAAAAATGGTTTTATCATAGCTTCTTTACATTTTTGAACATTTGCTTACATGCTACAAAAAAAAAAAATCACATTATTATGACTGAATGCTTACAACAACATCAAAAAATCTTACATTTCCAAATTTGGTAATGTTTGTTTCGTTAATATCTGAATACCAAATGAGTCCTTTTTGTTTTTCGGATTGAAAAAAAAACAGCAACACAATTTTGGTTTGTTTTGTAGCCCAAGAATGACTATTAAGGTCATAAAGTACCATCATTTCCCCTCTGGAGATCAGTAAAAGAAAGATTTCTTAAGTCATCGTAATTGTTTTGAGTATCTATTTGAATATTTGTTTTAATATGCAACTGAGCACAACTGTAACTTTGCAACGTTTGAAAACGAATCTTGAAGTGACTTGAATTTGACTGTAACTGTTTAATGTACTCGGGATTCCATGAGGTTGTACAGGTTTGCAGATTTATCCTAGAGCATTCCATATGCAGCAACGGACTTCCATGGATGACGAGGTTGTAATCTGAGAAGGAAATAAGAGAACACGTGTGATTTTGAGTCGCCGTGAACGCTCAAGCAGGTGTTGGGCAGACGAGATGTTGACCTGGGCCAGAAGTGAAAAATGCTGACAGATCGTTCTACCAGAGACTGTCAGTGCAACTAACTAACTCCTCGGCTTCCTTTCTACAGGCAGCCGCTTTGACATCAATGAAAATTCCTCCATATTCAGGCCCCTGCCCGCATCCGATGTGGACATTATGGGCAAGAAGCGCTATGTGGGTAAGACTATGAAATCTCTATGACTTTCACATTACCCCCCCCCCGTGGTTCGTTGGGTCAGATTAAAGACAAACAAATAACAATATCGAACTCTGCTGCTGACCGAACGAGACGGTTAACCGTTAGTAACCAGAGTAACCAGTCATCGAACGACTTCCGACTGATACAAACCAACCATTTTCCAATGGGAATCAGTCAACTGCGCAAGCCAAAGTTCAAGCGGCAACCAATATAAACCAAACGGTCAAACAATAGCAACCGTCAGGTCAACAAATACAAACCGACTTTCAAACGCTACAACCCATTCATCAACTGATCCAAACCAACCATCAAACTTGTCATCCGTAATGAATCACTCCACTATACAAACCAAAGTTCAAGCGGCAACCAATATAAACCAACCGGTCAACCGCTCCAAACCAACAAATCAACGATACAAACAATCGATAGAAACTAACCATCAACAATGAGCAAAACGATTTAAGATCATTCTTCGGCTGCAGAAAGCAGGGCATCTCCACCCCCGACGCAGATGCGATACACATCTCAGTCAAATCAACGCCACAATACATTGACGCATATAAAGCAACTCTTAATGCAACCTCCTTTTTGCTTACAGACGGTACTTGCAACCAATAGGAGGAGCGAGATCTCACGTTTGGATTGTCTATAGTGTGAAAAGACACCAAAGCTGTGGGAAAACTGACCAAGTTGATGAACCGAACCATTCATTCGGACCAGGGAAAGCAATTTATTACCACAAATGAGTCATTAATTATATTATGCTCCCACTCCACATATCCACAGCTCCTCACGTCATCTACAAAACCGATAAGAAGCCAGACGAGCCGTGTTCAATCACGTCCTCCCTGGCGTACTTCCCAGACGACGAGGACGGCGGTGATCAGAACGTGACGGCTGCTCCCCGTATCCCGCCCTCCAACCTCACCGTGGTCACAGTCGAAGGGTGCCCGTCCTTCGTCATCCTCGACTGGCAGAAATCTGATAACGAAACCAGAGGTGATTTTAGGACAGATTGTTTTTCTTTGCAGTTGCGTTTTCATTTGCTCACGTCGCCCATTTATTTGTTTCCAAATTGAAATGACTACACGATACTATATTTTTCAGAGTATGAGGTCGTGTCAACAGCTAAAGGGCCCAATGGAGAGGAAGTGTCCATATTGACAACAACAAACCAGACACACACCGCAGTGGAGAATCTAAAACCAGAAAGCAGGTAGGCGACCACCTAAAGCCCATCTGGATTTTAAAAATCATCTAAGTAATTCAAACGTGTCAGGCAGGTATATGAGCACATAATTTGCCAATGCGTCCTTCATACAGAGTGAAGTGACATGAAATGTAGCTTCAAAAATACAATAAAACAAATCAGCACTGTTCTGGGGCTGCTGACCGAACTTTGGAAGGAGTACATAAAAGTCAGGCTGGCGCGTTGCATGTTCGACATGTGGCTACTTGCGCAGGGGATTGGAAGAAAAGAAAGAAAAACAAAAACCAAAGGCTTCGAGATGCAAATGGAGAGATTTGAAATTGATGTCGCAGTTGATCACGGAAATAAACTTCATGTCATTTGAAAGGGAGCTTACCGGTTGAATTGCTGTATTTTGCTGGTTTTCAATCCCGCTGTTTTCCCGAAATGTCCCATCCATCCATCACTGTGATGGATTACAGCTCACGTTTTCCAGCACTTTTATTTGAAGAATGCGTGAAAGCTGCCAACGCAGATAAACGAGCACAACCTCTTTCCAGCACACAAGTCGAATGTATACAAACACTTCATTTAGAAGGAGTGAGAACCAACAAATAACAGAAATCAAACCATTTGCATTATTATTATTATTATTTTTTTTTTTTACTGCACACAAAAATAGCCAGAGAAACAAGCAGAAAGGGTGGAGGAGGTGCAGGATTTTTCATTTTGCATCTGGACTTTTAAGAGTTGACCAGAATTGTCCCCGGGGCCGCTTTTTGCCACGATATCTTAACCTTCAGCACGTGGAATAACCATCAGCTGTTGGACTACAGCGAGTGAGTCATTGCGACTCACGTTGGCTCCGAAATAGCGACAATTTCGGCCCCGGGCTGGAAAGAGGGGAATTTCGATGGAAAAAATGTGCCTTCAAGTCGGTTTATCCCCCGGATTGATCGTTTGTCTTGTTTCAGTTACGAGTTCAAAGTGACACCAAAGAACGAGCTGGGAACGGGACCGTCCAGCGAGCCTGTGTCGTTTAACACCGAGTCAGGCGAGTTGCACCGGACGCTACACGTAGAAAACCATTCTACGAATCCCATATGCACCGTTGCACAAACTAATGCATCGTAAGCTATTTAACATCTGTATATTTAGGGCTACTACTAAAAAAAAAAAACAAAAAAAAAAAGTTTTTTTTTTTTTTGAATAAACGAATAATAATACTGACATCAATCATATTATTCAAGTGTCAATAATAATAATAATAATAATAATAATAAAAGTGTCAAGAATAATATGTGCATGCCACATGACTTGTTAGGCATGACAATGACATCATTTTCCTTCTACATGCAGCGGACCCTCGAGTGAGTGAAAACGTTTCAGGTAAATATTGTCCTTTCTTAACATCATTCTAATGTAGCATATTTATGTTTTCTTTTTTCCAATACATATTTGTTCACATTTCCAACAGGAAAAGATGCCATCTGGACACAGTTCCCATTTAAGACAGACGCCTACTCCGAATGCAACGGGAAGCAATACGTGAAGAGGACGTGGTACCGAAAGTTTGTGGGCATCCAGCTGTGCAACTCCCTGAGATATAAGATCTACCTTAGTGATTCACTCAATGGTAAATACGCCGTTGTTAGCCAAAAGAGCAGCACCCAAACTGTCTCACGGTCAAATTCAAGTCATTCTGCAAATAAATTCAGCGCTCAGTGTTCCAGATTATCTTCATCTTTAAGGCTGTTTAGGATTCCAGCAGACATGAGGTCACTCCACATTGTTGTGTGTGTTTACTTCATTAGTCCCACCTGGTGTTGCGAGCCACCTGTGTTTTGTGAAATGCTAACCCAGAGTGGACAAACCTACAATGTTTTCCTCTCTCTCTAGGGAAGTTTTACAACATCGGAGATCAATCAGGTCACGGCGAGGACCACTGCCAGTTTGTGGACTCCTTCCTGGACGGGCGGACTGGGACGCAGCTGTTTGCTGACCAATTACCATCCAGGCCAGGTATTTATGAGCAGTGTGCTGATTTGACATGTATCACTTTCAGCAGAAACCCAGAGTGACCCCATAACAAATGTGGCGGCCACATATATGATCGCAACAACAATTTGTGGTTGCTGATGTCATGGTCAAGGATCACGCAACGGACAACTCTCAGAAAGAAATTACCCAACAATCTTCAAGGGGCAGCCAAATTTCTAGGCACGTTACGACCGGGCAGATTCTCAGTCAGCCAGGTCGTGGCAATCGGCATAAGTTAAATAGAGGCAACTGGGCTCGTCTGTGTTGTTCAACACCTTTTAGTTTGATCCAAAAGGCTTCCTCTTCAGCTTCTGTATTACTTCAACTGAAGAAGACTTTTGGATTCAAGGTGAAACATCTTCAAGTGTCCACTTGCCTCAATTCAACTTGAATCCGGACCAGGCGTGGTGCACAAAACCCAAGCTACATGGGCCTAAGGATACCGCCTCAAATCCAGTTCTCACAAGATTAGGAGCTCACTTGAGTCCAGGGAGAGGCAGAAACAAACGAGAGCCTGAGCACTCACCCGAACTCCGCACCAGGAAGCGAAGAGCTCCCCAGACAGCACCCATCAGTGCCATCCTCCATCGATGCCCCACACAGGACCATGGACCCCAGAGAACCAAGGGGACCGTACCTTTGTGTTGTTCACACATCGTGTATTGCTTTCTGTTGAACAACTGCTCCATTGAGCGAGCCCATTTGAAATATTAACATTTTCTTTTAAACACAGGTTACCTCCGAGCGCTGAGACAAGAGCCGGTTAGCTTTGGTGAGATTGGGGGCAAGTCGCATGTGACTTACGTGGGATGGTACGAATGCGGCACGCCCATTCCCGGCAAGTGGTAACACCTCTAATGCAGTCCCGAAGGTCTGGAAGAAGAGTACCAAAGGCGCCTAACCTGAAGAGAGTTGGGCTTCTTTTCCATGTTACCATAAATCAAGGGTGGACAACCTCCCCCCCCCCCCCCCCCCCCATCTAGACAGTCCTCCACAGGCCACACTAAATTGATTAAACAAACGTTTATTATTATATATTATTAGCATTTGTTGGTTAGATGTTCCGCTGAGGTTTTGTTTTTAGAATTACATGGTGGGCTGGATTAAATGCTATCGCGGGCTACATAGGCCTCACAAGATGTAGGTTCCCAGCCCCTGCCATAGACACTGTAGAATTGCTACGAGGTATGAACGGGTTCAGGAAACAAATTCCCGATGTTGTTAAAGTGTCAAAATGGATGCGCGAGTGGCCAAAATGTTGATTATATAGTCATTGTTCTGAAAATTGTTGGGAAGCTGGCTCCCAAAATGTATGATACTATTTATCAAGGGATCGTTACAGGATTATAGTGCGTGCTGGTACATTCCAGAGGACATAGATTTGCATGGCTATAAACACACACACACATTGGTCATTTGTATAGAGAAACAAGGTGCCACTCATATAATGATTGTACAGTTGGACAATGTAAAATACAAGCACACATGACACATGCGAGACGGACCGCTTGCTGTTCCTGAGGAACTGCTAGCAGTTGCAGTTTGCACAGTATTATACTTTTGTTTATATATGTATATGGCGTGAAATATTTTGTGTCTTCCAGGGATAGTTTGTTTGCTAGAAGGTTGTCGAAGTGCAAATTGTTGGTGAAAAACAAAGAGCCTCTATATGATGTCGTTTTGGAATGCTAACTTTTCGCCAATAATGCTATTCCATAAGAAATCGATTTGTTGAAACATTTTGCTCACTGTACATAATTTTCCCATTATTTCTTAAGGATACGTTTGCGTTGCAACATGTAAACTGTATTTCAGCATTAAATCTTGTTTTGATATTAACTGTTGCTAGTTTCTGTGTGATTTCAAAAGCTTTACCATGACCTTTAGATCTTTACATTAAACACAGGAGAAGAATAAGATCTTAGACCGAGGCTTTAAGGTCACACCCCGAAGCAAGGTAAATGCTAAGACTAAGGTCTTTAAGAAATGCTAAGATGTTAACAGTAAGCAATGTAAAGGCTAAAACTAAGGTCTACCCTAAGCTAAAGACTAAAGATAGTCTTTACGCAAAATAAGTAAAGGCTAAGATCTTTACGCTAATCTAGAGAAAGGCTAAAGCCTGTAAGCTCAGCAAGGTAAAGGCTAAGACAAAAGTCTTTACACTGCCAAGATCTTCACACTAAGCCAGGTCAAAGGTTAAGACTGTCTTTATGCTAAGTAAACACCAAAGCTAAGGTCTTCACCCTAAATTAAGTAAATGCTAAAGCTAAGGTCTTTATGCTAAGCAAGGTAAATGCTAAGGCCTTTACATTAAGCAACACAAATGTTATAGCGAAGATCCTTATTCTAAAGACAAAGGATAAGGGCTTAATGTAAAGACTAAGGTAACTTCGTCTTTGCTAAAGCCAAAGTCTGTATGCCAAGCAAAATAAAGCCAAAGTCTTTACGGTAAGCAATATGAAGACAAAAGCTAAGATTTGGTGGGTGCTCATTGCTTCAAACTATCAACATATATGGGTGATATAGTATGCACTATTTTGAAGCTTATAGTCTCCTTTGAATTAGACACAAACTGCAAAGTTTAAAAATCAGCTCTGGATGTAAACGGTCCGTATTTAACAACTCGCTCATATTTTCCCAACCATTACGTGGTCAAATCCATCAAAGATGAGCGATTTTGGGCTTGGAAGCAACTACCATGCGGGTGTTCAATAACTTCTGAAAATGTTCTTTAATAAACGCTTTGTGCTCGATTCCCTCTCATTCGCTGAGACAGTTTGACATGGAAGAAAGACCGCACGCTCCCTCAGAACACATCCAGGCCGCCAAAAGCCTCAAAACAGGAAAACAAAACATAATACCACCGGCATTACGTCAGTATTCCCAAATCAGCATGGGAGGAAAGTGGAAAAGAAAAGCCCAATACATAAATTTCAACAGCAACACAAGTGTCGGAAAACACGAACGACTCAGCTGGGTATCAATCATTTATTGTGTTAAAGAAAAAGAAAAAAAATCTTACAGCTTACACACTCAACGACAAATCTGACATGAAGGTGTGATTTGATTTCTGTATATTAGTAAAAACTGGTGATCTGATAGAGAAAGGGGGAAGGAGTGGTGACCAAAGGGAAACCTTACATATTACACTGGGATCGACCCCACCCGTACGCCTTCGATTAGCTAGTGTGCCCATCGTGATTAATACAGATAGAGCGGTGACAAATAAGAAAAAGAGAAAACATCCAAAGTCAGTTAGGGCGCAATGGGCCCGGCGCATTAAGTTTTAAGGATACGAATGTCATTGGAGCGTGACACGAAAGGAAGGAGAAACAGCCTGTTTTGGTCGATGGCAAATACAAGAGGGGAAAAAGGGTGGAGAGATGGAAAATAATACACAAACAAATCATAATTACTGCAACAAAAGCCCAGCAATGTGTTGGTCAGACTGCACATAAACACTAGCCATCAGACGGGGGGGGGGCTTTTTGCCTGTTTAATATTTGGATTTGATATTCATATGATGGGGAAAAAATTCAGAGCAGTTAACCAGTCCAAACGGTTTGCGCCACAAGGGTTGGTGTCTGGATCATTCACGCGCACCTTTACCGGTACCCAGGGCCTGGCTGGGCATAGCCCTGACCATAAGGGGGCCGGTTGCGGGCGTATGGGTTAGCAGCCCCGGGCGGAGGGGTGACCGTATTGCCCGGAGGTGGGGTGTATCCCGGACGAGGTTGGTACCCGGCAGCCTGGGAGTTGGGCGGCATGCTGTAGTTGGCCGGCTGCGATGCCTGGGAGGTATAGTTTTGGGGAGGAAAGGCTCCTGGCGGGTACTGCTGGGGTCCCTGAGGAGGATGAGAATGAGGCTGCTGCTGCTGCTGCTGGCCACCCTGGAAGCTGGGGGCCGGGGCCGGTGGACCTGGGGCCGGGGCTTGGGAGGAGGGGGGCGCGTAGTTCTGGAACTGCTGCTGTTGCGGTGGACCAGGTTGGGGGGCTCCTGGCTGGGGGCTGTACCCCGCTGAGAAAATGTTGAGAAAGCGACAAAGGTTGTGCTGAGAAATCAAGTGTGAACGCTATCATTGGAACAACAGCCGGTGTTCAAAAACAGAACAAACAAGCAAACAAACAAAAACTGATGTAACAGCCTTTTTTATTTAGAAAATTTGAATTTCATTGTTAAAAATATACTATATAAAATAAAATGATGCTGTGTCACAGCCTTTTTGCATGCAAAATGTTATTTGCATTATGTCACAAAGCAGAGTTAAAATGTGTACTATAGATTAAAGATGCTACGTAAACGCTTTTCATCAAAAATTGGTGTGAACGTGTACAATAAACGTTTTTGTGGGGGGTGGAGGGGGTGATTTTGTTTCATCATGTCACAAACTGGTATTAAAATATACAATATAAAATAATGAAGCAATGCAAGAAGCAGTTTTCTATGGCGGCAGTTTCATCACGTCACAGACTGGTTTTAAACTCGACAAGCTGTTTGTTAAAGCTATGTTAACAGCATTTATGCGTGGAAAACTAGTTTCATAATGCTCTGTCACAAACATGGTCCAATCATGTGACTTTACAGGCAACTTCGGTCCGATGGTGAAAATACGTGTGAACGCTGAGTGAAGCAGACTAAATACTAAACACTTTTTTGTGTACTTTGGTCAGAAGCAGAGTACTGAACTGCAAGTGTCCGAACGCTTGTTTTTACATTGGACCATTGTCACTCTTACCAGGATACTGCATTCCATACGGTTGAGGGGGGGCACCCGGCTGCTGTGGAGGGTATCCACCTGGGGCCTGGTACTGCGGGTATACCTGACCTGATTGCAACACAAAGCGGAAAACTGTCAACTTTGAATACCTCCTCGACATTGGCGCACTCAAGCTTGACAACCTGTTGAAGCTTCCATAGCTCATTCACATACAAATATATGAAAATTCTTTGTCAAAAGTCGACGCATGAGGTCTTGGGATACTAAACTTTTCTCATGAGATTCAAGCCTTTCTCACAATTGACTCCACACGCATTTTTGTGCGCATTTCATGTGACGCCACAACTTACTGCGAAACAGTAATGCATTGGATGTTAAATACATTCGCAATACAATTAATTACAAACAGTAATTCATTACTTTCTGCAAAACACCACTAGGTGACAGTATCGCTGTGAAAATACCTTCTGATTCCCTCTCGATTATGTCTGTCAGGCGCCTTGAAGGGTGAGTAGTTTTACTGTGTTTTTGTTTTATTACAACCCGCATATGGGCATGTGGTTAACAGTGGTGAACGTCTCTTGACAGCTCAACCACTATGGGATTAACTTGTGGATAAATGTGCACACACCACAAACATTACCAAGTGGCCTCAAGCTAGCGAGTAGCATGCAGGTGGCTCTCGTAGACGTAAACATTCCTTCTTTCCACAAGATAATGATTGGAGGGATGCGTGTACCCACTATCAGGAACACACATGGACACTGTCTGCTTCGCATGTGGCATCTCCCTCGGCAGACACGTCTACATTTGCAGACAGTGACTTCCTGCTACACTTGAATTAGCCATGACTTCACCAGACCACACTGCCTACGTGCACATGTGCAGGAGGACGACCAGCCGTGCTGCAGCCGTCTCAAAGTTAAGCGTGCCTCTTTGAAAGCGACAGATGAGAGCAGCCCAAGATGGGCAGTGGCTTTTAAAAGTGCAAAATTGTCTTGGTATTTTAATTAGCATGGAGAGGTTTCCATGGAATGGACGCTGAATTGATAATCAGCTGTTTCCAAAGCAGAGAAAGTCGCAACTTTAAAAACTCCCTAGTCACTGCTGTACTTGTCAGATAAGCTATGATAGGCTGCACATGCCTTTCCCGACAAACAAACACTACAACAGACAAGTAAGCAGATCTTTCTAAAAGCGAGGAGCAGAGCACCGATGTGTTAGCCATGTGTTGCACAGTTCAACATGAGCACCGGCATGGTCTTCATTACATGTGAGAACGTGTGTGTGTGAACTCGGCCGCCATTCATCCTTTCCGTGGCCTGCGCGCCATCATTGCTGTTATGTAATCGCTATAGAGGGATGAGTGGCTGTTACGACCCTGTCGGCATGAGAAGGTTTTAGTCCCTACCTAATACACAAGATGTATTATAATAAATATAACACAAACACTATGAGGTGTCTCAGAAGAGTTCCATGAGCAGTGCCACAAAAAAAAAACCTCTTTATCAAGTTCAAGGGGGACCCACTTTGTAGACGTGGACATCAAGATGGCCCCAACAACAGAGCTGCGCAGGATCCCAAAAGAAGGGAAGACTGGGAAAGTACATTAGATTCCACAGGGATTACTTGGAAGAGGAAAACCTGTAGTTTATTGTTCAGCTTTGAAATCTAACTTCTGTAACACATTTCTGACCCACCTCATATAATGTATTACATCTTTAAACAAACAAACGTTCTGTGTTGGCTCCACATCTAATAAAATCACTAAAACCTGTAAACGTCAGCTTTACAGATGCCACGTCTACTCTCCATGAAACAGGATTGTATCATATGTTAGTGAAATTCTGTCTGAGACATCACGGCGCATCTTTGTGAAAGGCGAATGAATGTCAGTTCTTTTGCTTCGCCTCAGATGTGCAATACGCCAGATAGGCAGACTCAAAGCGGCTGTTTGTGTGAAGGCTTTTCCCTTCAAATTAGCTATATTTCGATGTACCACTCACCTCAAATCAATCATTCAACTTATGAGTGAATGACACTAAATGCCCAGTATAATTGAAACATATTTATGCTTGCTTATTTTTTAATGTGTATTGAATGAGGTTTTAGGCAATGTAGTTTGAGCTTCCTGGAAATATCTACAAGATTTATGATCATCTCCAAAGCATGACACATTTACATCCAAGTGTTTCCAAAAGAAAATCCTCTGAGGATTCTTCTAACTCTCCCTCGTGCTGAAGGCCCGAACATACCTTTGCGAGAAAGCGAACGCATGAGTTTATTTTAAAATAAACATTTAACACTAACCGCATACGATGGATCAACGTCCTCACGCAACAGACGGGTTGAGCGGTAGCCTCATTTACACGTTTATGCTTTCATTTCACGCACGGATGTAAATGACTGCCAGGCGGTCCACCCACCGGCATCTGTCTGACAACAGGTTCAAATCAAATTACACAGTCAGCTTTTTGATCTTGTTAGCAGGGTTCTCAATGCAATAAAGCAACCAAGCTCAAGGCTTAAACTAAAATAGTCTATCATTTAATTTTCTGTGCGGCAGCCTGTCGTAATGCTAAGGAGGCGACAAAGATCGAGGAAGGAACCTCGCGTTGACAAACTACCACAAGAATCAAGGAGGAAACTGTCTTCATGCACAGAAAAGTTCCCATGAAGATTGTTGGAAGTGATGCTGAACATCTGGATCGCAAAGGGATCAGAGTGAACTTCGCACCTCGTGCTCTCGACACAGCTCAAATGAGCAAATGTGTGGAAAAAAAAACAACCCAAAAAACCAAAACAAACAAACAAACAAAAACATTCCATTGTTCATTTCTTGAACATGACGTAGCGCCATTTTGTCTTCAAATGTGACATGCGGTCACGGGGTCAAATTCGTTCTGCAAAATTTTGGGAAAAGTATGCCTTAAGTGTGAAACAACTATTGGACCCGGCCGGGAACTGTCATAATGCTTGATGTCGGCATATCACGTGAGCCATGAGTCCACCTCATTAAGCTGCCTTTCAACCAGCATCCAAGGGTTACCTCTGCATGCGTGATTGCTTTTTCCCTGTGTTACTTCTGTCACTAGTTTGATTTCGCTAGGTTCCTACTTCCAATTTTCGTTTTCCTTCCTTGTAGGCTAGTACTCAGGGGTAAGTATTTGTGAACACAGGAATTCGATTTAGATCTTCGGTGAGTAGTATCTATGTTTATACTGTTTGCCAAGGAAGAACTGAGTGAAGATGTAGACTGCTACGTTAGCTTATCACACTAGCCAAATTAATCCAAATAGATTTTCAATTTGAATAGGAACTCTTTGATTGGAAAGTTGACCGGCGTTACGGAACGTATTGAACAGTATTTTACCATCCACGCCAGCTGGGGGTCCCTGTTGCACTCCAGAAAAGGGTGCCTGCACTTGGGGAGGCAATCCTGGCTGAGGGGCTGCGGACGAGGAGGAAGCAATGCTATCAGGGGTCCCTGAGCGCTCCTCTGGGCCCGCTGCTGGCGGCGCTACAGATGGCAAAGAGAGAGAGACAGCTGAAACAAAACCGCAGCTCACGACAGCTGTTAAGACTGCTCATCAATGTAAAATGAATGTTGTTGTTACACAGCCTTCATCCAGCAGAGACGGCTGGATAATTGCATGAGATGATAGGTCATTAGGACCTTGTGCAATACCTGGGGGCTGGTCTTCGCTCAAACCAAAAGCAGAGATGACATTCTTGTTGACTTCATCCTGGTTCTTTAAGGGGTCAAAGGCGGACATACTGGCCGCACTGACTGGGGTCACGTGCTTCGCAGCAGGATCTGTTGTCGCCACCTTGCCTTCACGTCCCTCAACAGTTTCTAATAACAGGACAAAAATGTGCAAGTACTGGCCCACAAAGGGAAAAATGTAGTGCTGTAGTCTGGCAATGCATGTTCGTATAGCCCCTGTCTAGAAAAGCAGTCATTTGTCTGCCTTTTTCTGTGTCACTTCTCTGCATAAACTGCACAGACAACGCATGGGTGGGGATGAAGTCAACCCACCATATGTCCCCCTTTTGAGGTAGTATCACAGTTATAACAAAGGATGGATGAAACGCATCTACGGGAAGTCCACAATTACCAGGACAAGGGTGTAAAATTAAACACGTATTAGTCACAGTTAAGGTAACTACAAACCCCTTACACACAGCTTGTAAAAAAAATGCATTCCTCCTTTTTACTGCAGGTCGAACCCATTTTTTTCTAATGCACGATTAAAATATATGTAAAACACATGCTGTTAAATTGTTCCACCAACTGTCACAAAGTGCTGTTTATATTTTCTGCGTTAATCCAGCATATCCTATAGCTGTGACTCTCTGTGTCCTGCTGTTCTTTACAGCTGCGCTTCGTGGAAAGTGTGACTCAGACAGGTCGAGGCAGGCCTCCAAAAATAAAATCCTCCTCTTGTCTATAACATTTGCAGTGGTTTGTGTGATGCGTCGCAGCCAACAATAATGCACGCTTTTTTATGCGCCGATGCAGACTCCCTGCTTGGCACTCCGCTCAAAGAAGCAAGATGGTTTTCATACAGATTTTTTCAGTATCAGCGACGCTGTCTCCACATGGAAATTGGATCAGACTAAATTTCTTGCAAAGACGAAGTATATTTTGCTTTATGGTGGCGAGCAGAACCAAACCAATTTTAACGCTTATTCACACAAGGTGAAAAATTAATGACACAAAGCAAAATGATTTTCACCATGTCAGTCCTTCAAAAGGACATTTTGTACATTTAACAAGATAGTGACTTGAGACAATTTATCTGCTTACAAGGAATAAACAATACTAACAATACTGCATTTATAATAAAGGAACCATCTCAGTCTGATGAAAATTCTGTATGGCACAAGAAAAAACAAAACTATCCAAATAAATAATATATAGTATTACTAAAATAAAGAGATAAACAGATATTACACACCTGGTACTTTGCAGTTCTTGTGACTAATGGAGGATATGCAGCATTTTAAATGTTTTAATACTATTAGTTTCTACTGTTACTGAAATAGCACATTTCTTGATGAGGTCATTCTCATAATTTAGGGAAAAAATAAAATAAATATTTACACAAAATAAGGGTTTATTATTTATATGACCTGACCTCCGATCCTCGCCGAAACCAATGACACAGCGACATCTATGGGTATGTGATGGCTTCTGGACACAACTGCAGCTGCTCATGTTGCATTGTCAGCCTCAATGACATTCGGGACTTGGGAGTTGTACATATACAATTCAGAGGCTTGATTTTCTGTGTGGTTTACCGCTTTCTGGTGCTGTGGCGGCCACGCCGGGCTCTGTGGGGGGCTCAAAGGTATCCAGGAGGGTGTTGACTTTATTCCTCAGCTCGATGAGCTCCCTGCGCAGGTGCTTCACCTGACTGGACTCCAAAGGCCTCGGCTGACCGTTCACTGTTGATGACAACAGATTACGGTGCTGAATTTGAAGTGGCTTGGTAACATCCAGACCAACACAAGGAAGTTGTCTAACTTGTCCATCAGCCAACAGTTCCTAGCAGTGTCAATAGAAATATTTATGACTGTCAACACTGTGCATATTTTATCTTGAAATTAAAACAATTATTACACATTCTGACAGCTATTCTTGTGAAAGTACAGGGCACACAGAAAAATGATTTGGGGAAAAAATAAAACATGAAATATCATAATGCATGAGATGCCAGTTTACCTTACTTGACTGAATTTCAACCAGCGATTGTGTGTGTGTTTTGCCCTTATCTTTCCCTCCCTGCTGTTTTACAGTATCTGACACTTTTTCTAAGACACCGGTTGTACGAGAAGATTATACACCAAAGGTTGACACATTTACAGCAGAAACAAATCAGGTGCCCAAATACTTTTGTCCAACGCTTGTCATGTTACTAATTGTAGTTGATCAGGCTTTTTTTTTTAAAAACTCACTGCCATGCCATTGGCTTGATAGGATTCACCTCCATAGCTGCTATGAGCAGCTTTTAGTGAACATGGACTTAGTTTTAGTTCTTTCGTGACTGGTGTCATGCAGTGAATGTATTTCTGATGTTTGACAAGGAGGAGCTCTAAGTGAAGATCCCCCCCCCCCCCCCCGACGAAGTGAAGATGTCTGCTGCGACATTAGTTTCTAACGCTAGCCGCTGCCATATGCTTGTCACTTATGATCAAAAGGTATCGTGTTAAACGCGCTTGTTAGGCTTTAACATTTTACATTACATCAGTGATTGATTTCATTTTATACTTGGGTAAAAGGAAAATGGTAAAAGCTGAGATGTTTAGTATCCTAGATTTGTTTTTATTTTCAATCTCATAGTTATTAAGACTGCTTAATGAAAACATTATTTTAAAAGGTAACAATTGATTGTGGTTTGTGCATAGTGACAATTTGTCACCTGCACCACATGCAACTTTGAAGCACCCTCATTTTCCCCACTTAATAGCGGATAATGGAGGGAAAATTCCACTAAGAAAGAATTAATGTGAACGCCAAGACTGCCGGACATTCTGCTCGCTCGCTCACACGCCTGTGTTTCTCTTTTTGAGTGGATAATGCTGAACAGAGATATTCAAGGTCAGAAGGCACTGCACCCAGACGCCGGCCTACTGTGACTATTCACCAAGGTTTGACGCGTGCAAGAGGAGCACGCTTCCACGTGAGGTCGCGACATGTGATGAGTCAGGGCTCCGCTTTGATTGGAAGGAAGCGAAACGTTTTGACAACCACCACCCCCAAAAAAAATAATTATTCCTGGCGAATGGCGGTCGCTTGATGACAGATTGACTGGAAGCAGAGTAAGACAAACATGCACACATTTCTGTCATCGGAGAACTGCGAGTGCACATTGTTTTTATTGTGTTTTTATAAAAACATTTGGCCAATTGCTTATGTTGTACGGTGCTATCCTTGACATAATACATAATCCTTGACATCATAATACTAACGGTAGAGGCAAGTACCCATCCATCTTCTACGACTTATCCAGTTCAGTGTGTCGCAGGAGCTGAAGCCTGTCCCGACTGACTTTGGGCAAGTGGCAGGGTGTACGTGCGCGCACGTACACACGCGCAAACACACACACCTCAAGTAGAAACCTATCAAAGTAAAATCTGTAACAGTGCTGAACAGCATTTTCTCTTAGTACTCCTTGTCAAACATCACAAACAGATGACACTCAAATACACCTAACCAGAGAAGATCCAAATCAAAGTCCTTTGTTCACGGCAATTGAAGAAAAACAAGCCGTTGCAAACGACACAATTAAAAGCAGTGGCAGTGCTAAACATGGCTTAACAGAAGCAACATTTGTGCTCAACCAGTCACATGACAACTGGCAATCATCACCACAAGACTCCCTAAGCGCTGGACAAAGATACTTTTGACACTGCTGCTTTAAATGAGTCCGCTTACGATATGCTAACTTCCAGTAGATTTATTTTTATTTAAGGTGTATTTTTTTTCTGAAAATGTGAGAAAAATTGCAAATTTTATGAGCTTTAAGAGTTTGAGGTTTCTATATACTTTTAAAAAACATAGCAAATGACCTGCTAAATAATTGTGGCCGCATTCTGCTTTTTGTTGTGAACGTCTACACACAAATTCTCCCATTATTTACTTGTTCATACAGCACTCGGAGACAAACCCTGAAATCAGAAGGATCGTTTTGACTGTGAGCAATTATTTGAAGCTGGAGCTGAACTGCCCTCTAGTGACCAAATACAGTAAATTAATTGGAACTATATGACCTTACCAAACAAGGTTAACTTGAGTATTCTACTGCACTGGATAGCGAAGGAGAGGTCAGAGCTGTCGAAGATGGTGATGAGGTCATCGTCTATAAAAAGAAGAAGAAAAAAAGTGTGGAGGGTGAAGATATAATATTTAAGTTTTATTGTTCCATAGCTCTTAATAAGCGCAGTACTCATTTATGTCTTTTTTTCCCCCCTTTTCTTCTCTCGCTCTCTCACTTATAACGAAGGTGATGTTTTGGTCGGGCTTCAGTAAGGGGTAACGACTCGTGACGACTTGTACCTTTTGCTCTCGATACAAAGATGTATTTTTTCTTGTATTAGATTTTTTTTCTTCCTTACTTATTCTGTCAGAAAAATATTTAAAATTAGGTTTGTTCTGCCATCACAGCGGTTGACGTTACTGAGAGACATTTTGGTTCTGTTGGAGAAATGAAAGATGCCCATTTAGAGGAAAATAACAATCATGGGTGCGAGTCAGAGGACGTGACAGACCTTCGTCCTTGTACTTGATGGTGACCTCATCGTTGCTCTGCAGTTTGCCCCTGAAGACACGCTGCATCATGAGCACCAGCTCGTCGTAAGTGATGTCTTCGTTGTGGATCGGGATGCGTCTGATGTCGTCGCCCAGCTGGGCTTTGATGATCAGCTTCCCGCTCAAGTCCAGCTGGCCGTTCATGGTGCCGTCTTAACGCTGCTGCTCCCACCTCCCGACAGGGTAGGAACGAGAAAAGACGGTGCCGTTTACAGATCAGCAGCACAGAAAAAAAAAGGCGGAACAATGACAATTTCATACATCCATCCATTTTCTGCACCGCTTTATCCTCACAAGGGTCACGGGCGCACTGGAATCCATCCCAGCTATCTTTGGGCGAGAGGCGGCGTACACCCTGAACTGGTCGTCAGCCAATCGCAGGGCACATATAAACAAACAACCATTCGTGCACACATTCACACCTACGGGCAATTTAGAGTCTTCAATTAGCCTACCATGCATGTTGTTGGGATGTGGGAGGAAAACGGAGTGCCCGGAGAAAACCCACACAGACACGGGGAGAACATGCAAACTCCACACAGGCGGGGCCGGACTTGAGTACATGATTGTTTTGTATTATAACAAATAATTAGGTTCTAATAATAAATCGGGTTGCAAAAGGGTGGAAAATACCCTCTTTTTCGGGGAAGTCGAAAAAAATTGTATTTTTCCGGGAAGTCTTAAAAAAAAAAAAAAAAATAAATAAAAAAAAAAGTCTAAATGCTGTTGCTATCTAATGAAAAGCATATACCGGATTGTGGAAGTAATATGGTCATGTGTGTGCTGTGCAGGTCAACTCGAGAACATTACACCCTATAAAACAAATGCTGATTTACCCCCACCACGCGTGCGGTCTCATATTTTAAACATTGGTTAAGATGTAAAAAAACAAAAAAAAAAAACAGTATGCGTATTTAAGCTCTTAAAACGGCTGTGGGCAACTTGACAGAAAAATAAGTGAGATCACAACTTACAGTCAATTGTACTAACCCATTCATCAGATTGGGAAAGAAGCAGGTCACGTTTGCTCTTGGCGACAGACAAGAATCGAAGGGTCAAGCATCAGCATGTGAGCTGGCGGGGACTAGTATATGCTAATTCACAGACTTTGACCCCAAACTTCTAATAATAATTCGTCGCGGTGACGAGTGGTTGTGTTATCTAACAACGTGACCATTTGGCAACTGGTTTCATGGTGGTGTTGTAAACTGGATGGTGAACTATCGATCCATTCATCCACCATCCATCTGGAGGGAGACTTACTTTGTGTTTTTGCCAGATGAATAATTGGCTGGATGCTAAGGATTGGTCTGTGGCTAACATTGGACGTTAGCAGCGGACAGCCGACGTCCATTCTGAACATCCGCGTGATCTTAAATATTTCCGAATGCGCGATCGGCAATCCGACAGTTATGAACAGAGACGCCCAAAGTTTAACAGGCCAGGCTAAGTCACCTGACAGTAGAGCAAATTTGCTAACTTGTGACGGTCAAAAGTTTGCTAGGCCGTTTGCGCTGCAATGCCAACGATGACACAGCGAAAACTCATTTGATTTGACACAAATGGAGTATTAACGCGATGAACAACAGAAAGCTTGGAATGAATGCGTGCTCTATTAGTGAGCGGTGATGAACGTGAAATTAAACAAGAATTCGGTCAAAGCTGACAATTTGCAGACAAAAACACGCGTTAGAATGCATCAGATGTGCGAGGTGGAACGTGTCCAAGTCTGACTGACACTCTCGAGGATATCGTTGTTGACCTTGAATGAATTATTCCCAAACACCTGCGTTTGCAAGCTCAACTGTTAGCTCGCCCTAATGCGAAGGCAACATTAGCCGGCTAGCTACTTAGCATGTAAGCTAGCTACACACATTCACATAATAAACCGCAAACACGTGACATTAGGTTAGCGGCAGACGATTGACCGACTCGTTAGCAAACCCGACAATGTGTTTTACCTGATCCCGACGACGTGACCACGCTGTATCTCACTAGCTGTTCCCAAAGCGTGAAAGGTGAAAGCGGGTTGCTAGGCTAGCAAGAGCCGGGTGCCAGCTGCAGCATCAGGAAGTGCTCAGCTGTCAAGCCGTACGTGGCAGTCACAGGGCGCATGCGCACTAACTGACATCATAGCCTCATAATGGTCAACCCATAATCACTTCCAAGGAAACGTTTTATTCATTTTTTTTAATTCACCATGCATTTCAACACAACGTTTAGCAAAAAATGTATGGAATGTGAATTTCTATAATTTGCCATTTACCAATTGCCATAGTATTATTATTTTCACATTACTGGTACACCTACAGTTCTCAATGACTCTCTAGATACCGGCAAAGCAATTTAAATACAGAGGACCATAAATCTCGAATACCATGCATCTAGCATGTACACAATCATGAACCCAAGTAGTTATACAACCCAGTAGTTATACAACACGAACGAACCACCTTCACGTCAGGCTGCCTCATCATTAGTCTTAGCTAGCCCAATAGGCTAAATAAGAGTTGTTTTCCCCCTTTAAAATCCAAACAAATTGAGTTTGTTTGGATAAAAACAAACTCAACATTGCCTTCAAAGATAAACGCTTTTCATTGTATTGGAGTGCAATGAAAAGCGACAAAAGTCATAAAGATAGAAAAATATGTAGTCAAATGTGAGTCATAAAGAAGCTGTAATATTATTATAAAAAAATGGTAATTTCATAAAATAATTCTGAACTGTATTTATATACCATCCACACATCCCCTTCTGCTTATCCAAAGTGACAAATTGAGACATTTTGAGATCCATCCATCCATTTTCTGAGCCGCTTCTCCTCACAAGGGTCGCAGGAGCGCTGGAGCCTATCCCAGCTATCTTTGGGCAGGAGGCGGGGTACACCCTGAACTGGTCGCTAGTCAATCGCAGGGCACATATAAACAAAAAACCATTCGCACTCACATTCACACCTACGGGCAATTTAGAGTCTTCAATTAACCTACCACGCATGTCTTTGGGATGTGGGAGGAAACCGGAGAAAACCCACGCAGGCACGGGGGGAACATGCAAACTCCACACAGGCAGGGCTGGGATTTGAACCCCGGTCCCCAGAAATGTGAGGCAGACACTCTAACCAGACGTCCACCGTGCCGCCTGGATAAAAACAAACAAACAAAAATTGCACTTGAAGATACACGCTTTTCATTGTTCAGGAGTGGAAAGGAGTTTTAAGCTACAATGAAATGGAACAAAAGTCATAAGGACACAAGAAATTAGTAAATTATTATGTATTATTAATTTCATAAATAATTATTAGCAATAGCATTAAAGTTGGTAGAATAAAGTTGCATTACTTAATAGTAAAAAATGAAATATTAGCAGAATAAAACAATAATGTGATTCCAGTAAAATGATGCATAAATACAAACAAAGTATACAGATTTTTTTTTAACAATCATTTCTTCTTCTTCTCTTGCGTGGCGTTGAACCACGAGTCTAGCAGCTTCTTCATGTAGTACAGCTGCCACGCGTGCACTTGCACGGCCACCAGCATGAGCAGATACATCACAGTCACCGCCGAGAAGCCAAAGATGAAGCGGTACGCTTTGCCGTGGCGATACAGCTGCTGCGCCAAGGGGAACATCTCCATGCCGCCGTAGATGAGCGGCGCCACCGAGAAGAGTCCGGCGCTGATCATGGACAAGACCAGGTAGCTGATGTTGTTCTTGGGCAGCGACAGGCTGCTGCACAGCAGGGGGACCAGGCTGAGTAGGTAGGGGTACTCCCACTGGTAAGGCATGGCGACGGTGTCGTGCGACAGCAGCTTGAGGTGACTCACGGCCACTTGGGCGGCCACCAGCAACCAAACCAGGAGGTGGATCACGTTCAAGCGACGCACCTCCGACTTCAAGGAAGTGCTGCAACGTGAACGACACACCGCCACCATTTTTTTCCCAATGTTCGCATTCTTATCAGTTTCGCTTTTACATTTTGGAGTCACAGCATGCTGTTCCTTGGACATCATCAAAACGGTAAGAAAGACAACAACGGAGATCAACTCTCCTGTATGTGACGGAGACTGTGATACATCCATCCATCCATTAGCTGGAGCGTATCCCAACTGACTTTGGGCGAGAGGCGGGTTAGGCCTTGAACTGCGCGCCAGCCAATCGCTGGGCACAATAGTTTGTGGAATGTGAGAGGAAGCTGTATAATACTGTATATTATATACCATATTATATTGTACTATATTGTTGCTAGCCAACAAAAAACATGCAGGCATCTTCAAATTATTCAGATTTTTAAAACATTGTATTAACAACCCCCCCCCCCTCCCCCTGCCCGCCCAAATAAAAAACAATGCAAATAATTAGCTTTTTAAAATGCCTCACAGTACAGTCGTGACGTTCCCGGTTCAAAATGGCAGCTCAGGCCCCATAAATATGTGGCTTTTCATTACACTAGTCAAAGACTCTCAATTGTCCATAGGTGTGAATGTGAGCGTGAGTATGAGTATGGCGCATACCCCGCCTCTCGCCCAAAGTCAGCTGCGATACGCTCCAGGCTCACAACATGGAAACCTAATGAGGAAGTGCTATAGAAAATGGATCGATAGAAGAAAGAAATCAGCGGTCAAATTAGAACAAACCAGAACGGATATTATGATATATCTTACTGAATTTCACCGATCTGAAAAAAAAGTATTATATTTGTCCAAATACGGGCCTCACTCCTAGTTGATACCTTGTACTCTGAAGTCCCTTTGCCATTATACGAGGAAATACAGCATATTCAACAAGTTCAAAACGAATCACTTACCTCATCTGGTAGTGTGAAGTTACCTTCTCTTTGAATTTCAAATCACTTCCATTGGTGGCAGCAGCTTTGTGGCCAACGCGTGACGTCATATTGAGGAAAAACACCTATTGCCAAAACGTACTTTTATCAACTTCATGTTTATATGACAGATTGCCGTTTTGGGTTGGGCAGGCTTGCTAACGCTGCTAGCCTAAATCAATATGTAGCCTCGGCGTTTTCACTCCAACTAAACAAAACGTAAACATTCAAGTGGTTTTGTTGCGATAAAAGAGTGTGTTGTGATCTTGTAATAAGCAACGATGCTTACCGGCTGCTCCGCTTCGTGGCTAAAAATCGGTCGACTTCTAAACAAAAAGATGTCAAGAATCGATGGGCTCCCGACCGGCAGCTGTGCGCATGCGCATAGGATCCTCCGACGGCAACATCAGCATCTCTTTTTTTACGGGCGTGGCCACGGGGCGCCTGGCGCACGTTCACATTTACCAACATTAGCATTGAGGATTTAAAAAAAATAGAAAATAAATAACAAATCATAATAGTGTAATGCCTGTATTAATAGAAATGCTTTAATAATAAATAAAGACGAATAAATAAAATATATAACTAATATATAACCAATAAAGTTTGTTGAGAGATATAGTTTACATTAGCAATACTGTAATGCTTGTTGTAGCCGGTCCTGGAATGAGCAGCTGCCCATATCGCCCGTATCAGAAACCGCCCCTGTTTATAAGAATATTTGGAATTTAAAAAATGACTATTTAAAGATATGTAAATTATCATTTTAAAAAGTTGGGATTGTTTTTCGGACTGAAGCAATGCTTTTGTCAATGAGAATAGTTTTAAGAGTAAATAAAAATAAGGTATATTTTTCAAATATTAAGAAATATAAATAATTCATGTGAACAATGCTGTTGGGGAAATATATATATATATCATTACATAATCATTCTTTCAATAAGAATATTTAAAATGATGAATAAAATGTTGTACTATGAAGTCAGAAAAAAAGAAATAATATTATTTCATTTCATTTCTAACCTCGAAGGATAATTGAGGGTAAAGCCCTCATTTTCAATGATGTCGAGTCGAGAGGATAGCACAGAAACAGAGAAATAGAGCAAGCATTATTATTAATATTTGAAGTGAATGATAAATATAATTAAATATTTGTAAAATAATAAATATATAAACATTATATAAAGTTGGAATTCTTTTAAATTAAAAATATAATGCGCTCACTAATAAAAATAAGAGAAATAAAAATGCATATTTTAAAAAATAAAAAATGATGAATATATTTGAATTATTGTTGTAGAAAATGTATTTTCTTATATTTAAAATAATAACTATAAAATAACAAAAAGTTTTTGGGAGATTTGTTTTTTTAAATATAAGAAAAAAATCTTTTTATATGAACCTTTCTCGCCCGAAGATAGCTGGGATAGGCTCCAGCACGCCTGCGACCCGAGTGAGCATAAGCGGTAGAAGAAAATGGATGGATGAATGAACCAATGAACATATGGACCTTTTCTGAGGGGTATTATTAAAACACATTCATAAAACACAACCGGAGTACGTTTTGATTTACAGAAGCACAATTGTAAATATTTGCAGGATAACAAACATCAATTAATATTTGTCTGAGTGTCAATCAAAATTGAGTACTCTTATCTAATTATTAATGTCCAGATGTACCTCATGAATGAATGAATGAATTTGTTATGCTTTTCAATGGGATCGGAAATAAAGATTTCTGTGATAGTTTTCAGCGAGATTTTTATTTAGAAAAACAGCATAGACAAAACAAAAACAAAACAAATTATTATTATAACAACAGAGAAACATTAATACATTAACTCTCAGGTTAAACTGACAATATTAGCACCATGCTTGGAAGGACGAATGCATTTCTATTTTCCTTTTCAAAGTTTCCCCCTAGGTTTCCGGTCCAAATAATAAATTACTAACATTATAAGTACTCTCCCATATTCCATCACTTTTGACACATCTTGACATCAAATTTCATTTCATTTCCCCCTTTTATGTGTAATTTTACTGCCAATACACATTTGACATTGGTAGTAACAACAACATAAATAAAATGACAGTAGAGTAAAGATAAATCTGGTAGAAACTGTGACACTGCATAGGAATGAAATATTTTTTTGAAAAACACATTTTGGGGTCGTACGTAGTGAGTGGTATTGCATTTAGCTTTATATTCTCTGCAGCGTAATTATCATATCACCAAATCTGTTAAAATCCCTTGCAGAATTACAGCAAAGCCGGCATGAGCAAGCAAAAAAAAAAAAGAATAAAAGCATCATTAATTTGATATTATTCTCTGCATTTTTTATTTATTTATTTTTTTAAAATCTTGACCAACCTAAATCTCTGATCTGTATTGCCATGATCGATGAAGGCAACGGCGGTATTTACGAATGTAGGAATGGATGAAGGGGAAAAAAAATAAAATATCAAATTATATTCATGTTTTTTCCTGAACTTTACATGATTTGCCACATGGAGTAGCTGCCACTTTTCCTCTTCTTTTTTGTTAAACACCCTAAGTTTTTTCTTCTATGACACATTTTATAATTTCCCTTCATGCCCTCACATTGTAATTTACAAACAAACTGCATTCACTTGGCTTGCTGAAATGATGTCAAAACTAGCCTTTTTTTCTTCATCTTGTGGCCGGGAGCGTTTGGCTTCTCGACTGCAGATGGGCGGAGATGTCGTCTATTATTTGCACAAATGCAATTTCTCGAAAAACAAATATCAAACTATGTATTCATAAATGTATATCCTTTTTGCCGTAATGAAGAAAATGCAGAAAGAAATGAGACCGACTGGGTGGATAAAATATGGCGCATCGCTCCCGGGGATGTACACATGGACGCACTCGACATTGTGGAGCGAAATGTCAGAGCTACTGGAATGTTCATCTTTTTTCCACATACCGGAAGCTCCTCGTGGATAGTTGTTTACAACAAGCAAGACTGCGGCACTTTTTTCCGAGAGACTGTTTTACGTCCCTCGGTTGGTGCTGCCGTTTTGGCGAACTTCAAATTGGCGACGCACCTGACAACTAATTGAGACACGGTGTCTATTCAAATCGGCCACAATTTGAGGACATACAGTACGACAGGTCATTCAGGTCTTGTGTGAATACCTTTTCATCGGTTGTTCTATACCTTTATATCTATAAAATTGCACATGGACTCATGGCTCGGTGGTGTAAAATGGGTTTTATATACAGACCATCCTACTTCTTTGTGATAACCAAACTGACTTCTCATCAGATTTCCACTGAAAAGTCCACTTTTTTGGGCAACACTTCACTTTTCACTTACAACGGATACAGTAGAAATCCAGAGAAAGACGAGTGCACGTACTCCCCAGCATAAAGTCCTGCAGCCTGGTCTGAGGGCAGCTGAATGTACACAGTGTCCCCCGGTTGTAAAGGTAAGACTGCACTTCCCGATGCTTGATCTAAGTACCCCTTCTTGTATTCGTCGTACGTGTACATCAGCGGCTCATTGTTCTTCATCAGGGCCACCCACACATTGGCTCCTTTGCAATGGACGTGGTAGGCAAAGTAATATATGCCAGGGACTTCGCAGGTGAAAATTCCCGTTTCGGGGTTGTAGTTTTGGCGACCGTTGTACAAAGGCTTCTCAAACACCACCGGAGTGCCCACGGGTGGGAATGGAGTCGACGCTATAGCTGTGAATGCTGGCATTTCCAGCCCGCTGACTCCCATGACTTCTGCTCCATTTCCTCCATATTTGCCCTTTTGACCGTAGCCACCAGCCTTCTCACCATCCAGTCCAGGGCCCATATGAGAGAGCACGCCAGCCAAGTCCGGAGACAGACCTGGTGGGCCAGGGGGTCCAGGAAGGCCAGGTGGTCCGCTCTGTCCTTGGGGTCCCGACAGGCCTTCTTTCCCCCGAGGTCCGATAGGACCGGGATGACCTGGAATGCCTTCACCTGCGATGCCTGGCGGACCAGGAGGGCCGAAATCTCCTTTTGGCCCTTGAAGTCCAGGTGATCCGATTGGGCCTGCTACACCATCCATACCGGGGATTCCTTTAGGACCTTGAGGTCCCATTGCACCAGGAAATCCCCCTTCTCCTTTGGGCCCAGGAAGTGCTGCCGGACCTGGCGGACCGGGAAGGCCTTTATGTCCGTTGTCTCCTTTGGCACCACTTGGTCCTTGTGGACCTTTCGGCCCTGGACTTCCACGTTCTCCAGGCAAGCCATCAGTACCAGGTAATCCAGGCGTACCGGAGTCACCCCGAATTCCATCAATCCCTTTAGGTCCTCCTTCTCCACATTCTCCTTTTGGACCTGGTAAGCCTACACCCCCTGACGGCCCCTTGGGTCCTGGGGGGCCCGGTTGACCATTTGGTCCAGCAGGTCCGGTCATACCAAGTAATCCTGCGTGGCCTTTATCTCCTTTTGGTCCTATGGGGCCAGGTGGCCCATTCATACCTTTATCACCCTTTGGTCCTTGGAGGCCTGGTTTACCAAAACCAGGTAGTCCTGCCTTTCCTGGCAAACCAGGTGGTCCTGGATGACCTTTACCACCCTGCATGCCTGGCTGCCCTGGCAGACCATTTTGACCTGGTTTTCCTTGCCCGGGCAGACCTGGCGGGCCCGGTAGACCTGCTTCACCTGGTGGCCCACTTAGTCCTTTTAGACCTGGATGTCCCTTCTCTCCCGGAGGTCCTTGTGGGCCTGGCATCCCATTCAAACCTGGTTTTCCAAAACCAGGCAGTCCTCTTGGTCCAACAGGGCCTTGGGGTCCTGGAAGACCTTTGTGACCTGGTAGCCCTGGCTGTCCCAGTCCCTTATCGCCTTTGGGTCCTTGTAATCCAGGAAGTCCTGGCAGTCCTTTGTGACCTGGCTCTCCTTTCATCCCTGGTTGGCCTGGCAGTCCTTGGACACCTGGTTTACCTATTCCAGGTAGCCCAGGTGGTCCTGGTGGACCCTGACGTCCCGGTTGTCCGGGCTGACCCGGTCCACCCCTAGGGCCCATTTCTCCTTGTGGCCCGAGCTGACCGATTCCTCCTGGTCTGCCTGGTAGTCCTGGCAACCCTTGTTTTCCCATCCCAGGCGCCCCTGGTTGACCGGGAGGTCCAGGTAGCCCTGCTGGCCCTGGTTGGCCATTGCCTGGAGGTCCAGGAGGACCGATAGGTCCTTCAGGCCCAGGTGGCCCAACTGGTCCAGGTTCTCCTTGGGGAATTCCCTCCGCACCACTTGGGATTGTCTGACCTGTAATCAATGATACAGATATTATAATAAATAGTGCATGACTGGGAAACCACCTCTGTCATGTAGCTCAGGAATACCAGGATCACAATACCTTCAGTGAATCTTGCCTTTATGACAATGGGGCAAAAAAACCCCCCCCAAAAAACCTAGTTATTTCTTACCTTTATCTTGACCTCCATTATAGCCACCTCCTTTGCGAGCCTTCTCTTTGCCCTTCACCACGGGCATCTGTGGGAGTTCCTTTCGATAGTGGGAATAGTGCATATAGGGCACATCTTCGCCGACGTACTGTTGCTGGGGGTAGCCTTCATTGCCCATGTGTTGGAGGTGCTGCATTTGCATCTGCTGCTGGTATGCTTGAGGGTGTTGATTGTGTCCATAGTACTTCCCATCACTTACACACGTAAGTACGACGAGCTGCAGCAGGGTCAGGAGGAGGGGGGGCCGAAGGGACGGCATAGCCAAGGCCTGTTTCAAAGGGGGACAAAGGAGAATAGAACTTAGACAAGGCTGCGCAACAGCTTGAACTACATGTGGCTCAGCCACATGTGCAGACTCCATCCATCCATTTTCAGTACCGCTTACCGGGTGTGCTGGAGCCTGTCCCAGCTATCATTGGGTGAGAGGCGGTGTACACCATAAACTGGTCGCCAGCCAATCGCAGAGCACATATAAACAAGCAACCATTCGCACTCACATTCACACCTATGGGCAATTTAGAGTCTTCAGTTAACCTACCGCGCATGTCTTTGGGATGTGGGAGGAAACCGGAGTGCCCGGAGAAAAGCCACGCAGGCACGGGAGGAACACGCAAACTCCACACAGTCGAGGCCGGATTTGAACCTGGGTCCTCAGAACTGTGAGGCAGATGTGATAACCAGTTGCCCACTGTGGCGCCGCCAGATAGAATGTAAAGCATTAAACAAATTGTGCATCACAATCGAATGCCGTGTCTAATTCAGTGTGCTGAACCTTCTGGTGTGCCCACCTTGGCCACTGGGAGGCAGTACTCTATAACGAGGAAGAATGGACTTCTTCTACTGTATTCCTACTCAGTAAGTGTAAATGATGTGGCACATGTGCCTGTGAGTGTTGTTATGATATCGGTCTGCATGTGTTATTCCACCATATGCGTTCAAATATCCATTGCTAAAAGGATTATAAAATCACGACTATCGATGCTAATGTTAGCATGTCAATGGCATTTTCCATTCATTCATTGCTTGTTAGTGTTGAGCTAGCGGACTTTAAGGCTTTAAGACTGTGGTTGTTTTAAATATACTATCAATGGCTAGAAACCTCTTTTTTTTTTGACAAAATGTTCCGTATTTTCCAAACTCCTGCTTATTGTGAAATGAGTTGATTTGAGTTTGTGATCGCAAGTCAAAGCAAAAATTTGGCCTAATGACGACTTGTATCCCGAGAAACTCGTAAGTTGGGTCATCTCAAGGCAACCTCCTCAAGACAACTATAATACAAGTACGGTTGATACACAAGGAAGTGGTTCAATGAAATGCACTCACAATTATTACTCATAATTACTATTTTCATAGTGTTTTAATTGCACGTAGCTAACTGGAGGAGATATCGGTCCATTTACAATGCCATTCAATTCTAAAAACAAATAAAACCTCAGAGCAACTGTTATGAAAAGCCCCAAGATCCAAGCCCCAAGATCCACAATTGAACCCACACCTCAACGCAAAGCGGCTGTCAAACTCCTGAAGTTTGCAGATGACACCACTGTCATCAGTGTCTGCATATCGACAGGAAGCTGCGGTGCGGCCGACGCAACCTGGAGCTGAACACGCTCAAGACTGTAAAGATGATCGTGGACTTCAGGAGGCATCCTTCGCCACAGCTGCCCCTCACGCTGTCCAGCTGTCAACCGTCGAGACCTACACCTGGTTTGGGGCTGCTACAAAAAAGGACAAACTCCGACTGCACCGGACAATCAAAACTGCTGAAAGGATTGTCGGTACCCCCATACCCACCCTTGAGGACTTGCGCGCAGCCAGAACTAAGACAAGAGCGTGCAAAATCCTCTCGGACCCTCCGCATCCCGGTCACCGGCTCTTCCGTCTCCTTGCCTCAGGTAGGCGCTACCGATCAATGCAAACTAGAACAAGCAGACATTCCAACAGCTTCTTCCATCTTGCCATCAACTTCTTAAACTGCTAACCTAGAATTCCATTGCAACATGCTGCCAATTGTTTTGTCTGAGTTTCTTGTCACATTTCTGTCGGGCCAACGCTGCACTATTTGCATATCTGTTGTTGACCAATACTGGCCACTCATGCCAGAGTAGCATCTGCACCCCTTGCACACCGACTGAGGAGGTTCTACAACATTTGCACAATCAACATTGTCCCAGAGTATCGCGCTACTCGTCACTTTAAACTGAACACATTCCTTGAAGTCGAAGTCTCGGCACCCTTTGCACAATGCTCATTGCACCGGACTATTGCAATATTAGTCATTCAAACTGCTCTAATTGCTAGAGGACTCTGCATCCTTTTGCACAATTGTAAAAAAAAAAATCAAAAATCAAATATTGCACCAGCATTACCAGATAACTAGCAACCCTTTATTGCTCAGTGACTGTTTTTTCTCAATGTCTTTATATCTCAAAAGTGTTCTCTGTTGTCGTACTAGAGCGGCTCCAACTACCTGAGACAAATTCCTTGTGTGTTTGTTGGACATACTTGGCAAAATAAAGATGATTCTGATTCTGATTCTGATATGTTCTCATGCACTTAGTATGGCCTTCAAAGGACTTAAATGGCCCTTTGATGGGGATAAAGTGGAACATGGGTCAAAGCACGCTGTACTTCTTTTCTCATCCTAGTGCAAACCTGTTGGTCTGGAGCCAAAACAAGAGTATGCCTCGCAGATGCTGGCTTTGTGCCTGAACATGAAGCATGTCTTCCTACATGTTCTCCCGCCATGATGTAACCTACACGGTTTCTACAGTGTAGTCTCGTGACTCCACGGTCCATGAATGAGTCATTGTTGTGTGAAATCATTCGTCATACCACCGATTTCCATCCTGTCATCAAGGTTCAGCCTCAATCCTATCCCTGCTTTACTCAAGACACGTTGACTGTCGCTTTCAGAATTTCCAGCTAGATCCCGACACCGTTCGCGCCATCCCATGCTCTTTTCCTTCGGATCTCTGACCTTTTCTCTTAATAGTCTTAATAAAACAACTTGTTAAGCTCGAGAAATCATTTAAAATTTATACACATTTCTGCATTTATCTTGAAATCTTGACAGTATCAACTGAATCATCACACCATACAAACAAGTGGCAGCTATTCAGAAAGCGCTTACTGTTAACCACCTACTTTGTCAATGTATACATACAAATACAGTCCATACAAGTTGGGGCAGTGCATGAAAAGAAGATTGAAGAGTTCCACCAAACCAACTGCTGTTGACTGACATTTTAAAATATTCAGTGGCTTAAAATATTTCTACATGTGGTACTTTTAGAATTTTCACCGAACTTTAGCGCAAAGTGGCACAGCATTTTATAAGAAGTAGGCCTACTTTGCTCATGAAACCTGGCACCTTTTATCCTGCACAAGTGCATCGATATCAGGTGTTAAATCGTGAGTAGCAGCCAATTTCAGAATGTCATTTAAGTGGTAAGTGGTCGTCAGTACGCCCTCCAGTGGACAAAACGAGCAACAAGTTACTTTTCTTGAAAAAGAGCAGCGAATGTGTTCCGTGTTCTCATGGGGCCGGATTGGACCCCCTGAAGGGTCTGTTCTGGCCTGTGGGTTGAACGTTGAACACCCCTGCTCTGAAGTTTTATATAATTGGATCATTTCCTGTGGCACCCCTGGTGATCTTTCACGGCTCTAGTTCTACACACAAATGATCAACATACTGTTCAATGAATACCTTTACAGGGTCTGAGCATGATTAGCTTTATAAATGCAAGCTATTGAGATGCCGTATTATTGGATGCCACGCACGTGGCCGTTTGCCTGTTTTCCCGCTTTGGCCCGCAAACATAAACATGTCTGTCACACGTCATGTTTTTCTGGTATGGAGTCAGGATGAGAGGAAACATTTAACCAATGTTGTGCTAATAAAGCGATGAAGGAAATCCCTCGTCAAGTGCATGCAAAACAAAGCTAACGTCATGGTTTTCCTCTCGGCGAATGAATGACAAAAGCAATGAGGGAGCCTTTAAAATGTTTCAGAAACATTTAGAAAACAACGTGGGACATTTTATGACCTGCAGCGAGGGTGCCCCCCCCCCTTATTGATACATAAAGTAAGTGAGTGAGCAAGTATGTGTGTGTTTTTAAAAGGATGGAAATACCGTGACAAGTACACAACGATCGCCTGTTCACTTGCTACATAGCAACGCCCCGTTGTCACGGTAACCAGGGAGCGGCGGAAACACCTCGTGACGCTACCTGCCGAGCGGTTTCCCCCTCCTGGCGAGTGATTGAACATAGGTCTCGCCTCCCAAGCGCCTCATTCATTCAGTCACCGTGAAAATTTACCAGCAATTTGCACCGTTTCAACTTGTGATTTGTTATTTGAGGAAACGGCAGCGACGTGAATAGAAAGAAGTTTGTTATGCCTTTCAAAGTGCCACTGTGCCATGGCACAATAGCTGCCCATTCAGGGGGCAGACGTGAGGTCACGTGTATGGAACGCGGCCGCGAGCGCACCTAGCGTGCAAGGAGTCTGTCACGTTCCTGGCATTTAGGGTAACGTTTTATGACTCGCATGCTAGTGCCAACTCATTTTTCATTTTTCAACTCGGTACAGCCAAACTTCCACTATCAATTCATGTTTGTACAGATACGTTTCATTCAAATGTCTTGTCTTTTTGTCATGTTCTTATAAAAAATATTGATTCTGAACTGCTCCAGATGATGTACGTGGCACATTTTTGTACAGTATTGACGATTTCTACAATTACGACGTGATCATGTTGATATTAAAAGGTGGATTGAGTTGGCCCAAGTACCAAATGCACAGCCCTCCATTGGTAGTTGGTATGTATAGCAAGTATTTAGGGAGGTATAGTGTAGGTAACCAGCGTAGAAAGGTACGTTAGTACCGTTGGTATGTACGTCGGCCCTTAAGTAAGTTGGCAAGTGTTGTAGATCGGTAGTTAGGAAGGTAAGCAGATAGGTAGGGTAACCAGAGAGGTTGGCTAGAGTAGGCTAGTGTAGGTAGATTTGGAGGTCGTCAGTTGTCTGATAAGTACAGTAGGTAAGTCGGTATGTAGATAGATAAGCAGTTGAGAAGGTAAGGTAAGTAGATGGGTAGGTTAAGTTATTAGGCAGGTAGCTGGGTAAGTAATTAGGTAGATAGGTAGCATAGGTTGGTTGGTAAGTATAGGTTGGGTAGTGTTGAGTAGAGTTGGATAAGGTAGGTAGATACTGTATGTGGATAGGCAGGCTTATAAATAGGTTAAGTAGTAAGTAAGTGGATAAGGGAGTTGTGCTGGTAGAATGCTAGATAAGTAGATTAAGTTGGTCAGTAAGCATGTCAATAAATAAGTAGGTAGGGTAGGTTGCTGGGTAAGTAAGCAGGAAGGTAGGCAAGTAAAGTGGATTAAAAAAGTCTACACACCCCTGTTTAATGCCATTTTTGGTGGGGTTTAAAAAAATGAGACAAAGATCCAGTAAGTCATTTCAAACCTTTTCCCACTTATCATTTGATCCACATTCAGCATAACTCAATTTGGAAAAAAATAAATCTTTAAGAGAGGGGAATGTAGTCGCATAAGTGTGCACCCCTTGTTTGAACTCGTGGTGTGGCTGTGTTCAGAACTAAACAATCACATTCAAACTACCCCTATTTCAAGTGGTGCGTCTGATTAACCCCCAAGACATTTTATTTATTTATTTATTTATTTTTTTGCTGTTCTAGTAGGCTTTTCCTGACATTTGCTGCTTGCTTTCTACCAGAAGCCAGAAGGATTTGTGCTAACACCAACTGCTATTTGGACCTGTTCATAATTCGCTTGACCTTGACCGAGGCATTAGTTCCAGCGAAGAACACGCAGCCCCAAAGCACGATGCTGCCAGCACCATGCTTCATTGTGCTCGAGCTATGTTGTTCTTTTGCTGAGGAGCAGTGTTGCGTTTGCACCAAAAATAACTTCTGGAATCATGGCCAAAAAGTTCAACCCTTCTTTCATTGGACCATAACAAAATGCGGGACAATTTGTTATGGTCAGATAAAACCCAACTGCAGTCAGTGTTAACACAACACCTTCAAGCTTCTGCAGGAAAATCAAGACAAATGTTAGAAAGAGTCTACTAGAACTGCTGAAATTGATTTGGGGTTATTCAGCGGCACTTTAAATGATGGCAGATTTGTGAGTGGTTGGGTGGATAGGCACACAAAGAAAGTACTTTGGCAAATATGGA
Source organism: Phycodurus eques (assembly GCF_024500275.1). Taxonomy (NCBI): domain Eukaryota; kingdom Metazoa; phylum Chordata; class Actinopteri; order Syngnathiformes; family Syngnathidae; genus Phycodurus; species Phycodurus eques. The sequence goes on from NC_084536.1 coordinate 2,715,106, forward strand.
TTTGTTATGTAAAATACTACATGTAGAAATAAATAGATTTTTGGTGTCCACATTTAACATCCCTTAACAACCCACCATCTGTAACGGATGTCCTGCGATTCAAACTCATGAAATGGTAGAATCATTTTTAGTGCAACAAAAGTACTGATATTAGCACTGAGGGCATTTGAACATGTGCTGCCTCGTCCTCGTTCATACACAAACATGTGCCAGACACTCCCAAAAATAAGCAAAGCCCCGAGTCGTCTGCTGTGTTTAATACACGCGTGTGCGCGTGTCTTTGCCACACTGCTTCCAGATGTCCATCGTTTTACCACATGTCACACAAACACGGCGTATAAAATGGACTCGTTACCGCTAATTGTGAAGATGCTGGCCGTTCACGCAAGCTGCGAACGCAAGGATGTCATTCAAATGCAGTTTTTCATTGGTTGGCCTCAAACATGATGATGACAATGACAGGGATTAGATTCTCAAGATTAAGTGGGGAAAAAAATGTTCAATTTGGAAGTCAGCGTGTGTTTCCCAAATATGGCAAGGAAGCATATTTGGCAACTGAAACAACAACCAGAACCAAAATAATGTATATAATTATACTTTGAAATGCTTAGAAAAAATGTAAAAGAAATAATCTTATAGCAATCAAATTTTGATTGATATAAAAAAAATATATGAATATCACGCACCCGCTCAAAAAAACAAAAAACAAAAACAAAACAGTCAAAGCCCATCCCAGCTAACTGCGGGCGAGAGAAACCGATAAGTACAGTAGGTAAGTACGCCCACCGTGCCGCCAATGTTCATAAATATGACTAATTATAATAATATTCTTACGAATATAAAACGAATCCCGCTCGGACGGTGTCGTTCAAGGCCTCGCCTACAAAGTCCCGCAGAGGGTCACGGTTCATCCATCATCTGTCAGATGGCGACAACTCTCTTCTCGCCGTCTGCCTTCTTTCCCTTGCGCCGTGTCTGTGCGAACAGAGGCGCGTCTGTTCCACACCATCTTCACCCTGTCTTCTCCGTCTGTTTGCTGGCGGCCCACTTCACCAGCCCGCCTCCCCTCATATTTGGAGACATCCCAGGGCAGTGACCCGAAGACACCCAATGAGCTAACAGCACAGGCACCGGGACATCACAAATGCATAAAGGGCGCGTGAAAACTGCTATAAAACATTGAACCCAAAATGCCCCAAAAGGGGTACAATTCAACTCCATTTTTCAGGCAAACTATGAAAAGGAAAACTCAGAACAGAGGCGGGCAATGCATTTGGGACCCAGGCGTTCTAAATGCAACTCAATGCAACTCTTAATACTCCCACGATCACGTCACAACTATAGAACCATCAATAACACACACAAAAACACAATATAACAGCATACAGCTTTACGATGCACATCATCTGGAGCACATCACAATTAACATTCATTTAACAACATGACACAAAGGTAAAGCAATTAAATGAATTACACCATACTTACCAGAGACGCTAATTAAATGCATCAGCGTGTCCAGATCAGTACTGTTTTGCCAATAGAAATGGGCTGTAACAAGTTTTGCTCTGACCAACCAATCAGAGGACAGAAGAAAAATGCTGACATCACTAAGTGCCAGTTGGCTCTGTAAGGACACATTTGAAATCTGATTGGTCAAAGAAACAACAACCGGTACTGCTGATTCCGAAGGCCCTGGACAGATTTGAATGGCATAGCAACAAACAGAGCCTGACATTTGATTGGACAAAAAAAACATCAAAACACAAACAAAACTTGGGAAAAGCTCTTGAGACTTCAGCTTTGATCTCAACCATAAAACAGGAAATGGAACTCGAAGAGTGTCTGGCCGCTCAGTACAATATGGGCACTACAATTGCTTCAATATCGCAAATGAATTTGACCCAGCAGATGCAAACTAGCATGTAGCTCAGAGGTTGTCAAAGTGTGGTACGAGCGTCACAGGTGGTACGCGAAAGAATCACTGAGTAACAATTCAAATACAGTCAAAGAAATTGGAAGCAACTTTGTAGCTATGCATACAGACGATTCAAACTTTTTTTGCAGGACATGTTTTACTTTTCACGGAAGAGATTTTATTATTTTTTTAAATTATTATTATTATTATTTTTTTTTTAACTCTCAAGTAAAGTACTGGACATTTTTTTAACTACAGTTCAGTTTGTTTTTTACTTTTAATTTAAGTGCAGGACAATAGAACACTCCAGTAAAAAAGCATTTTTCTTTTATTATTTAACTTTTATGTGCAAAACATTTGAATGGAATAATTATTTTAAGTATGTTTCTTTCTTTTCCTATATTGAAGCACAGTGTTACTGTCCAAACTGTGCATAATGTAATAAATAATAATCATAAATGATATATGATATGTATAGCCGAAATACCTTTCAGCATTTTGGATGAACACTTAAGCCAACTACATTACTGTACTTTTAATGTTAGTCATAATGGTGGTACTTTGAGAGCTATGTATTTTGTGAGGTGGTATTCGGTGTAAAAGAGTTTTATTAGAAGCACTGGTGTAGCTGATAGTCTAATGGCTAATGGTCAGCAAGCAAACAACAACACTTTCCGGCTGCTTCTTTTCCATTACGTGTCTGCCAGGTGTCGTCAAAGAGTGTTTTATTTATTTTAGTGTCATTTGACGAGACATCGCTTGACTATTTTTACACCTGCATGACCGTTAAGAATGTTCACATGTGATATCGTTTTTAAGATGGATGTATTTTGAGCACGGAAGAGATGAAATTCCAATATAACATGGATGCACACGCGCGCGCGCACACGCACGCGCACTTACACGCAGGCATAGACACACACGGTGCCACAGCTGTGCAGCTAAATGACCCAAAGTATTTACCTCTGCCTCTCTCCTTTACACAAACATAATAATTCTCTTGGGGCCCTTTTGTCCCCCGGACAGCTACACTACTTTGCAGTGTAATGTGTGGTAGGAGCACTGTTTGCATGCACGCGCGCACACACACACGCACACACACGCACACACACACACACACTGCATTGAAAAGGCTTCCTGTTGTGCACAGGGGTCAGCAATGCTAAGGGTAGTATCTTTCATGCAGCTAGGAGCCAGGTTTCGGCTTCTGGGGAAAAGTGAGATTCAGGGATTAAAGGTTGACAATAATAAAGGTAAAAAAAAAAAAAAAAAAAAAAAAAGTTTAAAACGCGCATCTTCAAAGTGTGAAACCAACAACATTTAAGAAATAGCATAGAATCACATGCATAATAAATAATGTGAAGAATCCCCATTTTGAAAAACAACTGAGCGCGAATAAGAGTATTATCTGGTTTTTATAAGGAAGCCATAATAATAATAATAATAATAATAATCCCATAAAACGATGAACGTATGTTTCTCAAAGTGTGGTTTGTGGGCCATTTGTGGGCCCTGAGAAACCCCAAAGTGGTGCATCATTTATAGGTTGAAATTTGCCATACCCCTCTCAAACTTGTGACTCTTCAATTCAACTGTACTGCACAAAATACAAATGTTGTGTGTCTACAAAAGAATGCTCATAAAATTGTGAGTTCAATACATTCGTATTTAACTGACAACTGAATTCGATGGTATTGCACGTAATAGACCATTTTTGTCATCTATAATGTCACTTGGACAGTTGCAATAAAATCAAGTTAACCTAATCTAACGTTTTAAGTAACATTTTAGTAAATTACAAGTGAGTGGGCAGCACAGTGGTTAGAAACTCTGTCACGCAGTGCTGACGTTCGGGGATTCGAATCTCAGACTTCATGCATGAAGTTTGCATGTTCTGCCCGTGCTAGCTTGGGTTTTCCCGCGGTACTCCGACAACCTCCCCCATTGTCAAAACAGTTTCCTTGAAGACTCGGTGTGAATGTGAGCGTGAATTGTTTGTCTGAATGTGCCCTGTAACTGGTTAGCAACCAGTCCAAGGTGCCTCTACTTCTCTTGCCAAAAGTCAACTCATCTGCGAACCTCATGACAACAAGCGCTATTAAAAATTTTTTTTTTAAATGGATGGATGGATGTACAAGTGCAACAACTAAGTTAAATATATCGTTGGTGGGATTACTAAAACCTATAGCAAACCTTCCATTTACCAGTAATATTTTCAGTTGCACTGCAATCATTACCATTGACATCCTTTTGAAAGGTAGCAAAACCTCGTGGACTTTGCCCCGTTTTGGTTCAGGATGTGGACTCTTGTTCAACTTTCGAACCGGATTTTTCTTGGTATTTCGGTTTAAACTCTGATTCGTTCAACGGCGGAAGCGTCGCTGTACAGATGATACTCACATTGTCTCGTAAAGATGTGCCTCATCGATCCATGAATTCAATTCAACCTGAAACCTCTGACAATTCCACCAGCTCACTTTTTCAATGAAATCATTCTCACTGAGCAGTACCGTACGGCGGTTTCACGATGGTACATTCCAGTGAGTGTATCAAAGCAGCGTGCCGGTGAGCGCACAGCAAAGCAATTGAGGAAGTGTTTGCTCGGCACTCTCTTCTCACCAAACTGCTTGCTCTTGCCCCCATTGGCGGACATGTGACAGTTTGGCTTCAGCTTCCTGCGCGCTCACTAAACATTTCAATGCATATTTGTTTTGCATTAAGTGGTACACACATACACACATGTGGTGCACACAGCAGATCCCAAAAAGGCCGGGGACAGAGTACGCAAATTTGAGAGGGTTGCTCTGGAACATAATGATGTGCAACAGTCACGCTACATGCTAACTGTAGCTCCTCATAAGGCAAGGAAGCATATCTGGTAAGCTAAACTGGGGTCAAAAGGGATGCCACATGGCTCACTATAAAGGCCATGCGATTTCTACCAGTCAGTCCGATCATATCATTGTCTGACTTATCATTGAAAGAACAAAAGCAAACGATCCATCCATCTACTTCTACACCGCTCGTCACACAGCTACGCAGAGTACGGCCCGTGGGCCACGTCCGGCATATCCACAGTCTCTGACCGGCCCTCACAACCTTTATGAAGTAAAAGGTATACACTGCTTTTATTTTGATGTGTGGACAATGCAAGTGAACAAGAGCAGCGACCAAGACAGAACTTATAAATTCTGTCGCTGTATTTAGTGACTTTTCCGACCATTTGCACAGTTATTAAAAAGAACATAGGAAAAACGGCATCTGCGGTCCTCATTTTAGCAACATTCTTTTCTTTTTTTTTTTTTTTTGCAATGTGGAGGGAAGAAAGGAATTTGAACGGCTAATATGAGTTATGACGAGTTGCTCATCATTTCACCACACTTTCAAAATATAGAAACAATTCAAAACAATTATGGACACTGTCATGTTTTTTTGGGTGAATGTTGATTTAAATAGTGATACAGTAATATTAACATGTGTAACTATGTCAATTTAATATGAAGGATTCAAATTTTTTTAACAGTTTTCATTTTTATTTCATAAAATATACCATAGTAGCATCTTATTAAAATATGGCAATTTACTGCTTTACAAAAAGTCATTAAAACAGTAAGAACATGATTTAAAAGTAAAATCTCATCATTATAAAAAATAGCTGTTGAAAAAAAAATGTAATTAGATTTTTGTGTCAAAATGAATGTACATTTTGCAAGAAATAATACATGAGGAAACTTAGGGTTTGTTGTAAGTAGTTTTATATGTTGAATTTTTGCTCATTTTTCTGTTTCTTCTCAATATTCTGGCTACATAATGTATTAGTCATAGTCATGTTTTTAGTATTAGTCATAGTCACACACAAAAAAAGTACATTTCTAACATAAATGCAAAGACAAATATTTTGTGATTTAGGGGGAGAAGGGGGGAAAAAATCGTAATGTTTGGAAAAACAAAACAAAGAACTTGTTGAATACATGCTCTTCATTGAGAAGCAATAGTGCCGCACAAAAAAGAACACAATGTGACATAACTGACTATTTAAAATGTATATTTTTGATTTACAAAATGATATATCTAAATAATAAAATATATAATATACTGTATATTGTAATACTACATTGTGTACTACATTGTGGAAAAAAATGGAGACACTGTACATGCTTTCATTGGATGCATATAAAAACTGTAATTGAAGAATATGCAGAAATCAATTTTAGAAACACAACAATCTTATGCATTCTTGTGCAAACATCCAATTAACACGTGAATTGATTTCGAATAGGAATTAGACCTGAAATTGAAAATACAAGACTACATAAAAGCAGGGCATGGCTTACCTTTGGGGGTCAGGTGCAAACTTGAAATAATCACAGCAGGGGGACTCAGAGAGAGAGAGTGGGGGAGTAAAAAGCTGCAAAATCGGGATGGACGAGCCCTCCTGTGGCGCATGTGCTCATAACAGATGACCACCTTTGTGGACACGCTTTATATGCGCTGCAGGGTGGGGCCACACGGGGCGGGCAGCCCAGCCAGACCCTGCTCGGAAGAACAGGAGGGAGGGTTAGGAGGCTACCAAAAAAAAAAAACACAAAAAAAAACTATTCCACAATTTATAGTGGCGCAAAAACATATTTGTCGGCCGAGCACGCACAAAGATAATAAAGAATAAAGAGTCCTTTTGTGGCCCGCTTAAAGTGATCTAATGCGCTGAATGCATTAAAATGAGCCACAGTGGAGGCATTGTTAGGGTTTCACCTGTTCTGGCTAACGTCGAAGGAAAACCCAAACAGACGACAAGCAAGCGTGTGTCCTGGCGTACTGTGTGTATATACTCTGAGGAGTTTGAAAATTAAATCGAATTAAAGAATCCGATGTTGCGATGTGACGTGATGTGTTATTGTAATTAAGGCACAAACACGTGGGACCCAAAAAAATAGTCGTAAATCCCAGATTGCTGTGCTTCAACAAGAAATAATTCATACTGTATGTAAGTGGAAGAATATAAATATCATTTTAGTGGTGCCTCAAGGTTGTATCATTCAAAAAATGGGGCATTTAAAAAAAACAACAACCCAATGTCATGCAACCTCACAAGACCTCAGTTCAGTGAGCATCAAGGGTGCTTTTTTTCTGAAAAATTGCAGAAATTCTCTTTTTCGCACAGACACGACGAGTTTGAACTAGTGTCACACAACCTCAGTGTTACTCACAAAACTCAAGCTCATCGTTACATTTTGCTGGTGTATTTGGCTGATATATCACCAGATGTTGCGGGACAACTTTCGTAGTTACCTACCTACTTACCTACCTACCAGTGACGTGCGATGAGGTTCATGATTGGTGAGGCACTGACTACGTCACGTGACTGATAATCACGTGACGTCTGAAGCTCTATGAAACTCAACTCAACACTGCCACATGCTTTTTGTGGCAGCGTACGTCCCAGACTCCACTGTGCACTTCTAGTGGCTTTTCTGGTCGATAAGTAAGACCAAATGTCACACACTTTCATGAAATATATTAGACAGTTTGTTAAACGTCACTAAGTGCAGTACATGTGTGATCAAACGTATATTATTGGCGATGTAATGAGGAAACACCAATGTCTCTTGTGCGAAGCCACGGTCCAATCACAGCCTGCCTGAATGGATGTGCGCGTGGTCTCTTGAAGAGTCATGGGAGCGATGACTCAACGTGACTCGTAACTGCGCTTCATATGCATTGGAACAGGAAATATGAAAATTCAGCTATTTTAATGATGAAATCATTGAAATTATTGGAAAGAAAAAGAAAATCAATGTAAAGCATGGACCATAGAACTAAAATGGAACAATTTCATGTAATTATAAGGGTTTTTTTAACTATTCACATGCATTGGAACCGAAAGACCACCAGGGGGCAGTGAGGCTCTGCCTCACTTGCCTACACTGACTGCTCGTCACTGCTACCGACCTAATAACTGTGTATATGTTTTTCTTTTTTCAAAAGTTGCAAAAACACAGTGTACACTTAAAACACTAGCCCTCGGTTTAGCGCGCATCATCAGGTTATTTAATCACTGCATGTTTCTTTTCCAGAATTTTCTGGAAATGTTCTCGTATTTGAACTGAAGTCACATGGGCAATTTGGGCATAATTCAGGAAACCCTGGTTAAGGTGGCAACTGAATAACTGCACGTGTTGCTTTTTCTTTTCACACACAAAAAAAGAGGTCGCACAACATCAATGTAACTTATAAGCTGACAAAGAGACAACTCTTTTTCTTTGGCTTTCTCTAGGGATGCACCGAGACAACCTTTTTTTCAGTTAGAGTACAAATACTTACACATAAGTACTCACCAACACAGTGTAGCAGTATTTGATAATGCCATTAAGTCTGACAATTGTGAGCACTCAACTATCACACTGTTTAGGTTAGCAACTTGTCATGACTGACATTCTAACATCCAACTGCAGGTTTTTCTAATACGTAGTTTAGCTGCACATTCGTTGTGTGAAGAAAAAGAATTTCGAAAGAGAAGAAGAAGAAAGATAGCAAGATCGCAAGTTAGGTGGACTAGCGCAGTAGCATTTGGGAAGACTAACCAACATGACATAACATGACACAATCAACAACTAACTAACATGACCAGTGACCAGTAAGCTAACCTATCATTAGCCGCTGGCTCTCGCCGCTAGTTAGCTACCTGCTAACTGCTAGCTAGTTACTGTATGTGACGTTATAATCCTTGTCAAGCTATATATATATTGAAATTCATCATTAATCTTTAGTTTTTACAATGCCATGTGTTTGCGTGCTAAGATTCACAGCTTAACTGGTTAATGGGCATTTAGATTAAATGAATCAACTACAGGAAAGCGATCAATTAATTGTTCATTTTTAAATATACATTTTTAATACATTTATATTTTTCCTGAAACTGTGTGTTTACACCGATGTATCTTGATTTTACTATTTTATCAAATACACAAGCCTTTAACAATGTTAATATTTGTTTATCTTAAATTGAATTTGAATTAAATATTGATGTTGAATGTCTACATTTAGTCAAAACATTGTTGTCCCGCCCCCCCACCACCATGTGACTAACACTCCCATGGGTGTGTCCGTCACTCTGGGAAGAACAACGCGGGTGCCCTCACACCTGTCATAGTAAAAGTGTGAAGAACGTAGTTAGCGGCGGCGGCGGCGGCCCTAAAAATAAATCTTCCTTCCTCAGAGCGTTTCTGTGACGACAGACTTTTTCTTTTCCAGGGCACTTTCTCTCGTTTAGTTTTTGAGGCCTATCACTGGCCCAGCCACCCACCGTTACTACTCATCGTAATTCATTGTGTGCAATTTACAGCACTGAGCAGCACACCTCCCTCATCATCTCATTTGTTTAGCGCCCATTAATCCGGCGAGTCAAGGCTAAAATGGAAGCCGGTAGGGGTGTGTGCGTGTGCGCGGTTTTGAAAGTGACACGCCGGTGCAAAAGGGTGGATGTCCTGTTCCGTCTGCAACAGCCAAGTGTCATGTTAGTCAGTTGACTGGCTTTTAGCGAAGAACTTTGCACTGTCAGCCTTTTGTTAGCGCGCCATCACATCGCGCCATTTGCGACGCAGCCGTCATTCCGGTCCGGACAACGTGTCAATAAAAACTGACCAAGTGTCAATAAAAACTGCCATTTCTTACTGCGCTATTTTGCGTGACCTCTGCTATTCAAGCTGAAACGCATGATTTGTGCGCTAAACGCACACATCATATAACGGCAACGGGGTCCCGGCAACTGTGGTTGCTTTTAGAAACATTTGCATTTTACATTCACGAAGACGGCGGGACATTCGGACCGTCGCCGTAGCAACAAATCGGTAATTGTACGCGCACTCCCATTTTCAGATGACTTTACGACATCGGAGTCCCCGCATTCCTGGCTTGGTCCCCGTTCGCAACGTTGGAATTTGTAGTGTGAACGGGAGTAAACACGACAAGGTGGCCTGCAGGGACAAAGCGCTTTGGAATTTCGCTCATGCAGGAAAGGCGCCTCACTTGCATGCAAATTCTTCAGAATTGTCACTGCATAAACCACACATGACCTGGGTTCATATGTACAAGTATGATGATAACATATTAACATATTAGGTCAGGGACAGGAGGTGCAGACAAACGTCGATTCTGTAAACAAATACAGTGCAGCTCGGCCTCTGGCACGCAAACGTCATGGATAGCGACATCACTCATTTAAACCTGTCGTCATTTCGGTAGCAGGTGGGCGGACGTTGGGCAAGAGGCGAGGGACACCCTGAACTGGACACCAGCCAATCGCAGGGCACATAGAGACAAACAACCGTTAACACTCACATTCACGTCTTTGGACAATTTCGAGTCTTGAGTGAAACTAACATGTTTTGTTTTTGGATTGTGGGCGGAAACGGGAGCAACCGGAGAAAGTCCACACAGGCCGGGATTCGAGCCCACAACCTCAAAACTGTGAGGCGGATGTGCTAACCATTTGATCTCCGTGCCGCATCGCATGAAATAGTGCAAATCAAAAGAAACTTCCAGGAGCTTTTAAACGTCCTCTCCTGTTGGTGTTTTTTTTTTTTTTTTTTTTTTTTTAAAGCATAATCATTCGGACTGTTTCTAGGGTGTCAAACTCATTTTTGTCGCAGGCCACATTGAAGTTACGCTTTTCCTCAGAGGGCTGTTATGACTATGAAAACATAACTGTTTAATCGCCTCATAATATTACATATACTGCACACAACAAGTTCGTGGATAACTAGTTTTCAAATCAGAAGTCCAGAAGAATAGTTTGTTCAGTTATTGTTTGGGTTATGGTAAAACAAATAAAACAAAAATGTTTGCAATATCGTACTGTTATTTAATATATATGGCAATTCAAAATGTTGGTACAGATTTTAGTAAAATCGTAGAAGTTGATCCACGAGTTCGCAGCCCACATAAAATAATGTGGCAGGCCAGATCTGCCCCCCGGGCCTTGAGTTTGAGACCTGTGGTTTAGGAAACTATTGTTGTACTTGTCGGGACTGTTCGTTTCCTAAATAGAAGACGAAGAAGAAGATGTTACACTTTACAAAAAAAAGAGGATTTAAAATGGTGTTGTTGTTTTTTTTCTTTTACTGAAATGACTTTGTTTATTTCAGAATCGTTAATTCATTGCAGTTGCATTTCAAAGGTCATTGAATCAGATTATACAGAAGATAGGCACTTTCATGTTGTATGGATGTGAAGCGAACCGAAAACCGAGCAAAATAACCGAACACGAGTTTTTTGACGTACCCTTTGACCCCACAAGTATACATACATCGTGTGTGTGCGTGTGTGTGTGTCTGTGTGTAGCTTGTCACGATTTCGACTTTTACAATTCTGAACTTTTACCCCCCTGGCCGCAACAGTGGCCTTCCCTCCCTGACCCCGGGTCACCCTGAACCAACCGACAGGGACAATGGAGGGCACTAAAATGAAGGATCCGCCAAAGCAGGACCAGGAGGGCCAGCACTAAAGAACGTGAATCATCTTCTTTTTCAGACTAATTCAGTTGGAAGGAGAAGGTATTGTTGAAATCTGACACGGGACAGTAATCCATGAACATGCCAGGATTGGGTCGAAACTGTGTATTGATGTTATATTAGAAATCCCTCCCCAAAAATCACCAAAGGTGTCTTTGTGGCTGGCTGTCCTCGTGTAATATATTCCATTTGGGGAAAACAACAATAATGATATTTATCATATTTATCTATGTGAAGACACTGATCGTGTTAAAGATTTCTCACAATAGAGATCAGTAAGCCACACTGTATTTATTTATATATTATTATAGGAAATGGCAATGTCCCATCACTAGTGAGCAATTTTTACAAGGGTCGTGCCTGTGCGCACCGTGTTGGTGACCCCCGCTCTTGGCTTTATGGATCCTATTCTTCTCCATCTGGAATCCAGTCTTGCCGCACTTGGACGGACAATGTGACAACAATGTGATTGCACAAGTGCGCACACCCGTTTGTAACTCAGACTAGGCTGTGTTGAGAAGTAACCAATCACATTCCAACTCATGTTAAGTGGAGTCCGCACACACCTGCCACCATTTCCAGTGCCTCTGCTTAACCTCAAATAAAATGAAGTCGTTCAAGTAGGCTTTTTCTGACATGTCACTGACGTCGTGGCTCATTTGGGATTGCTTGACATAATAAGCGCAATCCCTCGTGATTAGCCGCTAAAATCAACGACATGCGAGGTCGTGAGCTCCTCCTCCGCATGTCGGTTTCGGGCAAGACTTCACACGGGAGCGTCGCGGCATACATGCACACAAGCTTACACATGCCTCTCGTGCATGCCGCTCTCTCCGTTCACACGGAGCCAGTACCCACAATCCTTTGCTTCCATCAACAGACTGAAACATTCCAGTCTCGCGGTCGCCCGCCGGTGACGTCACCGCTCACCGTTCGGAGCAAGACACGAGGGGGTCTTTCGTTTGACGGAAAAGAGTCGGGGGTGTTTAACAACCGTAAATTATATTTCGGGGCAAAAACTGCTCATCAGACCAGACACTCGTTCGGTACACCTGTACAATTGCATTTTCAATTTCATGGAAAATTCTGCCTTTTCGAACAGAACATTGCTCATGTTTGATTGACATTATTCATGCCAGTGCTCATGTTTGTTATTTTATTTCATGCTCAAATCAAATTTTCAATTTCATTTCATTTATCCATCCATTTTCTTGATATCTTGTCCTCATTAGGGTCGGGGATGAGCTGAAGGATATCGCCGCTGATTTAAGGCGAGAGACGGGGTACACCCAAGAACGGTCGTACATATAGAATCTATATACCTGCGCACACACACACACACACACACACACACACACACACACACATATATATGTACAACTCACTTCTTTAATCCGGCCCACCAAGCATTTACATAATCAAGAGTCCTATAATATCGGTTGCCATTTTGCCATTTTGCCCCCTAAAATTGGTGAATTAAAATTTACACTGATTCATCTATTCTAATGCATTTATCAAATGTATTTTTGACTTGCTTAACGTCCATCCATCCATTTTCTGGACCGCCTTTCCTAAGTAGGGTCGCGGGCATGCTGAAGCCGTTCCCATTTATTTTATTAAATAATTGATTCTGAAATTATTTTTTTTACATGAATTAGAAATATAATCTGCGATTGGCTGGCGACCGGTTCGGGGTGTACCCCGCCTCCCGCCCGAAGATAGCTGCCCGTGTCCCTAGTGGGGATGAGCGGTAAAGAAAATGGATGGATGGATGGATGGATGGATGGAGAGAAATATCATTTTAAAATGAGCATCTATGCATCATTTTTGCATTTTGATGCTATTGTGCACAAATTGGTTATTTTATTTTATTTGAATTTGAGTCTTCAATTAATTCGTATGCCTTTTTGCACTGGTTATTTAATTGAATTGTTACACCTTTGTGCACAGGTTATTTTATTTCATCTTCATCTACAATTTGTTCACTTTATTTTATTCATTTATTTTTGGGGGGTGGATTTGCACATTGCAAAAAGTACAAACATACCGGAGTCGCATCGTTAAAGTACGGTGGTCCGAAAGGGTCCCAAAGTTCAACCCTGGATTAGTGGACCCAGAGAGTTCTACGTAACTTATGTGTTTTTGATCACCAAAGTTGATATTACCGTAGTACGTGATTTATTTGAATGTGTCGGGGTCCCATGCGGCGGATAATCCTAAACCACTTGCACATATCACACGTATGTACAGAAGCGCCAACCGCGCTCCCCGTCCTCCTGTGCTGCATTCACAACTTGTCATCGTGACACTTTCATACAGATAGTGAGACACGCTGTCTGTAGACACCTGACATGTTTGACGGATGCTTCATTTTAAGCGTGTGGGAGAAACAACGTTGACATGACACGTTAGATTTAGAGCAGGCATGAAAAAGTCATTAATCCGGCCCCGCCTCACCCCAAAGGAAAAAAAAAAAAAAAAACATGTGGAGGCATTCATTCAAACAAATTCATTCAAAAGTCATCAAAATGTAATGAGTTATATTACTAACTAGTAAAAGCAATTGAAATAGTTACACTACTACTACATTTTCAACAGGGTAACTTGTAATTGTAACTGACTACATTTCCGAAGTCGTCTTCCCATCGCTGCATGTTACGCGTGTCGAAGGAACTTGTCTCCTGCATTCCTTGGTCTGCTATGTACAATTTCTCCACTTCTTGCAAGAACGGAAACAAGCAGCAGCAAATGGGATTTTAAATTTACTAGCCTGCGTGTCACCAGTTGTTTTTTGTACCATCGTGCCAGCGTTTGCATTTTGTTGCGAGGGAGGCGAGCAATGGTGTCTCTCAGTCGACGTGATGATTGATTATTTACATGTGTCTTATGCGGACAGACATTGTCAAACCAAATGCTCCAGTGATGAGCCTGTCAGGCAACACTACGGTAAAAGTCACCCCTATCATTTTGCCACATGAGCTCCTCTCTAGCATTCAAGTCGTCTACGTTTCGCTCTCCTTCCGCTCCTCGACGACAGACATCAAGTTGTCTCCGTGGGTTACACGTACCGGGCCAGGGCCATAAACACAGGTGCTTGCAGAACGGCATTGTGGGTTGGCTATTCTGCAGGAAGGTGTGAGCAATTCCAGGAATGCTCACAAGAGTCACTGTTGACCCGGCACAAACAGCATGGCATGCTGGGACGCATGCACGCAGCATATGGCCTGCAAGAGAAGAGGAGCTTTTAAAAATGAGCCAAATGCATGAGGGTTCCTTGTAACTAATAACAATCCCCGAAAGGTTTCAAGAGAATCAACAAAATTGCACTAATCTATCGACAACTACATCAATCTTACTGGCATCCTTCAAAACCTACGGGGTTCTTGGATTTGACTAAAATCTCCCAAAGACCCCGAAAAGTGAATTCAGAGATTCGTCTCTAAATACATGTTTGAAGATAACTGCTGAAAACATGTGCAGAGACTGAGAACAATGTAATACTGAATTGTGGCGCTATAGCGTTACGCTGTATTTCACAATTTCAGTGTTCCTGATTTTTTTGGGCAACGACACACTTTGGCCCCGGCATGAGTCACCCCGCCCCACCTCGAGTGCCTTTGTTCAGTTATCTAGCGCTATTGCAACATGTAGTTAGCTAGCTAAATATTCCTACACCGCCCAAAAAATGCATCTTCCCTTTAGATAATCCTGTGACGTTGCGGCCTTAGAGCGCCTCGTTGTTGGCCGTGAGTGTGTGCGCATCACACAGAGAAAGGCAGGAGACCAAGGAGGGGGGGACGGGGGCCAAATGCGACGTGACAGTCAGCTTGTGGACAGGGGCTTGCCGCTGGCGTGAACGCTTTAGAGCGCCTCGTTACCGCCCCGCAACAACCCGCTGGGATAGATTCCAGTCACCGGAAGCTTGAAATGGATATATTTATTTAGTGAACAAAGTCCCTTTTCAATAAAATTTGCTGTGTAAACAGGCCGAGTCGCGGTGATGTGAAGTCAGATTCAATCCGGATTGGATCCAGATTGCAACTTTGTAAACAGTGTAAACCCAACATAAAACAACGTCACGTGCTCTTAAGCTTATTTTAGTCAAATCTCATTGGATCAATTTGAAATTTGCTTACGACGGCAGCTCCATTGGATCTAACAGAAGATCCGGATGAATCTTTCAACCTCCCTCGATGCTAGTTTGTTCCCATTGCACTCAACGACCTCACTTCCTGCTCTCTTGTTAGTGTTTCCACACTCCATGAACCATTTAGCTGTTCTTACTTACACTTGATGGTGTGTGAAGCACTTTTGTAAATGTTGTTATTCTTTTCAAATAGTATAAATAGAGACTGCTTACTTACAATGAGCTCACTCCCTACACGGAAAGCAGCATCATGATTTTTTTTTCAGCGCGCACAAAAGCTATAGTTGTACGTGAACCCTGTGACAGAAACGTTGGCAATGCTCGTAAGCCTGGGAGTGTTATTCCATGTCAAACTAACAGCATGCCAGGTTCAATATAGGTAAAATAAAGGCCGCGCTTACCAGGTTTGTTTCACAGCATGCTAAATTAGCATGTTTACACTCACTACTGGAAATGGTAAAAAATATTTGTGTTAATCTCAGCCGTGTTTTAGGAGTGAAAATGGAAATGTTTTCAGTTTTACAATTGTGGAAATGGTTATGATGAAGGCTTCTTCTATCCACCCAAACTTGTTGGGCTTACGAAATATGTAGTCAACTATGTAATCCAAAGTTTTATGGTCACATTTTGGGCTGCTTTCCCTAAGTCAAAGTTGAACTAAAGGAGGTATAGAACAGAGCCCTGGGGTAGTCCACGTGCTGTTTGATCAATGTAAATGTCAACTAGACAGTGCCTTTCTTTGGTAAAAGAATTCAGTTAGTATAGTTTAGCTCATACATTTTTTATGGTGGCGTCACCTCCAAAATAAAACTGAATAAAATAAAATACAGCAGCCAACATTTCCGTAACACATCCTTTAGCAGGTAAAGACAGCTCTTCAAAATAAAAGCGCATCAGTAAAATAACACGGTTATACAACAGGATCCTTCAGTGTGTTATACCAGTGAAAACTGCCGTCAAGTTTTGGCGATATACACACACAAAAAAAAAAAAATTTACAATCCACCAGAAGAGAGGCAGTGATTGAATTTAAAGAAATATAATCCTAAAATAAATAAATCCCTAAAACATACATCAATAGGAGAGCTTTAAATAAACAGAACATTCCCAAAAATCATTTAAAAAGAAATACACATAAAACATTCTAAAATGTGATACTACAAGAACAATAACCCCTCTATAACTAAATTAAATACAAATATAAATAAAACTTATAAAATGAATGGTAAAATAAATCAAAAACACACTTGAAAAAGACAATATTAACATATGAATTGAAATGTATATGCTTGAATAAATAATGGACGCATATGGACACATGTGCGGTCACATCCACATTGCGTCTCTCATTGATTCCGTCACTTGGGGGGGACAACAACAATGAAAGTAGTCTGAAATGGGAGTGTTATCCATTTCCAATGATGTCTTTAAACATTTCCATCCTTCACTGCACACCCAACGCACGAACGGATTGATGAGTTTGTGAAGCCGCTTGCCAGACACATGGATCTTCTCTGCTTTTAGTCTTTGAAAAATAAATGCATCGATTGTCGCTGTGTACATTTGAGGCTCATGCGGAAAAAAGGAAAATACACAGCATCTGGCCGAGGAATGTGCGCAGATAACCGAGCGATGGATGATGGCCGCTGGAGACTGAGCCGCGAGAACGCAATAAAAAAACAAAAAACAAAAAAAAGACCTTGGATCCAAATTGGGAGGAAGGACAGAAGACCAGGCCACACTTGAAGGTCTGAAGGCTTCAAAGCAGAAATCCAAACAATTGGTTCCAGGGTCAAACTGTGACCATCATAACACATTTATTTACCGCTCACACATTGTTTAACTGAACATTATAGCATTCTTAAGTGTTATGCACTCAATGGTAAAACCGCATAAAACTCCAATAATGAAAAACTATTGAACTATTCACACCTGACAGACGTAACGGTGTGAGAACAGGACAGTGGTGCTTTTGTTCTTGGACCCTTTTTGCTCAGCCTGTATATGCTAGCCTTGGGTAAAATTCTTCAGAACTTTATTTTTACACACAATTATATCTCGCATTGTCGCCACAGTTCAACCGCAGTTCAATTACGGTGTTGTGTCACTGTCACAAACCAATAATTGACGGGATGAACCGGAATTTCCTTCAATTAAACACCAACGAAACTGAGATAACTGTTCTTGGCAGTAAAGAAAAGAAGGTTTGCTGTTAGTAAGTACCTGGAGAGACTCTTCTGAAAAACCACAGAGCAAGTCCGAAACCTTGGTGTGCTGATAGATTCCGATCTGACTTTCAGTAGTCACGTAAAATCAATCACGACAACAGCCTTCTATCAAGTGAAGGACATTTCCAGATTGAAGGCTCTTGCATGTGCCAGGCACACCAGGAGAAGCTCATCCATACTTTTATCTCAAGTAGACTTGACTATTGCAATGGTCTTCTGACTGGACTCTGCCAACAAGAGCATTTAACAGCTGCAGCTCGTTCAGAAAAAATATTAAATAATAAAATACGATCAAAGTGAAAGAAGAAATGTAATTCTTGTCGAATAAGCAAATCAAATATGAATAAAGAACAAAGAAAACAATCCTTTTCCAAATAAACAGCTGGAATCCAAATAAATAAAAAGACACATAATCCAAGAAAAAAAAGTATCAATTGAAAGATAAATAATCCTTATAGAATAAACCAATAACCTACTAATAAATAAAAGGGTGAAAAATAATCTGTCAATATTAACAAATAAAATGCAAATAAATCAAAAGAAGAAAAATAATACGTATTGAATAAACAAATAATATACTAATTAATAAAAAGAACAAATCCTAATAGACTAAGAAAATCACAAATAAAAAGAAGAAAATGAATATTAATCTCTAATTAACACAATAACAATACAATGTACAAGGTACTTTTATTGTCAATTCTTCAATATGAGTAAAACACAGAGGATTGAAATGACGGTTCTCAATATGAAAAGCTAAATAAAACTACAGTCTAAAAACTATTAATTGAATGGACAAATATCAAAAATCAGGTGAGGTGTGCAACATAGTCAAGGTCAGAGAACCAAGGCACATAAGACATACATAAAAAGGCATTTAAAGAAAGAAAAGCAAACCTAAATGCAAACTAAAAAGAAAAAAGGTCTTAAAATGTCGAGACCAGCGACTTAACCGCTGACAAGGCGGACCAAGACTAAATCCAGGCGTACATATAGGGGACTCATCATGGATGCCAGACGACAAGTCGAGCCAGTGTATTATGGTCTCGCGCTCTGTCGTGGCACCAAAACACTGCGCAGCGGACGAGGGACATAAATTCCTCTCGTCATTTATCATCACCCGCGGTTCGGAAAGGTCAGAGTGTGTCTGCTTATTATTTAGTCTTCCTGTAAAAAGAGATTATTATTCCTCCCTGACAACCCGCTGGGGAAATGTGCCACCTTAATAGAGCGTTTTGGAAATTGTCTATTTGCGCAAGCGTACAGGAAGCCGAGCGTGCGATGTATTTGTGGACACGTGCCGGCCGGGACCACCGGTCTTGACGCCCGCCGGATGGCGTTGCTCATCAAGTCGGGCGGGCGAGACCGAAAAATGATGATGATCAGCAATGTACGGCGCGAGAACGGTAGACAGGTGGCGGCGGCGGCGGCTTCCGTTGCCGCGTGAACGTCGGCCGTGACGGATGGAGGATGACGCAAAGCTCGGCCGTACGTCCGCACAAACAGACGCGCTTGATTGATCCCGAATCAAGAATCGTCTGAGCCGTGCGTGTGTGTGTGCGTTTACTACCGTTAACCTAATTTACACTGTTTTCGAACTAATTGTCCAAGCGTGTCTTTCCTCACTGTCCGAAGCATTTGGAGATACAGACTAAAGCACATCTACATTCACGCATTTCCTCCCCGTTCTGAGACGTTCCCAGGCCAGCCGGGCGACGTAGTCTCTCCGGGGTGTCCCGGGTGACGACACCTGCCGGTGGGACGTGCCCCGAACACCTCGCCAATCCTAACCCTCCTCATATGGCTCCTCTCGATGCGGAGGAGCAGCGGCTGACCGATGATGAACCGAGCTTCTCACCCGCTCTCTAAGGGCGAGCCTGCGGAGGGAACTCATTCCGGCCGCTTGTATCCGCCATCTTGTTCTTTGGGTTACGACTCACGGCTCGTGGGCGAAGGTGAGGGTAGCAACGGAGATCGACCGCTAAATCGAGAGCTCCGCCTTTCGGCTCGTCTCCTGCGTCACGGACCGATACGGAGTCCGCTTCACCGATCCGCCTGTCCATCGCTCGTGACCGAAACCCCGAGCTACTTGAACTCCTCCACTTGGGGCAGCGTCTCAGTCCTGACTTGGGAGCTCATTGAGCAAGCGGGACCACACGCAGGACTGCATGCAAAGCGTACGTACCAACATTCCCCCATAAACTATGGGATGTATCAACTTGGGTCGATCCTTTTCATATATTTGGTTCATATTCACCAATCTATTTGGGGAAGAAAAACAAATGTTATTCTTGAAGTACTTTTGACTATTTTTTGTTTTACATGTTGTACAATTCAAACCAACGTGTATAAATAAAGTAAACACACTACTGTCGACTGTCAATAATATGTATAATTGTAATATATTAAATGATCTTTCCAGAAAGGACTTTGTAAGGTTTGGGAATGGCAACTAGTGAAAAATGGTGCGCTTTAGCTGCCTCTGGTGGAGATGTGTGTTATTGCGCATGTATTTCAACAAATCGAGTGGGTACAATTCAAATAAAAGCAACAACAATTACCTCAAAATAAAATAGTACCCCCAAAAAATAATCCCTTCAAAATAGACACAGTATAAAAAACATATTTCCTACAAAATCTGCACCCAAACAATCATGAATGGGGTTAAAAAAAATGAATACATTGATACTGTATAATTCAATTAAATTTGCTAATTTATTACGGTTAAATTGAATGCGAAAACATGAATCAAACTAAATTTCAAAATCAATAATCCTTAAAACACAAGTTAAAAAAGGTAAGAATATAAAACAACCAATACAAACATTTGATGAATCAAATAGAATAAAAGCAAGAAATAATGCTTGAAATTTTGGGAAAAAAATAGAACAAAAACAATGACCCCAACAAAATCAGCGGATAAAAGAATAAAAAGTGAGTTTAGAAAAAACTCCTATTATGTCTTCTATATGTGTCGTTATGAACATGTGTGTTCGTTGGAACATGAACCTGTGATGTGATGCGGAACTAAATGCCTCATTCTCAACAACTGCCATCTTCCCAACAGGCTGCACTCTCATCAAATAATTGACTTTAGCGCATTAAGTGACACACTATCGCTGGATTTCATACAGAAAAGCTTTGGATCAGCTACCGCTGGTTTAAATATGTCATGTCATCGCTCTATCACGCATCCAAACCCGAGCAAAGTCCTTCTTTTGTTATTACCATGACTACTGCTTTTATTGTTTGTTTGTTTTTTTTAATTATTTTTCATTGAGCAGATAAACTGAAATCATGAGCTTTATGTCTTTAAAGATGTGAAGCAGTTCTATATTATGACCACCAGATGTCACCATTTGCTTCAACCCCCCCCCCCCCCCAATGAATAAAGCGGCTGAGGGGGGAAAAAAACAACAGATTGGATTATTGTCCAATAATTAACATCTCCATTTGAAAAAAGTAACATATTTGTATTGTCTTCCACATGTAATATTTTTTTTTCAGTTTTTTTTTGCTTGCATGCCTCACAATACGATTTTCTTAGATTTTTACCCTGATGGACAAAGCGTATTAAAAATAATAACTTTCAGACATTAACTGCAGCTGCTGATTTGTTTTGTTTATGCCGGTAACCCGAGAAACAGACCGTGACGTCAGATATTCGCTCATTATGTGTCAGAAGATGGTGGAGACTCATTGTGATTTCATTGACGCTCATGTGACGTCAGCCAATCACGTCACAATCTGCGTGTTAAAAATTATTCTCGTTCTTATCCTTACTCTGTTTATAATTATTTGACCCTTTTGATGTTCTATAGATTAAAGGGGATTAGTGATACGGATAGGAGTAAATAAATTCGACTTTTTCCTACTTTTTTTCGAATATGTATCCTAATTGAACTTTATCTTGGATTGTTTTGGTCCAAAATCTTGTTTGTTTTTAATGCTACTTTCAAACATGTTCAAAATAAAGAGTTCAGTTGAATGCAAAAACCCAAAATGAAGTTCAAAATTCCGTGGCTGCGAACGTGTCCTGCGTCTCGTTCAAAGTCAGCCGGAATTTTCTTTATCAGTTATTTTATCTCAATCAGAGTCACAGTTGATTTTTGTTGTAATTTTGTTTACGTTCGGGTGTTTATTATTATTATTTTTTTTGCGTTCCTTTTTCTGAGTGACGATTCCATTTCGGCAGTGCCGGCAGGCCAATGTTGTGACAGCAGCTGAATGGAATCCAGCCTGTAACATGTCATGATGTCATCTTGTAAAAAGTAAGAAATCAAAATAAGAAAAGAGGCCCATCCTCACAATGAGTCACGATCATTTTCGGTAATTTCTTTGGTGATGAAACGCTAGCGTGACACGAAGTGTGAAATGGAATTCTTCTCATCAAATGATAACTTTCCTGCGGGAAATTCAACTTATTTTTGGCCACAGTTAGCCGTTTATCTTGGGGGGGGGGGGGGGGGGGGGGAATTATGACTTTTTTCTTGTGATTTTTTTACAGCTTTTGACTTTTCTCTTGTGATTTTACAGCTTTTTAATCTTGAAATGGTTTCACTTTTCTTTTAATATTGACTGTTCTTGTAAAATGCGACATATTTCTCAAAATATTATGACAAAATGTTTCTAATACGCATATATATTTTCTGGCAATAATACTTTTTCCTCTAAAAGTATTACCATTTTTCTTAATATTACATTGTATTACTTTAGTAAAATGTTTTTCTTGTGATATTGCAATGTTTTTGTGATAAAATGATTTGATGTATTCCCCCCCAGTCAAATTTTACATTTCATGATTGAATGACTTTATTTTGGTGATTTTAGGATGTTATCCTCTTGAAATGACTATTTTGTTAAATTCCAGTATTACGTTCATGCATTTTTGCGATACTATAACTTTTATTCCATAAAATGACGACTTTATTCTTGTCAGATTAGGACTTTTTCAAGATTTTTTTTTTCTCGTTATATAATAATGTTCATCTTTTTATTCTCATGAAACTCTGATTTATTCTTGTAACATTGCAACTTTATTACTGTACAATCGTGACTTTCTTTTCAGCGTTTTTGGTGGGAAATTCAGACTTTTTTTTTTTTTAACAGCTTGCACAATGAATGCAGTTTCTTGTAATAGTCTGATTTAAATCGTCTGCAATTCCATTGCGACTTTGGATGCGCGCCACTCGATAACAACGATGAATGGCGAACGTGAGTAGCGGCCGCCTCCAGTCCAAATACAATCCGATGCTTTTATTTTTTTATTTTTGCCGAAATCGGACCAATGTCAAATATCGGCTGGGGACATCCCGAAAAAGTGTTGCTAGAGGGGAGGTGCAAGTTGCTAAACGTTGGCAACACCGAGGAGCCCTCGCTCGGTCGAAACGGCCTAACTCCGCCTCCGGTCGTCATGGTAACAATAGCCGCGGCCGCCCCTCCCCCCGAGCCTCAGTGATTTCAAGCAGAGTGTGACATGTGGATGTTGAGTATGCTGTAATTCTGTATGTTGATCAATGAATTTGAGAGCTATTTGATTCCTATTTGGAATGGTGGCGGGGGGGCAAAAAAGGGTTGAATGTGGATTTGCCCTTTGGACTTGCGGGGGTGCGAAACGTGCAAATTTGCGCTGCTCAGCGTGTGCGGGAGGGGGGGGAGGAGCTTCGACGGAGGAAGTCGCCCCTTCGTCGGCCGCGGTGTGTGTGTGCGTGTGTGTGTGTGTGTGTGTGTGTGTGTGTGTGTGCTAACTTACCTCCGGAGCGAGCGTCGCGAAGCACCGGATCGCCGAATAACATCCACGGGGGCGGCGGCGTGGACGAGCCGCGCTCGGATCCGCTCGCCCGGACCCGAACGTCGGCCCGCGCGGTGCACTTTGGGCGAGCAGTATGCATTTGGACTGCAGGCTGCCAGTACGGAAGGAGCGGTAATGGTGGGCAGGGGGCCGACAGGGGCCGAGGTTCTCGTCCTGTCGATCCTCGTCATCATCCTCACCGCGGAAGGCTGCAGGGCGCAGAAAGGTGGGTGCCCAAAGCACGCCGTCAGCGGTGTCAACGTTGGGCGCACGCGCACGCGCACACAATGTGCTCTTACTATCACGATGAAAAGTTGCGTCGGATCTTAACATGGCCATTTTCCAGCACGGAATTCCGTTTGCTTTTTCACCGCTTGCCGCCGCCCGCCGCCATGCATTCGTCGGGCTAAAAACCAGCGGAACCGGTTTTGTTTATGTGCCTTCCTTTCGGCCTGCGGACCGCTTGAGGAATCGCACCACCGCCGATTTAAAGCCAAGCGTTAAATCGAGAGTTTGAGGCGCGCGGGCGCAATCTTTGCTCGTGTTACAAGGTCAAATGGAGGAAGGATCTTTTAAAATCCCTCAAGTCTCAAAGGAGCATGGCTGCGGTTTCGCCAATACGAGACGGCAGCACATGTCGGGCATGCCGTGGCCTTTCCCCTCGCTCCAATCACGCCAGTTCCGCATGTTTCTACAATCCGATGATGTATTTGAAACATTCGGGCTCCGTCGAGTGCATTTGAGCGAAGTGAAGAGAAGTTTTAACATGCAAACTCAGGTGGGTGAAGTTGGGGGGGGGGGGGGGGGTTAGGGTAAACAGTGGGGGGCATGACTGGCAACACGTGGACAATTTTGTCATTAAAAAAAAAACCCTCAACTACTTGTAATTACGTCTCCAACATCACGCAAGTCCTTCTCATTTGATATTTAATGGGCTTGCGCTCAAGGCAGGACAGTTGATGTCAAAGTGATGTGTTGTGGTGAGTTTTTAGGAAGGGAACATGAGCTGCTTGCTGCTCAACATTGCGGTGACTCAGAGCAGGGGAAGAGCCTTTTGTTTTTGTCCTGTTCAGCTGGATAATGTCCACCGGGAAGCTCTTGCGTAACACACATAAACACACTTCAGGCCCCCCCCCCCCCTTTAAAAAAAAAAATACATCTGTAAGGTCACAAGTTGACTTATGTTGCACTTTTGGATGTATCGCTTTCAGTTAGCGAGGGTTTCGCAGCTGCAAAAGGGATTAACAGTGGATCGTCTGCGCTCCAAAACAACACTTTGACTTCTAAATCAAATCGTTTCTGGGTCAAAGTATCGTTCGCAGCGGTGTCAAAATTAGTTTGCCGCTGTTAATTGGAAAAGATAAGACCCCCCCCCAAAAAAAAAAAAACATGTGTAACGTTCATGACTCAGGTGAATGGGAGTTATTTTGAATTGTCAAGTGGAAAAAGAAGTTAACCAAAGTGTAGCGTATAAAAGGTGCCCTGAGCTCCAGAAGTCCCACGCGAGGCGCGGACGTTTTGTGAGTCGTCACGTGCGACGCCGGTCCATCATTTGGCAAGTGATGCAAAAAAAAAAAAAAAAAAGCCAAATAAAAAGTTCAAAGTACGAGCGAATCCTTCGATGCTCACTGAACTGAGCTCTTCCGCTTTCGTTCCGTGAGATTCGCTTATGTCTCGCTTTTGAAATAAATGTTGCCAAAAAGCCAAGAAAGGAGCAAAACGTGCACAAATTGACGAACTGAAGTCTGACAAGATTCGTCAAAGTCTCGCCAGATTTCACGTGTGACAGGAGGCTCACCGGCGGTTTGATCGGCTATAGGAAGCGGTACCCAAAAAATGCCCAAGACTGAAAGCAGACTGTCCGCAACAGGCGGCCCAGATTTAGAGTCAATCGTTTGATGCTTGTTGCCATAACAACCAGACAAATGTCCGCGGTCGGTTGCGTCGTCTTTCCTGCGCAGGTGACGGCTGCGGCCCCACAGTGCTGGGCCCCAGCAGCGGGACGCTGTCGTCCCCGGGCTATCCGGGGCCGTACCCCAACAACACGGTGTGCGAGTGGGAGATCGGCGTGCCCCCCGGCAACCGGGTCCACTTCTGTTTCGCCGAGCTGGACATCGACGACGGCGACTGCCAGGTCAACTACCTCCGCCTGTACAACGGCGTCGGACTCGACAGGAGCGAAATCGGTGAGCGGGACGCCGAGCCCGTTAGCGTCAACGCATGTGATGAGTGTTGCGAAAAAAGCCAAAGAAAAAGCTCAAGCCTAATCGTAGGCTACGTTCACACTAGGGCCCGACCGATATGGATTTTTTTGAGGCCGATTCCGATATTTGGCAGAATAAAATTCCGCTCGCCGATTAATCGGAATTTGATCCCTTCACGCTTACAGGTTCTCACTAACGTTACGTTTGTCGTGCTACAGCGAAGTACTGCGGCTTGAATGTGGAGGCGAACGAGCTCATCGAGTCCACCGGCAACCGGGTGACTGTTCAGTTCATGAGCGGGAGCCATCGCACTGGACGTGGATTCTACCTGTCCTACTCCACCGCAGAACACACAGGTAACCCCGAATCAAGTGCAACGTGTACAATTATTAGCCATCTGCCAGAACGCTTTGACGCTGCAGTTTGCTATCTTGCTCTCTTCCATCCTATTTCCCCCCCCCCCCAAAACTTAAGAAATATTTTGTTTTACATGGTGCATCAGTCTTAAATCTCTTCTATCCGTTGTAGTCATGAAAATGTTATTTGTCTGTCTAAAAACTGTTGCTGATGATGGTGGATGCTAGAATGCATGCCGCTAACACTTTCCAGCATGTATAAATAGTTTAGACAACAGATGGATTCTAAAATACTAACTGGTCCACACTTTCCAACCACGTTTTTTGTTTTTGTTTTTCAAAAGACATTTGTAGCTAGTCCTTTTGAAACCTTACATCTTTGCTAGCTCTCTTAGTGACAACATTGTTAGCATTGGGAAAGAAAACAAAAAAAAGCCATTCCACAAACACTGAAATGTTTTCACTCTAGTGGTGACACGATGGTTAACGTCTAAATCATCCTCACTCAATACTTGGAGGGTCAAAAGCTTGCTGTTAGCATCCCCAGCCGACTCTTTCCCCAAATGTGTTTCATAAGAAAAGAAAAACATTTGGGGCAAATATTTGATCTTTCATCGTGATGACACAATTGTAAATTTGACATGTCGAAAAAGTTGTTCAACAACATTTGGGTGCTAAAAT
Organism: Phycodurus eques; assembly: GCF_024500275.1. Classification (NCBI taxonomy): domain Eukaryota; kingdom Metazoa; phylum Chordata; class Actinopteri; order Syngnathiformes; family Syngnathidae; genus Phycodurus; species Phycodurus eques. Next base: position 2,741,937 of record NC_084536.1, read on the forward strand.
GCCAGCTGTTAAGAGCCACAGCTTGCGCTTTCGGTTCACGTTTTTTGTCCGGCCAAAAAAATAATCTGATGTTGGTCGCCTTTTTAAACCTTAAAGCGTTGCCATCTTTTGTATCAAAGACAAATTGTTAGCATGTCTTTATAGAAGTGACACAACCGTTGAATGCAAAAAATCTGCCTAAAAAAAGACATTTGCATGCAGGCTTTTATAAAACTTAAAATCTTCGCTATTGTACAGATTATAGATAAGAGTTGGATGCTAGCTACAGCCCACACTTTCAACCACATTTCATAGCTAGAGCGTTTACAACCTTAAATCTTTTCTGCGTCTTGACAATAAAATTGTTAGCATGATATGGCACAGTAGTTGGATGCTGAAGTAATGACTGCTAACAGCCACTCCCGACTTTTTGTTTGTCTTTCATTCAGAAAATGTGGAAACAAATTGTCTCCGTGAAATCAGAGTTGCCTTATGTTCCATTGTCTACTGGGCCGTTGTGGTTGTGACTTTGCTTTTACGCCACAGAAAGAGGAAGCGGTGACGTCCATTAAATCGAGTCACGGTGTTTATCTCTTACAAGTAGCATTTTTTTTTTTTTTGTGGTTGTTTTTTTTGTTTTTGTTTTTAGTGCGTTGTTGTTGTGCATATCGTCTCAAACGTCTCTCGCCCGCTTGGGTAAACCACGTGGCGGGCAAACACGAACAGTCACCATAGCGACCTTTCGCGGTCGACGTCGGGGGAGTCGTGTTAGTCACTTCGACTCAGCGGCTGGATTAGCAGATAAATTTGACCACGCCACGAGATTTCCGGAAAATTCACGGGAAGCCGCGTTGACTTGTGGATGTGGATATAGTTTGGGTTCAAGCAACTGTAGCGTCCGTTGTCGAGTAACGCACACACAGTTGTCAGCCATCGTAGGTAGTCCACCAGCTCTGACATTTAGAAGGGAAATCCCAGGTAGTTAACCCTTAGCAAAAATAAAAATAATTCAAAGGCTCTGCGGCTAACTACATCAAATATTTCCTGGGAGGGCACATTTGTTCTACACTCGCCAAAGCGCAATTGCCTTCAAGCCACTAATTGCTTGTAAGACGACATAATGCTTTTGTTGTTGATGGGTTGCACGAACCTGTTCTGCCATTGTTTACTTTAGATCTCATCACCTGCCTGCACAAAGGAAGCGATTTCCCCGAGGCGGAGTTTAGGTAAATCCTCAACGTTTGCATAACGGCTACTACCTCTGTTTGTTTGTGTCCGATGTTCATTTTCAGTTTTCTCTCTCTTCCCAAGCAAATACTGTCCAGCCGGATGTTTGACATCTACAGAGGAGGTTTCCGGAACGATACCGAATGGGTACAGAGAGGTGAATGAAATTACAATGACTTGTTTGCTGGAGTACGGGAGTAGCTCCAACTACCAGAGACCAATTCCTTGTGTGCTTTTAACGTATTTGGCCAGTAAAGATGATTCTGATCCGATCGAGCTACCGCATATCAGAATCAGAAACAGAATCATCATCTGTTTGCCAGGTATGTCGAAAACACACGAGGAATTTGTCTCCGGTAGGCCCGTGTTTAATGTAAAGCTCACAGCTATTGTCAATAGCCAATATTTGCTCAGTGCATACTTGCTACTACTCGGCCCGAATTGATACGATATTGAGCGCGTCTTGAAATGCTCGAAAGTGGCCTCTTTTTGTTATTTCAAAGTGGCCGTCGCTCCCACGCTAATTAGCTTTCTGTCTGTTTGGATGGTGCTGACCAATTCCAATTCGGCTCACTATCTAGTTAGCCGGAAAGCTAACGCAATAAGCCGCGGCTGATGCGGTTTCGCGCAGTCGGCGCTTTCGAACGGCAGCTGACACCTGGCTGTTTCAGGACAGGTTGTTGCGTGTCCGTCGCCTCTGCAAAATCACGTTAGGCTGCTAACCGTCACAATTTGGCGTGGGAAGCAAGACAATGCAAAATGACTCACAAATATTAAATTACCTGTTAGAAATTGTTATATCAAAATCTTTCTTTTCTTAAACTATATAACTAACAGCAAGTAATAATTTTTTTTTTCCAGATAGTAAACAATTCTTCCAAAATCTGTGTATTCAAAACAACCACATATACAGTGGGTTCGGAAAGTTTTCAGACCCCCTTAAATTTTTCACTCTTTGTTATTGTAGTGTACTGACTAAAATGTGTTGAACTGTATTTGTTTGAATTGCTGTTGTGAAAACTAGTTAAAAGTTTATTTGGTTCTTTGTGTGGATGGATACTGGGGTGTCCTGCGTTCCGAGGGGTCTGTGAACATTTCAGGGTTTTTTTGTTTTCTAATGATTGATTGAATGGGTGCTGCGTCCAATGGGATTCGAGGAAGGAGGTGGGTCGTGGGGAGAGGAGAGCGGGAGATGCGGCGAGAGAAGAGAGTTTTGTTTTGGGGGGGGGGGGGGTCTGGACCCGGTCTTTCAACGCGAACGGATTTACTCTTTAAACGCCACGGGTCCTGCCTGCCGAACGCCACCGGGCTGCCGCTTCGAGGTTACGGGATCCAGTCGCTGTGCCAACTGAAGCGTTTTGAGGGCGCGTTCCTACGGCAATCGGTTTGGTTTTTTTTTTCCCCCAGTGAACTGAGGGTTCAACGGTTTTGTGAGTGCTGCCAGTTGCCAGTGAGGGCTACATTGTATTGGGGCCATTCGTTAAAATCATTTAAGTTCCTTTTTTCCCTCATTAATGTAAACACAGCACCCAACATTGACAGAAAAAATGTAATTGTTGAAATTTTTTGCTGATTTATTAAAAAAAGAAAAACTGAACCATCACACAGTCTTAAGTATTCAGAGCCTTTGCTGTGACACTCCTATTGAACTCGGGTGCTGTCCATTTGCACCTTCATTGGAGTCCAGCTGTGTTTGATGATACTGATTGGACTTGACTAGGAAAGCCACACCCCCTTGTATATAAGACCGTACAGTTCACAGTGCATGTCAGAGCATATGAGAACCTTGAGGTCAAAGGAAGTGCCTGAAGAGCTCAGAGACAGAATTGTGGCAAGGCGCAGAACTGGCCAAGGTTACAAAAACATTTCTGAGGCACTTAAGGTTCCTAAGAGCACAGTGGCCTCCATAATCCTGAAATGGAAGACGTTTGGGAAGATCAGAACCCTTCTCAGCGGCATGTGTGGAGAAAACCAGGCACTGCTCATCACCTGTCCAATACAGTCCCAACAGTGAAGCATGGTGGTGGCAGCATCATGCTGTGGGGGTGTTTTTCAGCTGCAGGCACAGGGAGACCGGTTGCGATCGAAGAAAAGATGAATGCGGCCAAGTACGGGGATATTCTGGACGAAAACCTTCTCCAGACTGCCCAGAACCTCAGACTGGGCTGAAGGTTCACCTTCCAACAAGACAATGACCCTAAGCACACAGCTAAAACACCGAAGGAGTGGCTTCAGAACAACTCCGTGACTGTTCTTGAATGGCCCAGCCAGATCCCTGACTAAAGCCCAATTGAGCAGCTCTGGAAAGACCTGCAAATGGCTGCCCACCAACGTTCACCATCCAACCTGAGAGAACTGGAGAGGATCTGCAAGGAGGAATGGCAGAGGATCCCCAAATCCAGGTGTGAAAAACTTGTTGCATCATGGCCCAAAGGACTCATGGCTGTATTAGCTCAAAAGGGGGCTTCTACTAAATACTGAGCAAAGGGTCTGAATACTTATGGCTGTGTGATATTTCAAATTTTCTTTTTTAATAAATCTGCAAAAAATTCAACAATTCTGTTTATTTCCGTCAATATGGGGTGCTGTGCCTACATTAATGTGGAAAAAAATGAACTTAAATGATTTTAGCAAATGGCTGCAATATGAAAAAAGGGAAACATTTAAGGGGGGATCCATAACATTTTAATGAACACAATGCCTGATAATAGTGGAAAAGACTTTGCTTTCTTTCTGACGCGCATGCTGATTCACCATTGTGTCAAACCGCCATAGTGTAGCGCCAACTACTGGCGAGGAGGACTTACTCTGCCACATTAAAACAATTCGTTTTTTTGCCTTCACTATCAGTGGCTGGTATCGGCGGCAGCCTTCACGAGCACCTCGGTATCTTGACATAAGGCCGATATCGGCCCGATAGCCTCGGTTCTGGCCATCCCGCTTATAAAGTGCTAGTTTCCTTTTGATTTTGTTGCACTGTCGTTTGACCTATAGGCCCGGGTCTGCCCTCCACCGACCTCCATCGTAATTTGACCTTGTGGTCCATTTCAGGAGCCCTTGTCTTTTTTGTGGCGTAAGGCGGCCTCTTCTTTTTGGTGTGGAACTCTGCGGAGGTGGGATGACGTCATCACGACTCGATGACTCTGCGTGAGGAAGGAGGGTAGTCGCCGGGCGGAGGCAGGGAGGGAGGGGTCGGCGGCGGTGGGGGGTTCTGAGGGAGCGGGGTGCCCCTCGGGAACAGAGGAGGGTTGGGGTCAGAGGGGTGAAAGGGAGGCGAGATAATAGTTTGGCCCTGAAGAAAAGAGCTCCTAATCCGGTGCAGCTGCAGCGTGTTCTCGGAGGGTGACTCAGTGCAGCTGACGTGCTGAACAACACCTCGCTGTCTGCGTGTCATATAGTGTGTGCGAGTGTGCGCGCATCCCAACACCATCATGTTGTTGTGATGACTGTGGAGGCCTGACACTAAAAAAAAAAAAAAAAACGGAATTGAACCACTGCCCATTTCCAAAATGTCTTTCTGAATTTTGCTGTATTGTGATGTCACAATGTCTCATTTACATTAATAGCATCATAAGAATTTCTCCATCCACGACTTTGCAGCTCGACTGGGTTAAGATCATGATCAGTGTTTGCTTCTGATGAGCGGCACCTAGGCAATTGTTGTGCGAGCTCGTTGACATCGTCGGTGTGATCGAGTGTCTGCTGCATGCGCCACACGCAGATGCGGCGCCACAAAATGACAGTGTAATCCGCCATCTTGGTGATGAAGTGCTGCCTCCACCCGTGAAAATCAAATCCAGGTTTTTACTATGCTAATTTGATTGTATTTTTTAATGAATCGCGTGATCCGGTTGGTCGTTGGAAGGATTCTTTGACTTGCAGCATTTTGAACCGGGACCCCGCGATCGTGTGGCGTTGCCACGATGTCGCATTGTTTCCGTAGCTAACGCGGCGAGGGCCAGCCGGCTGACGCAAACCAGCGCTTGCCGGACACATGGTCCAAGTGGTTTGCTCGGAACTTGTGTGTGTGTTGATGGGAAATTTGAATCCGTCTCGGGGCGAGTGTTGATTGCCTGAGGTGTGCATGTGAATAAATACATGTGCGCAAACACGCTCGTCACTCCGCGGGGTCGCCGCACAGCTCCTTAGCGCCGAATTCCACCGGTGCGATCCCAGCTGTTCCCGGGAAGGCTGTCGTTTGTGTTTAGGGCAGCACATCTGATCGGAATGCAGCCGGCGGGGTGATTCAGGACGTTGCGGTGACGTCACGGCGACTCATGGGCGTCCCGGACGTCTGCTGCGCTGGGAATGCAACGTGGCCTACGCGTGGCACGCTTGACGAATTCTGCCTTACAAAGGGAGTGCTCGGTTTTTAATGCCACGGCCTGATGAATCGATTGAACTATTTTATTTTCATTTTGTTTCAGTTTGTTGTCATTTTATTTATTACATGTAATTATTAAGTAATATTCTTTTGGTAAATTAGATTTATTTTACATTTGTTCATTTGATCATATAGTGTATTATATATGTTCATTTAATTTTATTATTTTGTGTAATTTTAGTTTTTTATTGTGCTTAAATTTATTATTATTTTATATTTGTTTCTGTTAATCATGAATAGAATTAATAAAGAGAAAACAACATATATTAAAAAAAAAAAAAAATCTGTTTTCTTTCCAAATGGCCAAACCCTGTAAATCTTTCATTCTAATCAGATTTGAATGCAGGTTCAGAAGCAGTATTGGGAAACTAAATTTAATCTGAATTTGATCCAAATTGCTCGGCGCAGTGGAAATGTAACAAATCAACCAAAGTTGACTGTATTTTATTAGATCAGGTTGTGCTTACTGGGCATTTCTTTGTTGTTGTTTCTCTAATGACAGAGAGTATGAGGCCTCTATTAGCAGTCAGGGGGAAGCCATTTTCCTTACAAATGTATTTTTATAATATTAAATTCCTCAAATAGTGATTCTGAAAGTATGGTATTAGTACCTGTAGTGGTACACGGGCCCTGTCTAGTACGCAAAAGAATCACCAAATTCAATGCAACAACCAAAATATATATGTAATTAAAATTGACAACATTTAGAACAAAAGATTAAAATCAAACATATTAGAATGAAGCTTGTAGTTGTGCAGAATCTTATTTTAACCTTTTTTGATTTACTTTTTTTTTTTTTTTTTTTTTTTAAATACAGCACAGTACTTTTTTTTTTAATTTAAAAAAAAAAAAATTGTTTTTTTTTTTTTTTTTTTTTTTACTTCTCAAGTACGGTACATTTTTTTCAAGTACAGTTCAGTCGTATGTACGGCAAATGCGCTTTTTAGAACTAAAACTCTGCATTTGACTGTAGTTGAATGTTGCCATTATGTTGGTACTTTGGGAGCGAGATAATCTTTCAGGCGGTACTTGGTGTCCAAAGTTTGAGAAGCACTGCTCTGATCGAAGCGCTTGCCCGACAAGTCGCTGGTTGTGTCATCCATTTCAGGCAAATAAATGCTTCTCCTTTTCCCATCGGTAAAAAAAGGGTCATAAATGTAAGTACCTCAGTTCGGAGATGCTTTTGTCCACACGCACGCATTACAGCGTTAACTGCTGAGCTCGTTTGAATTCTATTGCTAAACAAAACAGCAGCACCTAAACAGTTTGCAGATCAAGTGTAAGTGTCTTACAACTGATGGTTTTGGTTTTATCAAGCCTGATGTGTGAATGATAACATTCTTCATAGATTATTATTTTTTTTTCGTGGGGGGGGTGGGGACACCTGTGCAGTCGTCTCCCCTGTGCTTGGCCGCCGTCCACGCTGGCGTGGTGTCCAACGCCGTGGGGGGCAGCATCCACGTGGTGAGCAGCAAAGGTATCCCGCGCTACGAGGGCACACTGGCCAACAACGTCACATCCACTGGGTAAGAAAAAAAAGCGAGTCGGACGGCCGTCCAGAAAATGAAAGAAAACGTGCATTGAAGTCTAATTGACTTTTTATCGCCCCTCAGAGGAACTTTGTCAAACAGTCTCTTCACCTTCAGGACGAATGGTGGGTGTCATACGTGACTTGTAAAAAGATACACCAAAAGACATTTATTTTTCAAATGACTGCTTTAAGGCTGCTACGGAACGCTGGGACTAGAGTCCGGCGGCGTGGCGGACATTCAGATCTCCGCTTCGTCCGTGTGGGAGTGGAACGACGTGGCGGGCCAGCGCAGCGTGTGGGCGCCGTCGGGGGCTCGGCTAAAAAAGGCGAGCCTGCCCTGGGCGCCGTCCCAGAGTGACCAGCACCAGTGGCTGCAGGTGGACCTGAAAAGACAGAAGCGGATCACAGGTACTCAACCAAAATATTCGGAACACCACTTCGTCGCGGTATCGTAAACCTTGTCTTGGATTTGGTGGCTACGGTCCAAAATATTTGAAACGGCTCCTAGTGTGTTTCGTTTCAATTCTACACTGTCTCTAAAATACAACCATAATGCTAAACTTTAATATCTTGCTATACGGGCTGTTTGTTTACACAAGTGCAAGCAGTGTTTGGCTTCTATTGGGAGAAAGCAGATTATTAGGGTGATTACCTTTCGTTAAAATAGAAATGTACCATTGAATGAGTTTTAAAAATCTTTAAAATTTTGAAAAAGAGATGAAGATGGCGCAAAAAGGCATCCTGTTTAAAAGGTGAAGGCAATAATAGTATAAGTATTTAACAGCGTCAATCAAAAATGATCATTTTGATTCAGGTTATTTTATTTTTTTTTGTCGGCCCATGAAGGCATCATCAGCACAGGCTCGACACTGCGGGAGTTCCCGTACTACGTGGCGGCGTACCGCGTCCTCTACAGCCACGACGGCCAGCGCTGGCTCCGCTACAAGGAGGCCAACTCCACCCAAGACGTGGTAACGCAAGCACATAATCAGATTATCCATGACGTCACCGGCGTCCATGTCGAGAAAATCGAGAGGGGGGGGATATCGCCATAGCAACGGGTATTGACTGGGGGATGTTTATCTGAGGAAATGAGTGGTTTGAGTGGAGTGCTGGGCATGAATAATGAATGGATATGGATTGGATATGCCATCTTTCGGGATTCGGGAAACTACATTTTTTCTTTTTTTGAATTGCAGACTTTTCAAGGAAACATCAACTACCTGGACGAGGTGCGGAATAATTTCATCCCTCCCATCGAGGCGCGCTACCTGAGGATAAATCCAACCTGGTGGCACCAGAGGATCGCTATCAAGGTGGAGCTGCTCGGTTGCCAAGTGTCTACAGGTGAGAGTGGTTGTTTTATTTGGATGCCAGCTCACTTTTTTTTTGGCACAGTTCGATTCAGTTCGGTACGCTTGCCGTGTGTTTTGTGTTTGCATTTCAAAAAAAAAAATAATAATAATAATAAATCAACAAAATGAGCAGCATAACACATTCAAAAAGCGGTTCAATTCGGTTGCCATGTTCCAGTTTGATTCAATTTGGTAAGTTTTTGTTGAGCTACTTTTTCACCAATTGGTATAGTTTGAATTGGTATCCAGTTGACCCCCGCATACTCGCAGTTTAGCACCCGTGGATTCACCTCTTCACAGATTTTTTGTTTTTTGTGCAACCAACCTCGAATATGCTTGGTGCAGGTTTAGCCTCGCTTATTCAAGACAAGAGAAGTCAAGAAACATTTTGAAGCATGTTATGTAGCTTGGTATGGTACACAATTCGAACTGCTCCACACTAAATTAGTTTTGGGGTACAAACTGTGGTAGCATAATAGTGGCGCTCAAAACCTGCAGTTTGTCGGTTGGGACAGGAACTTGGAAGCCAAAATGGTTCCCCCAAAAATCCTGTGGTCTCCTGGATTGCCGACACACCAGGCAGTGGAAAATGCAGGTTTTGAATTGCACCATAGCGCCTGGTTCGAAATTAGCTGAAGCTGCGCTGTTCTCCCCAGCGAGGAAGAGTATGACGCCCAGGATGTTCCCGCCTCCCCGTTTCACCCCTCGCCCGGCAGCCACGAAACGCCCGCTTACGCTCGGCAAGACCACTTCACCTCCTGACATCAGAAACACGACCATGCCGCCTCTCACTGGCAAAGGTGAGCGGCCCAAAAAAATGAACTTCATCCCATTTCAAGTAAATCACCTTTTTGGGGGGGGTGGGGGCTTTAATTTGTGCTATTCTTATTTGTGTGACCCAGAGGTGGCACTGGCTGCCGTCCTGGTGCCCGTCTTGGTCATGGTGTTGACGGCGTTTATCTTGCTGGTGGTTTGTGCTCGGCACTGGAGGAGTCGGCAAGTATCCTCTTATCGTGACTTGACAAAAAAACAACATCCTTTGTATGACTCAGCATCTCCGTTTACAGGAAGAAGAGCTCCGAAGGAACGTACGATCTTCCTCACTGGAATCGCACTGGTGCACTGTTGTTGTTCTTCTTCTTTTCACTGTCATCTTTAAATACTTCCCGTTTTAATTTGGCCGTGATGTCTTCGTTGCAGACTGGTGGAAAAGTATGAAGCAGCTGCTGCCGTCCAAGATGGTGGAGGCGGAAGACTCGGTCCGCTACAGCAGCAGCGAGGTGGGCCGGCTCACGGCGAGGGGCGCCGTTACGAGACTGCACGCTGAACCCGCAGGTACCGTTTGTGACGGTTTGCCGTCACGACCGTCAGATTTCTGGCAGCAGTCGGGGTCTTTGCTATTCCCGTGCTGCTCGGACAGACTGCGACACGCAAGTCGAAACGGCAACATTAGCACTGGCGCTAGCGCAACAAGGGAGATGTCCTGGCCGGTTCATTGATACGGTAATACGGATGGAGCCATGCTGCCAGTAGCGGGGGGAAAAAACGAGTAAAAGTCATTGCCGCATCCCCGCCCAAAACTTTTAGAATTGCCTTTTTCAAGTTTAAACGGAAAATATACTGCACATTTCTATCACAAAACACATAAATATCATTTCAAACTCATTTTACGAGATTAGCCTTCAAAATAAAGAGATGATTTGAGTAAGAAAAAGAAAAATTGCACTCGAAGTGATTGTGTACATTTGGCAGAGACTCTCCGCGAACAACCCAGGCTATATTTAGCTCCACCCCTTGAGTCCCCGTGCAAAGATATTCGTCCCTCGGTCGAAATATGTCACTTCGATCTACTTTGTGACACCAAAATGTACTACTTTCCTAGTTTACATCAGTTCACCAATTAATATAGACGCGCACACACAAAATGTGTACATTTTGCTAACCCCAATCAATCAGTCATTGTTAAGCATCTATGGGTTGCTTAAAAGTCGCTACAAACAGCACGTCTTAAGATATTCTTATGTATTATACATTATACTATTATTCTGAACAATATTATATCATAATACCTGTGTATTAATACCAAACAATCATTCGCACTCACCTTCACACCTACGGGCAATTTCGAGTCTTCAGTCAACCTACCGCGCATGTTTTTGGGATGTAGGAGGAAACCGGAGAAAAGCCACGCAGGCACGGGGAGAACACGCAAACTCCACACAGGCGGGGCCGGGATTTGAACCCCGGTCCCCTGAACTGTGAGGCAGAAGTGCGAACCAGTCCTCCACCGTGCTGGCTTCTTGAACACATCTATATGTAAATACCATGAAATTAAAGCTGGACTTCTCAACTTTTGTCTCATATTCATCTTTTGATCTGCAACCCAAATGCCTTCAATATACAACAAAAACAAAGGAATTGACATTGCCATTCTAATACGTTTGGAGGGGACTGTACTTGTACTTTTACTCAAGTACTGCTTTCAGGTACTTTAAAATAAAATAAATGATAAGGGAAAAAAACCAGCTTGAAAATCATTTTAACAGTATGAATCGCACGTGTGTCCTGGCTGGTCCACCTATCTCGATCACTGGAAAGTTGTTGACAAATTTGGAAACATTTTGGAGCGACACAGTACATTTTGCAGTGGACAAGCTTGCAGTAAGAAAAGCCACCGGCAGGAAGCGGTATTCTGCATTTGTCTTTCTTGCAAAAGCGAAGAGAGGGGCACCGGAATAAGCTGATTTGTAGGTGCATAAGACAGTGATGATGATTTTGTAATACAGTCCATCTTCATCTGTTGTGTTGTATCTCCACAGAATATGCGCAGCCCCTGGTGAGCGGCGTAACAACATTGGGCGCCCGATCCACGTTTAAACCCGACGAGGGTCCCGACCCGGGGTACAGCGACCCCGACTTGTACGACGCCCCCATCTCCCCAGACGTCTACCACGCGTACGCCGAGCCGCTCCCCGCCTCGGGGGCCGAGTACGCCACGCCCATCGTGGTGGACATGGGCCGCCACCCGTCGGGGGCCGCGCCCGGAGCCTTGCTGCTGGCGCGGGCGGAGGGCGGCCAAACGGCGTACGACACGCCCAAAAATGCCACGGGACAGGACCTGGCCTATCAGGTGCCTCAGTGCGGCGCCAACAGAGCCGAAGGGGGCGCGTGATCGGCGGACCGTCACCCGTAGACGTCTGTGTCGTGTACACACGGCGAGTACGATCCGCTCGCGTTGGCGCCATTCCAGTCGGATCACTGAAAGCGCAGAAATGAATGTTGTGTTCGCGCGGCGTACAAAGCTCACGAAATGAGCGCGCCGACTACTGTTTTTCAAAATCTGTGATTCTTGCTTTTGTGAAACTGTGATTGTTTTTTTTTTTCTGTTAAAAACGTGATGGTGGAAAACAATGAATTCCTCCTTAGCGTAGTTGTCCACGGTACGCGTCGTCTTTGAAAGCGTGACTTGAACTTGTGCTGCAGCTCGTGTGATTCCGTCGCTGCCAACCTCTTAGAATTCCCAAGTGATTTTTTTACTGATATTTATTTTTGAATCCTGCTGATGACGAGAAGCCCACCCGCTGCCCACCCCACGCCGCTTGCGCAGACCAAAATGTTGCCTTTTTTGTGTTTGTTTGTTGCAACTCAGCAGAATTTTTAAAGTCTTAATGTGAGAAATAAAGCAAAGATTTTAAAGACAGAAAGAGGTGTGGCATCTGTTTTTTGGCTAATTGTCAGATTCGTTTATTGTCTTGTGGTGGTAATCAAAGACACTGTCACTTTTATTATGGCCAGTAGTCACACTTAATTATTTATTTATACCCCCTAAAATTTAAAAAAATGTTTAAATTGTATTATTTCTGTAATTACCTTTTGGAAAAAAATATTTATATTATCCCCATTTGTTTGTATTATCTTTTGGGTCCCTCCCTTGTAATTTCCTCCTTGATATTTATAATACTTTAAAAAAAAATCGATCTTTTTGCTTTTTCATTATTTTTAGTCTTTTTTTTAAATTACAATGGTTTTTATTTGTTTCCAATTGTTGTTTTTACATTTACATGGTTTTAAATTTCTTTTTTTTCTGGCCGTTTACTATACTATTTTTTCTTTATATTCTCTTTTTCTAATTCTCGTTCCCCATTTTATTATTTGTCAAATGCATTTTTTTGATCCCTCTTTATTCTTATTCTTTATTTGTTTTTCTCCATTTTATTACTATTTTTGGTACTGTTTCTGACAAACTCCCTAAACAAATGTAGGGGCTCAGACATTGACAGCAAATAGAGGTGGGGGGGGGGGGAAGTTGTAAAAGTTTTATTTCTGTTGACCGCTCTTGGCATGAGGTCATTTCCTGAACTGACAAGGGAACTGTGTTTCGTTAAGTTCACATCAAAGTCTACACGTTGCATACAATCCGACACATAGGGATGGGTTCCGAAGTCGGTATTTTTATTTTAGTTTTTTGGTACCGACCGATTCGGTCGGTATTACCGAGTACCGATTCAGGCAAAATCAATCGATACCATATGTCGGCAAATCAGCGCGGGAGAAGGAGAGTTTGCTAATTTTCCACGAGGCGCCTGAACGCAGCAATGCCATTGACGTCACTGGCGCCGGTTCATCACTCCCCTTCACAACAAACCAGCGTGGCTCCACAGTGAAGCCGCGGAGTTACACTCGTGAGAAGCAGAGGCGGCGCATAAACGCACAGATGAATAATCCCCAAACTGGGATATCGGCAGCGACCTTCAATCACGGCGCAGACAGAGGAGCGTTCTGAAAAAAAGGGGTAAAAGTCCGGCGCTTGGGAATTAGCAACAAGCTAGCCGCCCGGTCAGTGTGTCGGGCAGGCGGCGATCTCCGGGTGGACGCACGGGTCCAGGAGAGCTGGCAGGGTGGCAGCGGACCGAGCTGGTCCAAGCGGGAGTGCCCGAAAAGACTGTGCGATTCGGGGGGCGAGCCACTACAGGTTAGCCCCACTGGTAAACTAGCTTCCGGCTAACGAGGGAGGCAATAAGCAGCACAAAAAGAAACCTTAAGGCTATTTAAATACATAAAATGATAAATAATTTCGGTATCGCAGAGTATTAGAACGAGCAAGCCGAGTACAATAAATGCGTTTCAAGTTCAACGTTCATATGAGACAATCTTTAGTAAATCAATGAAAATATGTACCAAATGGCAGAGGGGGCCATACATACATCATCATACAATTAATGTTTATCTTCGTTCATTGCAAATAAGTTTGCGTTGCACTTTGTAATTCTTTTTTCTAATAATAAAATATTGTACCTGTATCCTCTTGTGCTCATTCGTTTTAGATTCAGGATGTTGTTTTGTTATATTTGTCAAAGTATATATATTGAAAAGTAAATGTTCACGATATTATCAACAAATTATTTATTACCATATACAAACACAAAAGTACCAAAAACAAATCGGTACCGGTATCAATTCCCAGGTACCATGAATCGGTACCGTACTAGTTCAAATGTGAAAGGTAACCCTCCCTTTCTAACATATACAGTAATCACATTTCATGTTGCAGGATTTCAGTGTCAAAAGGTTAAAATAAAAAAAAAAAATATATATATATATATATATATATATATTAGTACAAAATGATGAATCGTAACTATGTACACATTATGCCATGAAATTAGTTTCCACTTACTGGTAACATGAGGCACATCTGACAATCTAATGATCTAATACAAGGGTTGTATCAACAAATATTTTGTGCAATTTATTTTAAAACTTCATCCCTGGTGCGAACTCATCACTCATCCATGTTCTTCCCGTCTTTCCCAAACTTCCACCAGACGACGGTGAGGCCGACGGCCGCCAGCAGGACCAGGCTGCCGGTGATCAGGTACGCTATGGGCAAGAACTGGTTTGGACCGCCGAACCAGTTCAGCGTGGTCAGGACCACCTGCTTTCTGCCTCGGAAGTACTGCACGGGGAAGTCTGGAGGGAAGGGTCGAGTGTCAAGGCAGCAAATCAAATGATCATGACACCGAAGGTAAGGCAATATATATGAACTGCGACACAGCTAAGGATGACTGTTATATCAGTGCAATAGAAAATAAGATGTGGAAAATGTTTGCGATAATTCTTGATCCTTGGGGTATTATGAGATGACCGGGAAACAGTATAAAAGTGTGGAAAATGGATCTTCTTTAAGAAGGATACTGTAGGTTATCTCCACAGTGTAGTTGCCTTTCGGGAGGCCGCTTTGGAAGGGTTTGTTGGCGCGGTCCAAAACGCCGTAGAGCTTCTTGAAATTGGGGAAGGCGGCCTCCCGCATCCACACGACGAGGTCCTCGTTGATGAAGCCGTTGTTGACGCCGTCGTGCGTGTCCAGCTCGTACACGGGCTTGTGCCAGTAGGGAGGCGGCGCCGTGCCTGTCGGGTTCACGCGCCGCTTAGCCGCCATGGGGTTAAATGACACAAAATAGATTTAAAATGAATAAATAAAATACCTTGGAAGACCGCAGCCAGGCTCAGGTTGGCGGTCTGCGGGTTGCGGTACTTTATGTTTTTGTCCGTGTACCAGCTGATGCCTTTGCGTAATAGAGGAACAGCATACTCGGAGCTACCAGAACTGAGATATTGGAATTTAAAGGAATCTGTGGGGAAACAGACGTTAAGAATCAAAACATGAGCCATGTAGCGACCATCAAATTTTTGGCAATTAATCGGAGCAGAAGGTACAGTGTCAACCTTGGGCAATGAGCCACATGCTGCTTCACCAAGACATCAACATTTGATCACGTGAAGCATACTCGGAACAGGACGAACAATAACACTGAGCCATGTCAGCTAGCGACAGGCACGCTCCGGCACAGCTCTGACACGCAAACAGGAACGGAGAACATTCGAGACATTTCCCCATCCCACGAATAATCACTTAGGAGGGCATTGGTGGTTTACTCAGGTGCGGGTTTACCGTTAAAAATGCTGTTTGCAACAGCGCCACAGGGAGCGATAGGCAGTCCTTTGTCATCGGTGGCGAAGGGCTTGCAGTACGAACTGGGTTTCTGCGCCAAGTGCAGTAAAGATGAATGAATTCACACGACGTATACTTCATTACAAATAAGGCACACCTTTAAGTTGGTCTTCCTGCCGACCATCTGTGCGTCGTCCCTGGAGTCCATGTACCTGCGCAGGTTCTGGTGGAAGTTCTGGAGGCTGTAGTAGAAGAAGACGTCTCCCTGAGACAGCAGAAGAGAAGTTGTGGGCGATTGACTCTCAATAAAATCAATGTTAAGGAATACAGACAAAATGTATCAGCGAAGTGGACTACTTCACATTGGGAGGGAAGCACAAACATACGTTCAGGACCACTTGACTGAGCACGAGGTGCATTTAAGGACTGCCAACAAAAGAGAACATTTCAATGTATGGATGAAAAAACGTAATTATTAAATCTAACAACAACTCCATGACTTCACCTGACGACGCCAAAGTACTACTTTAGACTGAGCACAAAAAACAGTGAAGACAGTGGATCCCTACTATATGAGATGGATTTTTTTTTAACAAATATACGAAATCACAAATCATTTAAAGCCAAACTACAAATATGCAATGTTCCCTGTATTAATACTGTATAGGCACTTACAAACATTTGAGGGCAGGGGGGGGGGGAACCCCCCCGCAATTCCTGGTAGGGCTCGGTCCCATTACCCTATCTGTCTCTTGATGGCCGTTCTAGTTAATGTTTTATGTTAGACATCAGCAAAGTACAACAGACGAGATAAACAACGTGAGACGTACACTGTAGGAGACGACTACCGGGTTGCGCGTTACCTTCAAGGCTTTGTCCACGGTAAAGCGCAATTTACAAGGACAGGTCAACGCCGCGTTGCTGGCATTCTTCCGCATGTCGTGACAAATAGCACACGCTCCGTTGTCTGTGTAGTCCACCTAAGATGACAGGAAAGATTCAAAAATAGAACACATGCTCGTTCACAACATAAACTTTGGCCTCTTCTTTCCTTGATGCGCCCTTTTTTTTTTCTTAAATGGCACACGAAGACCCATTTTCCTCCCCATCTCCCACAGTTGTGTTAAAAGAAAACGAACACTAGACAGACTCACGCGGACTTCCCGTATGCTCTGTACGGTAAGCAGAAGCCAAATTCCCAGCAGCAAGCATATGACAGCCATGAAGTAGAAGAAAGGCAGCACCGTGTTTGCAGTCAGCATGGGCGACCAGGCGGGCAGACGCTGCTGCTTGAACGCAGAGTTGTCGGGCCTCCGGGCCAGGGGTCCGCACTTGGCTTTGGCCATGGCGGCGTCGGCGCGGGGGGCTTGACTGGAGGCTCTTTGTGAAGGCGGCTGAACTCGCTTCCTCTTTCCTATTCCTGTGGTATCGCTACGTAAAGACACACGCACACACGACGGGCCTCTCAGTGTGGGGCGAGACGGTTGAGTTCTGTTATTAATTAACCACAATAAACTGCCTCTTCCTGTTTTCTGTTGCTAGCCTTTTTTCTTTGGTATTGGACAACACAGACAGTACATTTGTAATTAATGTCATTCCTCAACATACATTATTACCAGGTTTATTTGGAGCAAGGTGCTTGTTTGTGCAATTGAAAGTTGAAGATCTTTGCTGTTGGGGTTATCGCATTTGGAACAAATCAATGACATTTGTTCTCAGCAGGAGAGAGTAAAACCGTGGGAAAGAAACAATGTCATCACTGTCATTTGACAGTCAATTATTTATTGAAGAGGTCTTGCCAAGACATTGTGTTTGATCAAACAACATCGCACATTTCGAAGCACCCTGACAATCGCAAAAAAGCTGAGCGCCGGCAAACAAACAGCGGTAGGCCGCAGGACGAAGCTTTGAACCCGTAAGCTTGTCGCGTGAATCATCAGCGCAGAGGCAAGTTGACAAACTTGAGTCAAAACAGTCCGATTTTGACTTTATCTGCTTTGCATCGGTCCAGGATCCCGCTCTCGAGAAGCTTAAGAAAATCCAGTTTGATCTGAAAGAAAAGTAGGAACACTTGTATAAATAAATAAATGCACAACTGTTCAAAATGTACAAATTGAAAGCTGAAGAAATAAATAGAATACTGCAACCATTGGTGATTACAAGGCTGCATTCTAGACAGTCCAATATCCCGCTTTTGTGAACTCCAACGATTCAGTAATTCTTTGTTTTTTTGAGTTTGGATCCATCCATCCATTTTCTGTGCTGCTTATTTAACTCATACACGGCACAAAAATAACAAATCATCAAAAACTCATGGAACAATAAACAAGTGAAAAATAACAATAGTCTGAAAATCATTAGTCAATGCTGGTCTCTCAGCATTGACTAATGATTTTTTTAGCGTCTTGAGAATTCACACACAATCCTTTTGTGGTGAATGCTCATCTCTAAAGTTTTACACAGCAATGTAGTTCAGTGCAGTGCCGTGTAGTGTAATTTTTCCACCAGCAAGGGGCGGTAACCAACCTCAGGAATGTCCATCATCCTTCTGCACTTCTGGTCTCTCCAGTTCCAGTCTAGAACCAGAAATCGCAACGCCTGCAAGTTTAATCCCTCTAGAGAGACAAGAGAGAGAAAAAATACTGTACATTACTGTCCATTGTTTTGTTTCTTTTTTAAGTGGCGAAAGGCAGGATGTATTCACTTACCTCTGTTAATAAGAGCGCCGATCCTAGCAGGTGTGCCCACTCCAATGTGAACGACTCCCTTCTGCAGCAGCTTCACCTGCTCCTCAATCTTCCCGACGCCAAAACACACAAGCACGAAAAAGTTAGTTCTCGCAGTTCAAATCATTCTCGAGCAAGGGTGGGAAACCTAAGGCCTGTGGGCCATATTCGGCCCACCACGGCATTTGACTTGCATGCAATTCTTAACAACAAACCCGACAGACGCATTCATATATTTAAAAAAATATATATATATATTAATAATAACAGCATTCAACCCATAAATGCTGGCTCCTGGTAAGTGGTTCTCCACCCCTGTTCTAGAACATTCACTCGCACTCAAATGATAGCCAGTCTTTGTACAACCTTTATGTGTTTTGCAAAAAGCTTTACAGCCTTGGCTTCACCCTTGAATGTTGTCAGATGTCTGGGAAAGAAATAAAAAAAAATTAATAAAATAAAACAGTGCTTTGGCTGATCATACTTCCGATTTGGTTCCATTATGAGGGTTAAAACGTTAAAACCCTGACCTTATAAGTTCAATGGCGCGGAGGGCAGAACTGCAGACGATCAGCAGGACCACTGAACTTTTTTCTGTGTGTTGTTTCTGAACCTTTGCCCATTTGGGACAAACTGACAGAAAAAGAAAGAATCAAAGAGAAAACATTAATTAACACCATTAGATTTGTAGTTTTCGCAATGCTAATATGAGCAAAACAGTCAATAGAAACCGGGTCCTGGCGCAAAAGGTTTTCACACAAACAGTCCTGAAAGAATTAATGTGCAAATGTATTATACTGAAGTTAAATTCAGTTGAACTGTACTTAGGGAGTGATTCTTTTGCGTACCGCTAGTGGAACTAGTTGCACTTTTGACTGGCCCACCTTCAAACTTCTCAACATTACCCCCCCCCCCCCGCCCCCCCCCAAAAAAGGCTTACAGATTTAAGAGAGCACAAACTGCAGCGAGTTTTTTTTAGCAAATGGCCTATTTGAACCCCATTGCTAATCAAAACAGCAGCGACTTAAATATTCTCTCAGATGAATTAAAAAGTGGAGTCTTATCGTATTGTAAACAAGTTCCCTACGCAGTAATACAGATGTTCGTTGTGTGTGTACGTTTGTTTTAATGTATAAAACTAAGTTTAATATCATTTCAATAATGCTTTTAAATAATGGCCTCTCCCATAATAGATGTCTCCACCATCTGCTGCTATTTTTTGTAAATGACTGTGAGCAAAATCATGACAACGACACTTACTGTGCTTCAGATAGGACGAGACGCTGTGCGTCAGGTCGTTGCAGGTCACAAAACTAGAATCTGGAAAAATGCGTGAGAAATGTCAGGAGGCAAAAGATTGGCGGCTTTAAATTCAATGTTCGAATGTGGATTTGCGAGGGCTCACCGTGCAGTTTGAGCTCCTCCTGCTCGATCACGGAGCGCTTGTCTGAGAAGTACTGTGCCAGGGAGTTCTGAAGGTCTGCGGGACAGCCTGGTTTTGGGTCAGAAGCGGCCAACACATCTGTAATGGTCTTTTTCTTCCTCTGGAAATAGAGTTTAAATATGACAAACCGCTGACCGTGGAAATTAGCCACATTGGTTTGGCATACCTTTCTCTTTTTGGGGGATTTTGTTGAGGTTTCCTTCACGCTCTGCTGCTTCGGAATTTGTGACACCTGAGACAACACAGGTGTGATGCACTTTACAGCCAATTTGTAAAGTTTTCCTTAAATAGCTGGCTCAACTGAAGAGAGAATAAGGCATCTATTGAAGAGGAGGCTTTTATTCGCACCTATGCTTGAGAAAGCGAGGTCAGGCTGCTGTCTGTTGATTGATCGACACACATTTGAGGCTGCAGCTATCGAATATTTTAGCATTCGAGTATCCTCCCAAAACTTTTGTGTAATCGAGTATTCGGATAAATTCGATTATTTTAAAAATTTAAATTAAACTACATTTTAAAAATTATTGCTCGGTAATTATGAACACTAGAAGAAATAAGCCATTTCACTTACTTAGTGACCAATGTTTTTTTTTTTTTTTTTTATAATCAACTGTTTAAACTGGAAATGTAAAAAGGCAGAAGCAGTCTGTGTTGTGCACTTTCACTTGCGCGTCTAGCATTTTAGCATGTGACATAAAACAGTATAGGTTTATGGCTGTCCGTTTATGAGCTTATAGACCAGCTGACTAAACTCAAATGAAGACACCTTGAGAGGAAGCACAAATATAAACAAATTAAACAACGGCATAACATGAACCCATACTTAAAAAGCACTACATAGCTTGGAACGACATGGAAAAAATCTTAATTGCTGGCCAACTATTGCTGCAGGCGTCACGGAATGCCACAAAACACGCATGGCCAAGCTTGTAGTGAACTCGACATGCCAAATAAGTATTCAAACATGTAAACAAGCGCACCACTTCTAAAGTGCGCTTCTCCCCAGGCTCCAAACAGATGAAATGTAACCACATTATTAACCAAAGCTGCGCTTAAGGAACGTCCTTAGGTGCGTAACGGACAAAGAAATGAGCTGCAGCGGTCAGTCAAATCGGTGAGGAGCCGAAAAGCCAGTAAACAGGCGCAACAAATGAGCACAATTCAAACTTATAAGTCACTAAATAGTGTAGATCAAAGACGCCCAACGATCACTGCAGTGTTGTACAAATCCAAATATGCAGGCATTGGCATTTCACCCACCCCCCTCACCACCCTCAAGCATTTATCTTCTCTGATGACATCGCCATCTTCTTCTTTGTTGTGTTCAACGCGGTTTGCAAACTATAATACTGCGTTTTCCCTATTTTCCCGCTCCTTGAATCAAATATGGGCACCTGGCATTGATGACGTAAGCACGTTGTCGTCGTGCGTTTGCTCTGAGTTTAACAATTAATTATTTCCTGCTATTAACAGGCAGCTACTGTATATACAAATAATATCAAACTGAGAGGGCTGGCAGTGAATGAGGTAAATAAGCGGATCACCGAGGTAGAAAATAATCTTGAGCATTTTTTGTCCTCGAAATACTTGACTATTCGTTGTAGCCTTACACACATTCGTAACTTATGATAAAATTTTGTCAATAACGTCGTGTTGAAAGCGGAGCTAATTGTTCCCTTCAAAGGTTCTTGAGATTGATGGACATGATGCCCGACAAGCACCAGCGCTCTGGCCAAGTCTATTCCAATTAGCACTCGCTGCAAAGCTGTTAGATCAGCTATTCTCTTATTGGTGCACAAGTCTGTTTTTTGCTCACCTGACTTGCGCACCTCCCGTAATGACCTTGCGTTGGCGCGTAATTTGTACGCAAGGACCCAGGAGGCGTGACTCGTTGAAGTCTGAGGCTTGCTGTAATTCCCGGAGCGTGGCGTTTTGCCGAGACGTGTGAATGCCATGGAAATCCATATGGAAAATATGACACACTTCAAATGTGAAATTTGGCAATAGCAAAGGTTGCTACAGCTACATTGTGGCACCACCTGTTATATTTGTCTTCGAAAGGTTAAAGAACAAAAAGACTATTTGAACGTAGGCCTTTTTTTTAGTACACAGTACAGAGGGTCGTTGGTTTACTTGGTTTCTGCAGGTTTTCGAGCTAAGGAACGGTGCGAAATAAATGAATAGTTTGTGAAACAGCGTAAAAATATGTCGTCACAAGGCACAAGCAGTGGCTGCCTTTCTGTTTTTCATTTGATTGTTTACTTACGTCTGGCCTCAAATAGTGTTTTTCATACAAATATTTACAGTATGTGCAAACTCCTCCTACCAAGAGAAAAAAACATTCCAAGCTGCACCAAGTATCCAAAACCCATTAATGGCTGTAATACCTCTTCATTCTTTTTCTTCTTCTTTGCAGTCACTGTTTTTTCCGTTAGCTTCTTCCTCTTCTCTGCTTTCTTTTGTATGTTCGGCTTTTCTTTTATCCGTTTTGTCTTGCTTTTCTTCTCTTCAGTCTCCACCTCAGAACCATCTATAATGTATGTATCAAAAAGCAGAAGGTGTTGAGGGTGAAATTGAAATGTGGATCAATAAGTTATGTACAATAACATAGATAAGCTACAGAAGATGGGGAAATATTAGAAGCATCTGGCAGGGTGACAGTGCAGCTCTACAACCACAATAATAACATATTGTTAACTGAATCCCTCTGAAGCTAAAACAGAGCTTTATTATTCTTGTAAAGGTCGGTTCATATCGAAGAGATTGAAGACAAATGAAGGAACAGTGGGAGAGAACAAAAATGTTAAGACATCAAATTCACATCACACTCTTTCTGACCATAATTACACCCAAGCACGTTGGTCTAAAAAAACATCCATGTCTCCAAACTAAAAGTCAGAGAAAACGGTAATTTGTGCGACACAACATCAACAAAAACAGCAACCGCCTCACCACCGTGGTCATTTTTGTGATGTTACATTTCCTGGTTGTGTTTTGCAACCATGCTAAAAGCAAATTAAGTTCTCTACTTTTGTCTATGTAAAAAGGATAGGAATGATATTATATAATAGAGTGAAACCTCCAAAATGGAATGCCCTTTACATCATAGGATTTGGATTTCAACAAAATATTTTTCATATGCCTAAAATGTAGTGATACAGTGAAATAAATGATGCAAATTATCAGAAAAAAATATTTTATGGCAATAACTATATTAACTTCACTAAAAGCAAGGCTTTGCAATTGCATAAATTATTATTAACGCTTCAAAGACTAACTGAATTACAAAATATATATATATTTTTTTAATTTAACACTGTAATTCCAACAACGCACAGGCAGACATCATCACTCAAAATTGAGAATTATTGTCTCTGGCATAATTCTTGCATTGGATCTCATTCGACTGTGCAGGTGTACTTAAACCTGTGGCCCGACGACTGTATATAAACCATCAGCGCACATCTGACTCCCATCTTTGTCCTCTTATTTCGCCATCGCCCCTGAAGGATTAGTACCATCTCATCCATCATCATCACCGCCTGCTTGTGTTTTTCTTCGCCGGGCTCATTACTGTCAGCCGCCCGCTTAAGAAAATGACAAAGGATGAGCGCGGGATCGTTGTTCACGATGACTTCTGGCTGCCTGTTTGCTTTCTGTTGAAACGCAGCTCCGCCCCCTTTTCCACTCCGTCACGGCCAGACTTATCTCGTGTCATTCGTCCAAAAGTGCACTCCATCAGCTGACCCACCCTTTCCTCCTCCATTGTTGGAGCAAGCCAACAACCTCGCTCACTACGTTGAGGTTGATGTGAGGACACTGGGATGTTACACACTGAGGAACATGAAGGATCACGAATAAAACCGTACAATATTCATCGTCCACAAATGCCTTGCAAGTAAGACTTTTTCCTTGATAGTACTGTATTATTAATATTAATTTTATTTTGGGTGTGCGGATCCCTGTCTCACCTGAATTCTGATTACTTCTATTTTTAAAGACATTTTGTGTGACTTTGTTGTCACTGGTCTGCAATGACATTTTAGTAGTATAAGTTCTAAAGGGTTAAAATTGTGCGTTTGACACAAAATGGCAATAGATGAGTGTGGGATCGTAGTGCGTGATCACTTTTGACAATGAACCACTTGTTTTTGGAGCAAATGTTAGTTTCGTTGAAAAAAACAAAAATAAAACCACATTTGTGTTAAAAAATGTTGTAATTAAAGCTACTTTTTAAAATCAATATTGGCACTACAAACCGGCATTTGACAAAAGTTTGTTGATCAACTGCATGTAAAATTAAAAGTCAACGGTTTAAAATATATACTTTTAAATATGTAAAATTAAAATCCAATGGTTTAAAAATACATACTTTGAAATATTAATTAGGGATTGCATTTGAAATGTGCTTTACTGACTGTGGGGGAAATTATTGATCAATTATTATTATTCATAAAAACAATAATTACAGATGGGCATGTCTGTACATTTTGTTAATCAACTAAGAGAGGAATTAATTAAAAAGGAATAATCATTAGGGATGGAAGTTGACTACAAATGTCCTTGAATAACTACGGGGAAAATAAATTCTTAATTTCGTACAATGACAATTGAACAACATACTACTTTAAAGTATCATCAATAATTAGCGAAAGTCCAAATGTGGTCACCTACGAGAAACCCATTTCGTTTCTATGACATCAGTTGGAAAGCAAACCGTTAACACACATGGAAAGCTAGTACAGAAAAAAGACACTCAGTCTCCAACAACACCCCCACCCTATGAGCTAAAGAGTCAGATAACAGCAAATCAATAGGAGTCAATGGCAGTGGAGGAGGTTGGCAGGACAGAAAATGGCTCTTGCCTCGTCATTCTTAACCGGTCCATCAATAGAGGTGACTGGTTTTAATGGGCACTCAATGGTTTCCGAACGGATACAATGACAGTCAATTGACTGGTTCCAGGAAGTTAGTTTTTTTGGTGGGGATTCCAGACAAATTGCTTTTAGCCTTCAAGTGGTGTCATTGTACCTTCGCAATTCGTGATGATTACATGGGTCGTGACCTCAGATTAGCGGGTTGTAAGAGGAATAAGTACACTAAATCATCCATTAGCCATGTCAGTATGCAGTTCGCACTGCATGTTCCACATTCGTACAGTTTACATCAGGACTCTGCTAAAAGTGAGCAGCTGTCATGGCGACCACCACAACATCATCCGTGCAGGGGACTGGGGGAAAGGACGGAGCATTCTAGAAATACAGATGGCTCCCGATGACGGACGATGACAGATTTAAAATGGCATGTCGCTTCTGTTGCCATGGTTTTTGGACATATGGAAGGCATTGGCTGGACTATTGAGTGTAGGGTTCAAGTTAATAAATGGAAGCTTTGGAGTAGACTATTCACCATCCATAGTAAAGTGCTGGTCTTCTGTGGCTACTGCTGCTTGTCATGTGAGATGATTCATGAAGTGCCTTTAAACAAACATTATACAGTTTTTGTGAGCAACAACAACAATAAAAAAGCCTTATTGCACTGAGGCCAGGACAGAGACTTGTGTAACTGTTTTTGTACACTGTAATTAAGTTCCATTTCTGATTCTGTGGTGGTCCTATTTGCCATCACTGAGGTGGGACCACAGAAAGACAAAAAGCAAAACACACTTTTGAAATTAAGATGTTCAATGGACCAAGATGTGTGGAAATCCTGAGGATATCTTAAATGATGGACCCCCCCCCCCAAAAATAAATTCTGAATTTTATGACACTGACCCCGTTCAATTTTTGACCATTTGAAGCCATGTTTCTGCCAAGCAGTTTAGTTCAGTTTGATTAGGGTTAACATTCTATCTCAACGAAGAACTGACAATTCGGTGTCGAACAATCAATGAAGAGCAGCGTGTTTCGGTCGAAACAAGATAAGAAAGACGGGAAGTTTCGGTCTCACTCTTCAAAAGCATGCTAAAAAGTGGAATGGCACAGGTTGGCTATTCCGGGACCTTGACAAAAGAAACACCTAAAACCGCATTCCATACTGAACTGAACTGCTCGGTCGAAACAAGACTTTAGTTTACTATTTTCAGATTTTATATATATATATATATATATATATTTTTTATATAGTTTTTAGCAACCACACTTGACATTATATAAGGATCAATTTGATGACATGCCTCCCATTTTAGTTGAATTAACTAAAAGGCTTTTCATCATCTTAAAACCTCATCGTTATTTGGACATAATACAGCTGCTAAACCCTCAAGTGACAGCAATCATATTATGAATAACACTTCCAAAAGTGATGCAATAATTGTGGAATCTAGCATCGTGTGTGTGTAGAAAAACAAAATATCAAACAGTAGAATTTCACAACCGTCCGTCAAAAAACCTAAGGGGAAGAGAAGGGGAAAAAAAAAATATATAATAAAAAATTCTCAGAGGACAGTTTACATCAGAGCCCAAAAATGTCGAGCATATTTATTACATTATGGAACCGCCGTCATTGTTTGGCTTTCCAGCTTGATGCCTGCCATGTGATTTATGGAACTGGGCAAATACAATAATGAATAGACCACCTACAGCCAAAAATCCCCATAAACAACATTTGGAAAAATCCAAATTAGTTTTGTTTTGCGAGAGTAAAATATAAACGTTTTAAGACGTTCAGATTTAGCCATAATTATAGTGAAAAAAAAAAAAAAAAAAAAAAAAAAAATCCGCGTGAGCTTCCTCTCTTCTCTTATTAGTCACCATAATGTGAAGAGGATGAAAGTATGGTGCATGGACTATTGATAGAAAAAGCGCTAAACATTTAAAAGATTAATGATATGCCCAAAGTAGTGTGATACAACAGGAAATATTTTGTTAAATAGGGCGTCTTGAGCAAATTAACCTCATTTACACATTCAAAAGAGAATATTTTACTGTCAGATGACAAATGGTAGAGTGAAGACATGTTCAACTGCTTTATCAATTTACACTGTAGCGGGATTTGTCAAAAATGACAATCTGTAAAAATGCAAAGTCTGACTGGAATGGCTCCAACAACAATTTAGAAAATCTGTTGATGGGTCCAGAACAAATGAGGTTTTTGTGTTGGGGGGGAATTTTTTTTTTTTGTAGAATGTTTTTGTATAATACCGCTAATAGAAAATCTGGTTAAAAAAAAATTCCTCAAATTAGAGTAAAGCAGTATAACTTCATTATTTCTCACCATATCTCCTCGACCCTTTCTTTTCGTCTGCTACTCGGGAAACCTCTGCTTCGATTGACTGACAAGTTTTAATTCAAAATATCCACCAATAAGCTGGTGCAGACCATATCAATTGGTTGGTCTTGTATTGGTTTATTTGTGCTTCACCAGAGTTCGATTAGTGTGTCTTAATTACTGTTATTAAACAAACCCGATTGTTGGTTGGGTTGGACTACGATTGAGTTCACCAAACCAGAGTTAATTTGAAACTGAAGTCAGGTGTGGACAAACTCGACCAGTGCAGGACGAGTTAGTTGATTTGTTTGGCACCTGTGCTTGATTACCAAACATTGAGAATTTGCTAATGGATTGAACTTGGATGGAGCCCGATCACTTTCTCAACACAACACGACCGAACCAGTTTTGAACCAAAACAAACCAACTGATCCAGGATCAACTGGTTCATTTGGTCCAGAACAAAAGTCTAATTATTGGGTTTACATTTACACTATTGGATTTACATTTACACTGGACCGAATGAACCACACCGAGGGTGAAAATAAACGGAAACAATAACAGGGTTTACGGTTCGAAAAAAATAACAATAATTTGAGCAAACGGTAAAAATATCATCCTCAATTATATCATATTAGGTAGTGGAGAATACATACTATATACTGATTGATAACCTGAGACCTCAAACCATTAGATGGATCCAGTTTCACCAAAGTTCAGATTTTCTCCAAGTAATCATTTTCTGGCTTGGTCCAGGGGTCATCTGCTTGGAACTATATGTCATGAAGTACGTCATGACCAGAAATTATATATCTTCTCTTGAAACATTTTTCATTGTATTATCTGCAAAACCGATAAAGTCTCGGTGTTCATCCAAGAGGCTTGCTGATGCTGTTTTTAATCGGGTTTTTGGACTTGAGTTAAATGATAAAAAGCAAAATGTACAGTAGACGTCTCTTTCCCATTTTACTCATTTATCTACTCGTCTGTTCCTCCTAGAAATGCATCCTGCTTGTGAAAGTCTGCAAGCTCAATGGAATCAAGTGGAATCCAGGAAACACGACTTACAGTCTTGCATCCACCCAATTCCTAACACCGCCAGGCATCGCAAGATCCTCATTCCGATGAATAACGGGAAAGACGAGCGATGCAAGTGTGAGAGACAACGTGGGAGAGGAGACCTTTCCCGTGATGATATGTTGTTCCTGCTCAGTGTTCTGGAGGGAGAACTTCAGGTGGGATAAACTTGAATTTTTTTTGGATGTAGTCAAATGTACAACATGACTCAATCGTGAGCCCCATAAAGCACTCTGGAAAAAAAGTGCAAACTCATTGTTGTGCTGTTCGTCACGCTAGGCGAGAGATGAAGTCATTGCAGTGCTGAAATCAGAGAGGACCGACTCTGCTCTACTGAAGACCCACTATGGTTTTATTGGACTACAGGGGGCGCTACGTTCCCTGCATGGAGACTCGCTGCAGTCACAACAACAGGACCGCTCACAGGATGTGTGCAAAACAGCTAGTGCTGAGGTATCAATAATAAGAAACCAGACACCATAGGGAGTCGGTAATCACATTTAATGAGGTGAACATAGCGCCATCTGACAAAAGCGGATTAATTACTGCTGCTTCACTGCACGTTGAGTAATTTTGTGCTGCCAGAGAAGCAATTACACTGTAATGATTTTGCGACCCCCTTGGATTGTTTTGGTTTCACTTGATTGAGAGTACTTTGCAAGTTTCCATCAGGATCTTCTGCTGTTGCTGAGACAATAGGGAAAAAAAATAAAATCCTCACATTAACCCTGATTTTTGGAGAATTTTATTCCATTCCTGATGTGTTAACTGTATCGTGCCTTGCTTAATTCTTTTTGCAGCTTACTAATGTTATACGGTCCCAGAAAAGGTCAAACAAGTGGATGGAGCAGCAGCTTCTCGGGGTATCAAAGGCTTACCGAGATGCTGTTAGCAGGAGTGAGGAGCAGCTTAGAAGCCACCGGAATTTCGTAGAAAAGAGGAAGCGCTTTGTAGCATTACTGGAGGAGGACCGAGAAAGGTTAGTCGGTGCATCACGTCACTAAGTGCGTCATTAAGACATACAGAATTAGGCAAAACACAAATACATTTCTGAAACCCTTTGTGGATCGTGGTAGAACCCATTAAATTTAGGTATTTTTTCATGTCAATATTAGGGCTGGATATAATACTCTTGTTTTATAAACGGTAAATATATAGATCCACTTTGCTCTGTAAATTGCACATGTGTAAATGAAAAATGATTCATAACTGTTGAAATTGGAATCATTTTTGTTAAGACATTTTAGATTCCTCATATGATTTACAACAAACTTTGCCACAAGATAATAATCAATAAATGTGAACATACATATGTAAACCGAAACCATTTGGAATAGTCAATATTCATAGCTCATTCAGCCACAAATATACTGGTCTGGCCCACTTGAGAATAGATCCAACTGGAGTGAATGTGGCCCGCCAACTAAAATGGGTTTGACAAGTCTGTTCGAAACAACAACACTTCTACATCCAAGCAGATCTTCACTAAGGCTCAAAACTAGCATAGAGTTCAGTATATACAGAAGATGAGTCTCCCCGCCACAAAATATTTACAAAACAATTAATGACTTTGTTGCTTTTGCACTAAGGAAATGTAGTCCCTACTGCTAACAGATGGACAGATAAAAATATGACATGCCATTTTTCCCCAATTTTGTTTCACAGTTGGACAAGCTTTCTCCATACAACTCAAATTGTAGTTACAGATGGTCATGACAGCATGGCAAAAAAACCCAACAAAAATAACTAACTGGAATAAGATTTTTTGCACAGTCCTCTATACTGTGAGGAAAAACAACTACAGACTGCAGCTCAAATTCAAGTGTCATCCTTGCATTCAAACTATATAAATTGAGTAAATATCCATCCTGTCCCTCTTGGTATGAAATATGTACAGTGATTTAAGTGTTTCAGCACACTGTAGAAAAAAAACATCTGGACGTTTTGACGTACAGTACACGTGAGCCCTTTTAGCCCATCTTCATCTGTAATGCTCATTCAAAGTTCCTCCACTTGGACAGTCTGGAGCAGTCCCGACTTGATTTGACCCGTGAGTGTGTCCAAGTTCTACTTGCGCTTGTAAACACAAAGATGCAATTACACGTACCATGCACTTTTGGCACCCTAGGTCAGCCAGTACCTCTTCAGAAGCAAAAGATTAATGGTGGCTAGAACGTTTTCCTTTCCAAATAGTGACTACATTCAAATGCGGCTTGTGGGTATGGCTAGGTCTGTTGGGTATGGCTAGGTCTGGTTCAGCTATGCTATTTGAGGCCTATGCTGGCTCTAGTACCGCCAGAGTCCACTCTGTAATCTAATTATGGAGTTTTTGGAAGACTAGCCTGCATTTGTTGGTAAGATTCCAAAAACTGAAAGTGATCCGCCACAGGAGCACATTGTAATTTAAGACCAAAAATAATCATGAAACATAAAACGCTTTGTTTACTGTAACTCTGTATGAATACAAAGGGATGCCCTAAACAAACACAAATCTGTGAGTTTTCATTGCATTGGCCAAATGATGAATAATACAGTGAAACGTGCTGGCACGGTGGGCGACTGGTTAGCACATCTGCCTCACAGTTCTGGGGACCGGGGTTCAAATCCCGGCCTCGCCTGTGTGAAGTTTGCATGTTCTCCCCGTGCCTGCGTGGGTTTTCTCCGGGCACTCCGGTTTCCTGCCACATCCTAAAAACATTCGTGGTAGGTTGATTGAAGACTCTAAATTGCCCGTAGGTGTGAATGTGAGTGCGAATGGTTGTTTGTTTCTATGTGCCCTGCGATTGGCTGGCGACCGGTTCAGGGTTTTCCCCCGCCTCCCGCCCGAAGATAGCTGGGATAGGCTCCAGCAGCCCGCGACCCTATTGAGGCTAAGCGGTGAAGAAAATGGATGGATGGACAGTGAAATGTAATGCCCCTGAGGTTTCTTTGTCATTCTTTGTTGTTTTTAAATACGATGCCACCGTAGAAAGGTATCAGTGATAACAAAGGGGAGAACCATAAAGCTGGAAATTGGTCTTACTGTGACAAAGTGGCAAGTGGTACACAGCTCTCGGCCCCGGCTACTCAGTACAATATACCAACGGAACAATAAGCTAACAAATCTATTTAAAAAGAAACCACACTTCGACAAACCTGTAGCAAGATCCACGTGCCGGCCACATCCAGCGCACCTTATCCTAGTTGATGGACCATCACTGCACAAATGGCATAAGAATACTTTCAGAACCTAGGACCAATATTTGTGATCATTAACTCCCTCCTACCAGGCTATGAAAGTGAAAAGCAAAAAATATATCCTGAAAATACAATGAAGTGTCACGTTATTTGTAAAACAAAGTGTGATTCCCGGTGTCTAATTTGTTGCTTTCTTTACTGATTGCATACGTCTCATCCAGATATGCACCACTGCCGCCAGTATCAGTGATTAATTCAAAAAGGAAATTGGGCAATCAGTTAATAATGCCAGATGTTTAGAATTGACCAGAGCATCTAAAGTCGAACAAATCTGAATTACAGCAGCGCACGATCCTTAGTAAAATAATGCACAGAAATCGCGTGGGGGACCCACTGTCTTCAATTCCTTTTCAAAAGTTCTTATTCTTTGAAAGTTTGGATGCCGAACTGATCTCAACATCACACATCAAACCCTTTGAAAACCTTTCAATCTGCTTCTGTTTCTTTTCAAAGCGTTTCCTCCAAACAAAGAGAGAATCATCACAGCTTTTGTTTTTTTTCACTTTTGAAGTTCCACAAGCGCCCATGTGCAAAACAGATGACCTCCTATGCTAGATGCAAACTATACCGTGAATTCCAGTCATTGCGCATCATCTCTTACGCTGTACTACACAATGAAACAATGTGGTAGTTCCAGCATCTTCTTGCCATCAGATTACGCACGTTTCATATGGTCATGGTCTGTCATTGGGCGACGCCATCCACGACATTAAACACTCGTGTATGTGCGACTCACAAAAGGCATGCGTGCAATCGACTGTCCTCTTCACTTCATAAACTGTAAACTTAACCCTTCACTCCTTGAAAGCCATCTTTAAAAACTCTTGTCCCTAAAGGAAAAGCATCTTAATCCCAAATTGTTGGGAGCATTTTTTTCTCTCGCTTTATTTTTGTATTTTTTTTTTTTTTAACTCAACTTCGAGGAGTACCACTGTTTTCATTTGAAGGACGGACGCCTTTAATTGTACAAATGCTTCTGTAAGGCATGCTGATGTCATTTGATTGTGATGAGGGATTGATTGTTGAGTACCGCTATTTGCGGTGGAGAGACTGAGCCCTGCCGCAAATAGTGAAAATAAACATGATTTATAATTGCCTATATTAATAGTTCAATTAACATTACCCTTAAAAATAAATGGCTTACAGATGATTTCATTACAAAAAAAATTTGCACAGGAAGTGTGCCCTATACATGCACATGTGGTGAAAACTTTCTATTTTCCACTAACAGCCCAGGCTAAACTTGGCTCCTCACGGACATAAAACTCTCAGTTGGTCGAGATTGATCACGTTGACATACTTCCTCGACTCAAATTCCTAATTAGACGCAGCTTTGGCGCCATTTTGTGGCATCCTTCAGAAAGAGCACCAGAAATGCTAATAGGTGAGTTTTCAGCCAATCGCTGGTGCTTTGTGCCAATTGCACTGCTGGAAGACCATTCTGATGTGTACTTTGTGAGTCATGCGTTTTAAGCCATTTCTTCCTTTCTCATGGGCTGGTTTGTCCAAAGGATAAACCCTGCTTCTTCTGGACGCTACAGTATGGGAGAAAAATTAAAGCAGTCTTTATTTAAAAAAAAAAATAAATAAATAAAAATAAAAAAAAAATGCAGTATAGACTTTGCTGGAGGATTTCATGGCTTTTGTGGTTCTTGTTTTATTCTTCGTTAAATTCAGAGGCATTATTGCACAGGCGAGAATTTGAGGATATACAGCACATAAGTTTGGCTGTGCCTCATTTGTCAGAGGCAGAAGCTAAAAAAAAACCTCAATTTTTGTAAAATTACACCCCTGGATGAAAATAGGACGTTCGGTCGTCCTCATACATGGGGACGTATTACATATCATTCCACGCTTGAAGGCTTTCTTGGAAAGGTCTTTGCGGGATGGGCTCATGCTTGTAATTGAGGACGAGCGCTGCAGATGTCAGCTCCGCTATGGGAACGAGGACTTTGTGAACTCTGCAGTGAGAGTTGTGGGCGTGTGGATCGGAATGCGGAGCTCTCTTACCTTTCACAACAAGAGCAATGTTTAACCTCCAGCATTTGGGGGCAAGGCAGAAAAACGTAGTACGTTGACAACTAAATATTGTATACCGGGAATGAGCATACCTTAATTGAATAACGGGAAAATTAATCAATTATTCTTGTGGCTGTAGCACAACTTCCAATATCTTTTTTAGACAACAAACTACTTCAGCATGAAACAGGCGCACCTCTACTGGTCCGCAGCCAAGTAGCACACTCCCTTTTTGTCTTGATTGCTTCAAAATGCAGTTAAATCAACAGTTAAAAAAAACACAGCTGGCATTTCTGCAAAGGCATAACAACTAACAATAGTGAAGTTTTATTTGAGATATGTTATGCTTGCCAGCTAGCTAAGTCAACTATGGGCACATTCAATACAACTCTGAAATTGCTACGTTTATTATTTGTAGCTGCTGAGAAAGGATTTAAATGCCAAACACTCACATGTGAGTAATTGGCATTTGCGCGTTAATTCTCACCCCTTTGGCATGTAAATACCGACACGTTTTATGATGTGGCATACTGTACATGTCCTTTAGTTAATGTCTATAAATGGATGTTGTTCCACAGCTTGTTTATCTGTTACTATTGGTAGTGCCTGGTGATTGAGCAAAACCAAAATGTTCCCGTTCTGGTTGCTTTCAGACGTGACTTATACAGGAAATGATGAAGGCATCGCTGTTTATTGTCAATTCCCCCTGCGCCTGTACAGAAAGACGCGCGTCGAACGCTCGATGAACAACAGGACGGCAATGACGCCACCAACCGAAAACTGCGGTTTAAGATTTTATAATTTCATCCAATAAAAAGCTACAACTGGATGAAAGAGATATGTATTAAAGGGTTTGGGTGAGGAAGAGAGAGAAAAGCAGAAAAACATATGGATGTAATTGTGAACCAATGAAGTGATGATGTCATCTCACAGTCAGGTTATCAGGTCCCAAGCAAAAACGGCTACGGCGCACACAAAAAAAGCGCTGCTTCTTAAAACATATGTGAGAAACACACGCACACACACGTATGCACGCACATACTTAGATGAACTACAGCTCTTTGGACATGCCAACACATTCTGTCCTTCCCATTAGCCTCTTTGGCATGGCTGCACAATGAGCTCATCTGGACTGGGCTCAACTCCAGTAAAAACACACTAGCACTAACACACACGGTCGTATTTCCATCACTTCAGAGGACATTACAAACTTTCCTGAAAACTTAACCCTAACTATAACCACGACATGCCATAGCGACAAATCTCAACCTTCTAATTCACGTTGTCGTCGTCGCCAAAATGATGGCTTGCACAGTGTGTTAACAGATTTATGGTCCCGCAGCATGAGGAATACCTGACACACACACACACACACAGCAGTCTAGGCTATAACCATATAAGGATTGGGCGATGATGTAATGGGTGCCACTGGCTGCGAGAGACAGTCCGTGCGCAGAGCACTTCTCATAATGTTTGGTTTTCCGCATGGAATGTCCACATCACTGGGATCTCCGGGAAGGGAGAGGTGAAAGAGTTGAGGCCAAATAATCTCTGAGGATTTGTAAGGAAAAGGACACAGGACGGCAGGTAGGACTGTTTGAAAGACGTGATTTGAGGAGTTTGTGCTTGTGCTTTAAAAAAAGTTGGATCGTCACTACAAAAGCAGCTGTAGCAGACGGACGGAACAGACTTTTGAATTGGTTGCTTGGTACCAAAAGAACACATCACAATTATTTATAAATGCATACAGACATTATTTACGATACAGTGGGAAGGTTTTACAATGAAACTGAATTTTCAGAAAGGAGGGAGGATAACCGGCTCAGAAAATGGATGGATGGATGGATGGAGAACTATCCATAAAATACGCAAGTACGAAAATTGCCATTGCCATTAAATATAAGAATAATGTCCGTTCTACAGAAGCAGAACAATAGATCTTGCCTGGATCAGGCTCGTTAAAAGTCGTAGTTGGTCCGTAATCGTCTGTGACTCAACGGGAACGCATGTCTTTCGGAGCCGTGCGTCTTTTCACAATGTATTTTCACAGCATAGAAGGGGGAACGATGGGATGTGATGTTAAGGGTACTGGAGGGGAAACACAATTCTTAATTAACAAATGCTACACGCCAAGGCAAAGGACCATCTGCCGCACTTAAAAATGAAAATATCCCAAATCACAGCGCATAAGAGACTACACGGATGACAATACTTACACTGATGACACAGCGACATGTGTTAGGGTTTACAGGTCGATACATAGGCGAGAACAAAATGTTCTATGTTCTTGAGTAAGGAGAGGAAAGTGATTCAGTTCTCCTTAGGATTTAAATAAATGTTTATGTTGGAAACAAACCACAAAGGGAAATCATTTGTGTTTATCAACCGTGGCCAAAAAGTGAGCAAGTTTAAACATTACCTCATGTCCTTGGTGAATGAATTACAGAGTTACACCGTAAGACCATTCAAAGGCATTTTTTGAACACAACTAATGCTCTCTTTTTCCCCCAACTCTCCACAGACTGAAGCTCCTGATTGTAAAGGAACAACAATACCAGGAGTTAAAGGAGACTATCAGCAAGCGAGACATATTGCTTCTTAAAGAGGAGCTGAACCGCCTGAAAGCTTTTGCGCTGCTGCTGGTAAAGGACCATCAGAGTTTGAAGGAGCTGTTGGAGGAGCACAGGCTTCATGTCAAAGAACTGAGCGCCATCGCTAAAGGTATTGAACAGGACGCCAGTCTGGCGAGAGAGAGGCGGCCCAATTCGATGCATCCTGAAGTGGAGCGGCACAATTCAGCCAGCGACGTCCACCGCTCCCGTCACGCCATGGCAGCTCAACTTGCTGACGGGTCCGCTCAAAATCAGCCACTTAGACAGCAGCACTCGAGTGTTGGTTGCCGGATAGACACCCTGGAAGAAACAGAAAGTTCTGCAAGGGAGAAGGACAGAGGACTGCAGGAGCCCGGCGATCGAGAATCTAGACAGCAAGGCTCGCTGTCAGAAGTGGAGGTACTGAGGAGAAGGGTGGTGGAGATGGAAGGAAAAGACGAAGAACTTATCCGCATGAGAGACCAGTGCCGGGATCTGGACTGCAGACTGGTGAGGGAGACTAAAAATTGCTCGAACCTGAAGGTTGAGGTGAATAGGCTCAATGGGAGAATTAGTGAATTAGACCGCATAGAGGAGACTTTGGGAAAAAGCAAACAAGAGTGTTGCAATCTGCGCGACAGCTTGGAAAAAGAGAGAGATGTCAGCAAGATGCTCTCGGGTGAGGTGGACTCCCTGAAGGTCAAAGTGAGGGAGGTGGAAGCGAGTGAGGGCCAACTCGAAAAGAGTGAGGCGGCAATCAGACATGACCTGGCCACCCTCAGGTCTCTGACGGCGGCCTTGGCAGAGGACAGAAAGACCATGTCAGAGAGACTTCTGCAGGCCGAGGAAAAGCTCAGCGGGTTGGGGAGCAAAAATTCCGCAGGGAGTTCAAGAGAAGAGGCACAGATTTCAAAGGCAGATGTGGAAGACAAGATAACAGACATGACAAAGGCTAGGGACGAGTTACAAGCCAGGCTCGCAGTGGAGCAGCAGAGAAACATGGAGTTCGAGAGCAAAATGGTCATTATGAGAAAGAGGTTACAGGTTTTGGAGAACCGCAGAGAAAAGGAGGAGAAGTACATGCAAGGCTCCAATAGCACCAGCCCTCGTTGCCAAGCGGAAGAGAACAAAGCCAAACAACTCACGTGGGAGCTGGAGAGGCTACAAAAAAGACTGCAGGACAAGGAGATGATGGAGAAAGAACTGATGAAAGTAGAGGTCGACTACGAGTCTCTGGAAATGAGATTTAAAGAGGAACAGATAAAGTCCAAGTCTCTACTAAAAGAACTTGAGGTGGCCAAAAAGGAGCTTTCCGGATACAAACAGGCAGAAAAGCAGGACGTCAACCAAGAACATCTCCTCCTTTGTCGTCTTCAGAAGGAGCAGGTCAAGTCCAGGCTGCTCGGGAGAGAGGTCAGTGCCCTAAAAGAGCAACTCCAGCAGCTGATGGGTACAGAAAAATCCATTAGCAGAGTCCAGACGGATCACTCTGCACTCCAGGGTAAGTTGACGCAACAAGAAGCAAGGAACCGGGAACTCGCCCGAGAGATGAGGTACCTGAGCAGCGAACTCGACAGATACACACACTTAAAGAATCTCACGCCAGGCGATAATGAAGAGCATTATCGCCCCACCAAAGAGGTCCAGACCGAGCCAGCGGCTAGCCTGCCTCCTGACTGCCAACTGCCCTCTATAATAAATGAAACATTTGGCAAGAAATGTGACGAGGAGGATTCAAACCACAACGTCGAAGTCATAGACAGCCAGGGCTCAACTATCGTCAGCAACCTTAACAGTTTGAACAGTGCCAACAACATCGTGAGCCAAAACAGAGGCCTCGCAGCCAACGGGGTAAATGTGCACCAAGCGGCTAATGGGGACGTCATGATGCTAACGCACACGCCAGGGCAGCCGCTGCAAATCAAGGTGACGCCTCATCACATTCTCAACACGGCCACCCTTGAGATCAGCAGCCCCACGGCGGACGCCTCCGCATCCTTCACCAGCACAGCCTTCATCCCGTCCGGCGGAAACACACCAAACCAAAGAATCACCATCATCCAGAATAAGACGCCGCCCTCGAGTCCCGACCGTACGATCTCCCTGCTTAACGGGACGCCCGTCTCTCGAATTATGAGTCCTAATTCATCCCGATCGGCGACGCCCGACCTCCCGATCCAGATTCTGACGGTCAGGACTTGTTCGCCGGAGCCGACCGACATCGGGAGCCAGGCCGCCTTCTGCATGAATCCAGAGCGACAGAACAGCTGGCAGCACGTTTGCTCCAACAGCCCAGACTCCAGCCCTAGCATCATCACCACGGAGGACAATAAGATCCACATCCACCTAGGGAACCCGTATCTCCCGTCTCATGGCATGCCGCCGCCTGTAAGGCCGTACTACCTTCGACATGAGCAGAGGACTCAAGTACTTGCCAACGGCTGCCATGTTAAAGGCGTCGGCAAGATTACCAGTAGTATTACCATATCTCCTACCACTTCTCCCGCCTCACACTCCCCGATGTAGCAGCTGTCATTTTGATGAGGTCAAAAATGTCAGAATGTCTCTTACCGTACATAATGTATTATTAGACTATGCAATTAAATCGATACATGTTATTTTTTTTATAATGACACACCATAATTTGCTAAAATACACGTAGCTAGTATTTCTTTTCCATATAATACTTTGTGCAGCTGTTTCTACTGCCTGTATGAGAACAACATGAAACTACAATACAGTGGCTTTTATGTGAATGTGTGGACATTCTTTCACTTACTAAGCGGGCTTAATTGTCAGCATATGCTGTGACAAAATGGTTTCTTATTTGGTGGAGTTTATAAAAAAAAAAAAAAAAAAAATAGCCAAGAACAACGGTTGCTCAGGTTGGACTGTAAATCAATGGCTACAAAAAGAGGAAAAACATATTTTAGAGACAAATAATCAACAAGTACCGTATTTTCCGCACTATAAGGCACACTTAAAAGCCTTTAATTTTCTCAAAAATCGACGGTGCGCCTTTTAACCCGGGGCGCCTTATGTGTGCACTAAGTTCCACAATCTGTAAAAATTTTGTGCGATTTTGGTAAGCGCTCCGCTTCATTGACTCTCAAACCATTTCCCGCAGACATAGGGACGTAATACATACACTACGTACGCTGGCAGCGATTAACCAATTATAGAAAATTACGTAAAGCTACGTACAGTACGTACGCTTACCTCCGCCACGCCTCCAGTAGGTAGACTGTACTAGCGGTAGGCTGCTAAACAACATTTGTTTGGCTCAGGAAAATGGCATCAGCGAAGAGACATGTTTACGAAGCACAATTCAAACTACAGGCTATCAGTTACTCGGTTGTAAATGGGAATAGAGCAGCCGCGAGAGAATTCAAAATCAAGCACAAGAACAGCCGGGAGAAGCGTCTCTACAGTCACCATTCGACTGAAGGCAATAACGATAGCACAAGACAGAGATCGAACATTTTCAAGGAGGTCCGTGTTGGTGCTTTCGTTTTATGAAGGACTACCGTGGCGCAGCAACTACAAGCCAACTCCAACTGCTGGACATTGGTATACACGGGGCGTTCAAAGTGAAGTTGCGAGCCGCGTGGGAGCGATGGATGAGAGATGGCGAACACACCTTTACCAAGACTGGGAGGCAGCGCCGGCGAGTTACGCCACAACATGTGAATGGATTGTAACCAAGCTTTCACGAAAGCCGGCATCATTGCTGAACAGCCACCCGGCAACGAGACTGAGTCCGACGAGTACGAGAGGGAAGCCGGCATGTTTGATGGCGGAATTGCCCAGCGGTTGAATTCAGACTTTGATGGATTTGTGACAAAAGATTGATCAAAAAATAATGTAAGTGTATTTTTAAATACGTAGCAGAATAAAGTTCAACCAAACTCACTGTTTAGCTTCCGTTACCTTGTTTTAGCATGCGCCGAATAATACGGTGTGCCTTATTCATGGCTTAAGTACAGAAATAGAGACTGTAATTGAGACTGCACCTTACAATAATAAAGTAGACTTTTTTGAACAACCCAAAATTCATGACATTTCAATCACCCCCCCCCCCCAACCCCAAAAAAATACATCAAAAACTAAATCTAAATTATTTTTGATAAAATTATGTACGGATTGGCCTACTGAAAATTATTGTCCTATGTTTAATGACATTATAATAAATTAGTTTCACGTTTTGAATTGATCTAAAATAAATGACATTTTCTATGATATTTGAATTTATTGACAATAACGTGCTCTTTCAGGTTTTCTGTTGATCCACTTTGAATTAAAATTATGAAGTGGAGAAGTGATGCAATTTTGCAAGTTATTAATAATAATAATAATAAAGAAGTATTACGACAAACTTGTGCTCAGGTTTGGTCTGGACTACACAATGACTAACTGTCTAAACACCATGGCCGTTGTCCAATTTAATTACACATTTTTAACATATATTTATTTTCATTTTGTATTTATTAAAATACAAATTTAAGTTTACTTTTGGCATTTTGATAATTAGTTTTCCCTTAAATTGTCGCAATAATGCTGTAAAATTAGCGTGTTCTTCTACGCTGAACATGTTTAAAAACCACTGGAGTGCGTGGCTGCCCTCTGTCGGTCAAAGGCGAGAACTGCGATTGGCAAGCAACACGCTGGAAGATCCAACCGGCGTTCCACTGCACGGCTGAAAAGAAATGATCAATTTTACGCATAATTGTCCGTTTGGCGAAAAGCCAAATGTGCGAACACATCTAAGGTAAGTTAAATTCTGTTTGTGAAGTCTGTATAACTTTTAAAACGTGTGTTACATGTGGATGCGCACGTGTGTTTACGTCCCTCAAGTAAGTAAACCCTTACGTCACCCTCGAGGATTTAAAAAAAAAAAAAAGACTCTTTGCACGCAAGTGTGAATTTGTTGTAATAATCTGTTATTGTTATGTATAAATAATAATTACGTCTACTATTACCAATGTTGAATGGCTAAAGCTAGCTTACAGTGAGCAACATCATGCCACGCGAAAACTATATGCGTGCTGACAATGATACAGAAACCACGTAGGCGCACAAGTGTTAACCAAAGAAGACATTCAATTGCGTTATATTAACAAATAAAAAAAGTAATATACCTGATTTACAGTCATGCTGCCACCATTCGTCACCCAAGTCGTCTCCCATTTTGCCCGACGACGCTTTGGACCGTTTAGCCAATCAAATGAACCGCTGTGAGAGCAGGCTGGGGGTGCGTTCACGAGCTGCACGTTGGAGAACAAATCGGCACGGCGCGGTTTAGAAACTCTAAAAGCAGAGCAAAAGCAGCGCGTTGGACGATTTAGGGATTATTTGCACAAGCGTGGAGGAAGTAGCCGATTTAGAAGCATAATTTGAATTTCAAGACACCAAAGTCGTCTCCGACTTTACAACGTTGTTTCGTCCAGTACAGCTAAATTCAAGGCATCGTGGAGCGGGGTGTGTAGCGTTCACAAGCAGTTCGTTGCAAACACGACGCGGTTTAAAACGTTAACAATATACCACAACAAGACCTTTTTCGAGTTTTTATTTTTTTAACATGCATCTTTCGTATGGGAGGATCTGGAATAGCTTGATGATACGAGGCATTGTTTTAGTTATAGGGCCTTTTTTAAAAATTCTTAAATACTGCATTCATGTATGAATGTGCATTCAAAAAAACATTTTGGACTCTTGTCATCTCGTTTGGATTGGGACATTTTCCAAGTTTGAGATGAGCGAAGGATGCTGAGGATGCTTGGAACAGTGCTGCTTTTCTGCAGCTGTAGAGGAGAGCAGGGACAGGTCCTCTGACAGTAATTGCTGCATGCATTTGGTGTTTAAATTACACTACTTGTTTTGGCTATGAATGCGATTTTTGATTAAAGCACCCTCTGTCCTCCTCCCCCCAAAAACCTAATTATGATAATAGATGCGTAAAAGCTATGATGTGTGTTATCCTTGCAACTTGTAGAGGGACCCCCAAAACGAATCAATAACAAAGCAAGGATCAAATTTGCAAAAATACATGAAGATGACTCTGAATGCTAAAGTGCAATGGACGAGCATTCTTTCCGACAACAGGGGGCGACACCACAAGTCAAACTTTTAAAGGACATGTAGTCCTGAGAAGATGAGCAGCACGGTTGGCAAGTGGTTAGCATGTCTGCCTCACAGTTCTGCGTGGATTCCTCCCACATTTCCAAAACATGCATCCTTTGCTCCATTAAAGACGCAACAACAGGGATGGACAACTTAAATGATGAAGGAATGATGGATGGAGTATCTTAACATATTGCATTCTCAAAAGGATATATGAAATATCTGCTGTTATTATTTTTGTCTTTCCCTTCTGTGGTGCTAGATAAAACACAAAAATCCGTAGAAAAAGCAAAAAGCAAATCTGACCTGAAGACGTGCCAGATTTGATTTGGGTGTTTATGATGTAATCCTGTCTACAAAATGATTAGATAAAATGTTATTAATCCATGAGAGGAAATTTTAGGAAGCAGCCATACTAGTGTTGCGGTAATCTCATTTACGCTAACAAAAGGAGCTAAAAAAAATAAACCGCATGGCGGCCAATGGTATGAATTAAACATACTTAGTGTGTGAAGAAAAAAAAAAGTTGTGATAATAGAATATACATTGTTCTTACAGGCCGACAGATGTTTAGTTGCGCCTCTAATTGCACACTGCAGCATCACATTTCATGTTTATTTTCTTGTAAGCAGCTGTTGCTCCACACCCACATCACAAAGAGATATTTTTAGACGCCACACTCGCCTTTGCATCAATATTAAAAAACAAAAAAAACAAAAAACACACACACAATGAAAGCGAGGAAGCACATAATACTTTTAAAAAGGCTTCCAAAATAAAATTTTGCACTGCGGGCCATATTATATTTATGAAAGAAATGGGACGCAATGATCCAATAGATGCTTATTATAACGGCGGGCGTTGTTTATTTATCCTACTGCAGATAGGAAGAGGGGTCTCTAAACAGTATTAATAACAAAAGATCTTTTCTCAAATCGTAAAGAATCCC
Organism: Phycodurus eques; assembly: GCF_024500275.1. Lineage (NCBI taxonomy): Eukaryota > Metazoa > Chordata > Actinopteri > Syngnathiformes > Syngnathidae > Phycodurus > Phycodurus eques. Next base: position 2,784,737 of record NC_084536.1, read on the forward strand.
CACTTTGATTGATCTCAAAGACTGTTTACTTTGTTAGGTCCTGCTGTTTTGGCGAGCGAAAGATTTTAAATGGCCTCAGCAGTTCATGTCATGAGCAACATTCCGACACAGTACGCACATTATCATGCGTTATGCACCGTTTGAATATGGCAACACTTTAAATATGGGGAAATAAAAATGACTTAAATCACGATTCAATAAAAATAATAAAATCATTGACTCTCGCAGGTCAAAGGTTGCCACAATTACGCTGTGCTCACAGAGCCTCTCCACTGCGCAACGACAACCCTTTAAAGTCCTCCTTCATTCGCTGAAGAGAACACATTAAATTAGAGGTGCACTGACATTAACAAGCGTTTCCCTGAAGAGATTATTCTTGTGCCTAATTAAATAATAATTGCTTTTTATAGTCTTTAAGGTTTAAATTATGTATTGGGAGACTGTGACTTCCCTGCTAGCATGGTTCACCCTGTCTTCAAAATAAAACAAAATCCATCCTCAATTTGATGATAAAATACTACTGAAATCAGCAGCAGAAGTTAACAACCATAGTCTTTTAAAAAGAGAGAAAATAAATATATAAATTGGGGCCGTCATGTTGCCACAATGAGAGCAGATGGGTGGGCGAACTCGTCGGTGCATTGGAATAAACAGGAAGTGACCTTGAGCTTTTCAAAACTTCACCCCGCATAACTTCGCGCGTCTCCACAACTTAACTGTATTCATGAGCATCTGGCCCGGCCTGACCTGCACGGAGATTCGCTGCATTTCAAACACTTGGCAAATATTTGTTTCTTCTTTGCGCTTTCTCGACAGCAGCTTTGCCCCCTCCGCGCCACCCCCTTCTCTCGCAGACATTGATTTGAGGTTCAACTACACATAGACGCATCATACCCATATATTTAATATGTCACGGTCACGTACGGACCGAGAAATCTTTAATCTCACTACAGTATCGGCTGATACACACTGACTGGACACATCATTAGGCACAAAATATAGTAGAAGTCACACTGCAAAAAGTCTTGCTTCTAGAAAATTGGTACTATTTTAAACGTAAATTATTTTGAGAAGCAACGTTGTATTAGAAAAGTCAAAATAGCCAACATTTTTCAATATTACTCAAAAGACTTACATGCTCACAAAACACTGCAATTAATCAGTCCCAGCCCCCAAAACGTTTTATTCCCTTAGAAAAATTGCACTTAACAGTATTGTACTGTATAAAAACACACAATAATAACATAACAGCGGCGATATGTAAAATACCTCTAGTGAATGCCTGGTACTGTGTGTCTTTTAATAAATGAACAGCCATAAACAAGTAAATAGGGTATTGTAATTATAGCTATTATAAAAGTATGGGATATCGGGTTGCATCCAGACGGGATGAGCGGTTGTGCAAGGTTCTGTAGACATGCTGGGGGGGTTAGAGGTAAGCCAGAAGGCATCTGAGGGCAGGCATTGTTACGGCGTAGGTCCCACTTAATGTCAACCCCGCCAACTGTCGCGGCGCATGGGTCAGGCTGCACCTGATGGACGCTTTAAGGCCACGCTGCAAAGTGCTGCCAATGCGCAATGACAGAGTCGAGGTTAGAGCCCCGTGTCCAAACGGGGGTCCTCAAATGATGTGCTGGCGCTTCAAAACAGCGCGGGGTCACTAAAAGTTACCGCAGACAGAAGCTGCATCTCAATTCGTGACGGTGACCCTGAACAAGGAAGAGTTTGCAGCTGCTCTTTTTTTTTTTCAAAATCAACTTACTGCTGATGCAAGCGTCTCATAGCCGAGAAAACAGCTTAAGTGGCTTTAAAAGCAATGCATTTGGAATAACTTGGGATAATGGCAGCGGCTCGGGATAACGTAGGATGTAACTCCGTTTGCATACAAACAAGTGCTAAACAACACAATTAAAGATGAGTAATCAAACTGAAAATGAGGGGTGGGAGTAGTAATTGATGAATTGATCAAGTTCTTCCGCACCAAACTTAGCCATGCAGGTTCTATCTCAACACTTGCAGGCACAGCATGTCCAAGGACATTCAAAGATTTTAAAACAACACAAAGTAGTTGTTTTGCAACACATCTGTTGCCAGGCAACAGACAGAAAGCGCAACACCGAGAGTTCGTGACATGTTCTACTGTTGAATCAATACTTCTCAATCATACGCGAGTTACTGTATATTTATTTCATTTATTTCAAGCTGCCTGCGAGCTGATCGAGGGAAAAGTGGCATTGCGTGCCCTCCGTAATTATGCTCAGCAACATGTGGAAATTGTTGCTAAAGTGCACAAGTGTCAAATGCAAAAGCGTTCTGACTTGTGAACACCCGCAAAAAAAAAAAAAACATTCCGACTGGTCTTTAGATGACGCTCGTACTTGAATACATATACACACATTTGCAACATGACAAACACGTGATGTGGGGCTACCAGTCCAGTCCGCAGAGGAAAAAAGGGATATTACTAGCTTGTATTCATGCAACTCTGGGGTCTGCCAACTAGCTAACTAATGAAATCTAACTAACTAATTTGCAATTACTCAAATCATGCAAAATATTGCGGCATAATACAGTCTTTGAATGTCTTTTATTTTTTTTGTAACGTATCTAAATTGTCGCGCTTCGGGAGTTGCTTTCTTCGCAATCTGAAATGTTTCCCGTCGTTGTTTTCAAAGTCCTCAGTACGAGCCGGCGTCTGTAGCGAGTGCTCGTGAGATCAGTCGGAATTTTCCTGAATTGAAGTCGGGCCGCGAGTAGTCCGAACGCCTCAAAGGTCGGCACCCGTTGATCGCTGCTCAGCGGTTGGCATTTTCACCGATCTCATCTTCATGTGGTTGCAAACCTCCAACGTCCTGTGGTGTCGTGTCGTGCTGTTGAATTAACGCAGCACAAATGGATCGAGCTATGTTACTTTGCAGGCGTCGAGGCGGACATAATCATTGATTACTGGATTTTCTGGGATGGATTCTCACATTTTGAAGCGTTTGAGGCAACGCTGTTGCTTTTCTCTCAACGGTTTGCCATCCAAAGAAAAAGGAGAGTACATGATGCCCGCTCGGGCCCACACTCATGCTATGGCACAAGAAAGTTCAGTTCAAAAGAATATTAAACAATGAATCGATTCATGGCTCATATTCATACGCCCGCTGGCAGCCATGATTACGCAGCTCTTCCCGGACACTTCATTAGGTACACCTTAGCACTGTTCTGCCCTCTTATGTTGGTAAACAAGGTGTCCAAAACATTAGAAACAACTCTCGGTATGATACTGTGCAATTCTGCACAATGGGAATAATAAATATAATAATAAATAAAATAAATATAATAATAAATAATATAATAATAATAATAAACGTCGCTAAACGTCCTAAATTGAGCGTTAGTTTCTTGATAAGGGCTGAATTTCTGCTGTTTTTTTTAAATAGATAGAATACTAATAATAGACTCATTAATAGAATACTTTACATTACATGTTGTAAAAGATTTCTTGTCATTATTTGTTTGTGGGCAAATGATCAAAATGCATTTTTAAAATGCATTTTCAAGATGAATCTGCAATGTTATAGTTGACCAAATGATGGCGACCTTGCCAATCAATGTCACATGGGGCTCTCTGCAGTTAAGTAAATAAATGCCTCCCCGGCCACTATATGCGGAAATATTGTACTTATTCCTGCATCAGTGTGCACCAAGACGGGATGAACAGTAATTAAACAACAATCAACTGCTACAAATGAAATGACATTGCTAAAATACTGCTTCCCTGACACTTTCAATCAAAACTGAGCATTATCTGTGCGATTACAAAAGGTTTTCTGTATTTGAAGGCCACAATTTGGGTTCGGATCCCATGAGGTGTACCTAATGAAGTGTCCAGTGCATGTCCTTTTCCTCATTGATTTCAGTCATTGTTGTTTTCCCAAAATTTGACTCTCGCCACTGTGCCGTTTTAATGTTGTCTCGCGATTCCCCAAATTACGAAAAACATCCCGGCCCGTCCTTACGCAGACTTCGAGTCTCAAAAGGGCATCCGGCAGTTAAACAGCCTGTTGATTATCAATGCTATAGTTGTTGTAAAGCGGTTACAGGCGTAATCATCTATTCATTTCCTCGCGCATTTGCATAACAATGTCGGGCGTCTTCGCTTGATAACTTTCCCCTCAGTCGTTGCGACGCGGCCGCGTGATATCTCCGTGCATGCGCAGCATATCTGCGGTGGTGTGCGGCTACAAATGCGTTGCGGTTCAAGATGATTTATTTCCCCCGACGTCGCGTGTGCAACACGGCTTAACAGCCGCGCTCCCGTAGCTCCGATAGCGGCAGATAAACACAGCCCAGACAATAATAATCTTCTATGCGCGTTGGGCATATTTCACCCCGAGTAACCCCTGATTTCCTAAAGCAAAGATGGGAAACATATGGTATGTGGGCCATATACAGCCCCAGCGAAAGCATTTGATCTGGGCCTAAAACAGATGAAACCTCAGAGAACTTAAGAAATGCTAATATAATGAAAATAGAACTGGTTGCTCTGTGAGTTGTCTCCAAATTACTAAAAAAAAAAAAAAAAAAAAAAAAACAAACAAACAGATTTCAGTTCATAGATGCCATTCTTCACATGTGCAAAACCAGGTTTAGCCTGAATTTGGTCCCAGGGCCTAACTTGCTTGCTCAAGCACACAGATGTGGAAGCCGCTCTACTAACCGGGCGCGTCCAGGATGACGTAAGCCAAACGGAAAATTGCCGTACAGTTCGGTTCAGGAGGAGTACATGCATATAGATGAATTGAGCAGGCGCAAACTGATTCCTCAAACCCCGGATGATTGCGACGGATGATTTTTGTGCGATACCGCGACGAGGAGACGACGGGGAGGACGGATCGTTTCCGCTCGTGTAAACAGTTTTTGAAATGCCAGAAACAAAAACTATTGTCTATTCAGCCGAGAGCTTAACTTGAACAAATGCATTTTTAAAGTACTGTAAGTGTAAATCCCAGATTTGATCAACTAAACGCCGTCTAAATTAGTTGCCAAGTGCGTCCTCTAAAAAAATAAAAATAAACGCCTCACACAAATAAAGCTTCCTAATAGCTTCCTTTATCCTGTCTTTAAAAAAACAAAACAAAAAAAAACAACCCACAACAGCCCAAATTGGTACTCACTCTATTAATCTCAGTTCATAGACGCCATTTTTGTTGTAACTGCAACAATGTCAGTTGATAGAAGCTCACATTCTGGCATTGAATTGTCAACTGCTGAACTCAGACGCAAAACAGCGGCGCCGACCGACACCCGTCAACGGGCCACTTACTGTACGTTAGCGTTCGTTCCAGTGGACTCTATCTAAATACATAACAAATATTAAAAACATATCTATATATATATATATATATATATATATATATATATATATATATATATATATATATATATCAGAACATATCCTAAAATGGCAAAAGTCAATGTATATAATAAATAAATAAATAGCTGTCCATGTAATAAATGCGACGGCAAGGTTCAAATCTCCAAATACAATCATTTCAAAGAAGGACATCTTTTTTTTTCGGTCTTTAATGAGCAATAATGATAAAAGATTTCGGCCGCTAATCCTCTTAGGGCTGCCTCTTTACTCACTGAGTGCACTGAGACATCATTGGGGGAATGATAAGATGGCAGCAGAATGAGGAGCACGGAGATAAAGAGGAGCAAGATTGAGTTTGACTTGGAGCAAAGCAGTAAGAGGCGAAAGGCAAGGAAAAAAAAACAAAACGTCTCAGAGGTCATGAATAAAAGAGCAAGAAGGGAACAATTTGGGTCATTTAAGAAAGGAGAGGAAAAAAAAAGCGGCTACAGAACGCCACATTTTGGATGTGGAGAAGATGGAAGCTCTCATTTTGATCCTTTCCACAGTTCTCGTCGCACGTTATCACCTGCATGATTTTTCCTCCGTGATGGAGAAGCAAGGCAAGGTTGAAGGTTTGATGACAGCGGTGAAAATCAATGTCTTCTGAATTTGACACACCGCAGAAAATAGTGTTGTGAACAACACTGCCAAATGGGAATGATTCCCCCCCAAAAAATTCCAAATATCTAAAATTCAAAATCATGATAAAACAAGCCATCGAATGCTGTGGGCATGTCAGCTGAATGTGGCGAAACCACGCCCTGCTCAACAGTCAGCGGTCAATCATGTACCACTAAACCAACTTGGAAAAATGTTTTAGGGGAACTGTGCTCCTTTATTTGCAAACTAAATAAAATCACATTTTGTTTTTTTCGTGTTGAGGCCAAAACAATAAAAAGTAGTACATTGGTGCCAAGAAACTATGTCGACGTAGGTCGAGGAGCTTCATTTAGTCAACAGTAGTGCTTTGCTGCCAACTTGTAGCCTCTATAGACAATTATAAACCCTCTAGGGGTAGCGTCAATGACTTGTGGATTTTGGCCAATCACGGCTGGGCTCCGTCTATGTCCGCAGTGAGTAGTGGAGAGCACGTTTGCCAGGCGCAGTTCACAGGGCTCAGTCAGAATTGCCCCAAAGGACGGTGACCCAATTAATAATAAGGAACTCAAACAGTCTCTTTAAAGACATTTCACAAGTATAACCACTGCTCTGTATTAAATATATAAACTATTGGTAAGACTGGCAAACAGTACCGTCTGATGTAAAAGGGAATTCGCGTGGTACAAATGAGCTATTAGCCTCACGCTAGCCCCCCTCGTAATTTAGCGCTGGCGTGCGATGTTATCCGGAAAGTCTCGGCTTTCCCGGGACGGCAACGCCACCTGTCATACTCACGCTAATTGGCCGAGACTGTTTTTGTCGATGTCCAACAAACGCCGCGTGTCTTGCATTCTCGTCGCGCTCTCGACGAACGATGCGATGCGGAAATAAAGAAAAAAATCATTTCCCGATCTCGGTGACGAGGCGACATTTGTGTGTGCATGTGCGTTTTAAAGAAGATGTTTCTCGCAGGAAGATTTGTCTTGCCACCGCTCGAGCAGGCTTTGCTTATTAGCATTTTACAATCAGCAGTGAGCAGCTGTTTCCATTGATAACAAATGGACGGTAATTGCATCAAGATCGGGGAGGCTAAACCATGTCAACATTCATGGAATCATCTAGTTTTTTTTTTTTTTTTTTTTAACCTGCATGCCGCCTCCAACATTGAGCTAGCAGGATGCCATAATGTGTTTTGTGTCTTTTTTCCGCGCAATTTAATCTCGGGCAAGTGTTCTCGCTCGCTGCAGCTGATGGGAAGAGAGTTTTTACAAGTGGCTACACAAAAGAGTTTATTATTGGCCGCCCGTTGCGCTGTCAGCGCTGATAAGAACGAGGGGGGGAAAGCACGGCGCCAGCAGAATCGCACGGCAAACGCATTCTACATCCGCCCGGCGGAGTCCAAATAATTGAGATTCAAGCCCCCACCGTACAACAGCGGACGTTACGCAACGTTGTCTTTCGATGTATATTTAGACTTCGTACGAAGTCGGTGATTGCTTGCGATGGCCTCCGGTGACACGACACGTAAAAGTGTACAATAATCCCTCGTCTGTCGCCGGGGTTAAATTCAGGACCACCCCCGCAAAAAGTGCAATCTGAATTGGCGGTCACACTTTTTTTTTTTGTGGTTATACATATTTTAAAGCTGTATGAACCTCCCCAGGCTCTCTTAATTTCCCCACACTCTACCATAACTTCTTAGAAACACTTTCTATACTCTGAAAAATCTTTTCAACTATTAAACATACAGCTACTTGTACATTCTATTCCTTGTAGTATGTCTTTTTTTTCCCTTTTTACATTTTTTGTTTCGGGCTATGAAGAGTTCATTTTCTCACAAGTTTACACTCAAAATCCCGTGCTATGTGAAATTTTGCATTATACGAACGGATAGAGAGACAAAATCTGCAAAGCGCTGAATCCGGTACGTTAAATGTGAAAATTATGTGGACATTACTGTACTATTTGCATTCCAGCATAACAGTGGAGAGAATTTTTAAACTTGTTTTTGTTTTTGTTTAGTGTTTATTGAAGAAATGTTTTTGTTGATCAATAGACTTGCATGTGAACAAAATTTAAAGGGGGGGCAGTCCGAGGTTTGAAGGGTGCCTTTTTTTTTTTTTTGTTCGCACCTTCATGAGGTCAAGCTGCCACTGCAGCCTATTTCTCTCCTGAATGAAATTTTATTGTAACCTGCACACTTTCATGACACCCTGTGCCTCCACATTTTCTTTTCTTTCTATGCTTCAGTTTTGCAACATCGAGCTGATGACTCGTCTTGGCAAAAAGCTCCAGCTTTGTCCGGCGTCCCAAGGATAATTTTCCCAGAATCTTTGTGGCTGGTCAACGTGCCTTTTTGGCTAATTCCTCTTACAAGTTATTTCAGTGACCATTGCTGTTTTTTTCCTTGAACAAAAGTGCACCAATAATTTTGCCTGTGTCTTGTGTACGAAAAAAAGGAACTTTTGTGTACTTCGGAGCATGGCGGAACCCAAGCTCCGTTATGTTGTGGGGCTCCTTTCTTGCATCTGGCACAACTCGTCTTGAATCATTCTTTGTTCAACTTTGGAGGTTCCGCTGCACGAGCCAAGTTTATTTGTAGATTTTAAGTAATTGACTCGCTGCTCTGTATTAAACCGAAAATTCATAGAGGAAAATGCCATGTAGTGGGAGGGCATCATCATCATATCTCATAATGGAAAAGACATTGAGGGAGATTTTCCACATCATTGCCAGCGGATGGCGCTCCGTTCCTCTCGGGCTTGCGACTGTGCACAAGCTGGTGTGAAGGAGGACATGCATACGCGGTGATTTTTAAGGTCGAGTCGGCTGCGTGTGGCATCTTCTCGAGCTGCAGCGTGGTCACTTGCGCAGATAAAGAGATTTCCTTCAGCTTTGGAGGTGAGAGAAGGACAGGAAGCTCACATCCCCGCGCCCACTTAGCAGCGCGGACGCTGGCACAGTGGCACCGGTGTGGACTCTTGAAGCGGCATCTCTGTGCCTTCTCTTCACTCACACCCCATTTGCCCCAGTGCCCCCCTTCCATTATTTTGCCCGTTGGCCCCCTTTGGCCCTCGGAGCATCTGCGCCCCCTCCGTGCTTAGCATATGCCCCCCGTGCCTTTAGGCCGGAACTGATAATTTATGCATTTCAAAATACATGAATTATCAATTATCTTATTTTCCCATCCAATTCTACTCTTGCCCTGCTTCTTTTTCTTTTTTTTTTATCAAGCAGACACACAGATGGCCCATGAGAACTTTTCAACTGGAAATATTCCAAGCTTTGACTTTTGACACACGAGTACATTACTGTTACAAAAGTGTTTTGACCATTTATTAGTATCTTTGTCACAACACAATAAGAAAACATACACAAAATGAAGAAACGTACTTACGTACAGTGAGTGCAGTGAACACATTTATTAGATCAGCTGTCATAAAAAGCCCATCCAGCAGCGTGAAGTGTTTTAAAGCTGACTTTCAAATTCAGTTCAATTTGTTTGACCATTTTGAACGGGAATTAGCGGTTTTACACTAAATTCACCATTTTTACAAACATATTTAACCCTACAGAAATCAATATGTAACAGTTTTTGAAAACATCAATTCAGAAATGCAAGAAAAATAACTCATTTGACTTTTTGATCAAGAAATAGTACTTTGCTTTAATATTTATAGGGTGGCTTTTCTATAACGCAGTACAATGGAAAATACACGATCGAAAATAGTCATTATTTTTAGCATTAAAAAGCGCTTCTGTGTACTGCTCTGTTAACCATTTAAACCTAGCAATTATTATACATATAATCATAAAACGTTGCACCAAGGTAGCATTTTGAAGTTTCCAATGATTCCAAGACTCCAATGAATTGCTGGCTTTTCTTTTCTCTGTTGTTAGCCTGATGAAATGTGACAATTTGAAATAGAAAGTCTATCATTCATGTTGTACTTGGTATTATTATATCTGCATGGTAAATGTCTCCTCCATCTACCCTTTATCTGGGGGGCTTCAAAGCGGGCTCGCAGAGCGCAGGTAGGTGCTTTGAGCCGTGCGTGAGCTTTGACTGTCATGCGCAAAGACAGACTGTCCCTTTAATCAGCCAAAGACGAAGTTCATGTAGCGAGACAAACGCAAGTCACGTCGGCTTATGTCCCCGCACCGGCTCGTGGGTTGTACCTTGCAAAGGGCAAGCTGAGCGATGAGCTCACGACCGCCGGTTTCCCTGCCGGGACAACGCGCTGTCGCCGGAATTTAGGAGGACGATGAACCCAAAATCAGCCGGTCAAGTCATGGGAATCCGTTCTCGCCAACAGAACAACATTTGTGTCACTTCAATCAGTCGTCCGCACGCCGCGGTCCGCGAGTCATTTGCTTCCAATGGACTGGAATTTAAAAAAAAATTATAATACCAGTAATACACATTTCAAAACGGGTTAAGGCGGTCATTACGTAATTAGCCGAATTGTGATGACAAAATTTGCACAATTTAGAACATCTTACTTTTTGCGCAAATGCTACAAAATGACAGGGCAAACAGGCTTCCAGGAGATGTTAATTAATTAAATTCCCTTTGTCATCATTTTAAAGGGTCCCTCATTTTCACACTTTGTCTTTGTAAAAACGACAAAACATGATTTTTTTGAAAAGTTCACTACTTTTTGCACGAATGCTACTTAACGGCAGTGCAAACATCGATAGAGTACCCTCAGCGATAATGACATGACGCGCAGATATTCATTGATTCTCCCAATCCTAGTTGGGATTAGCATGATAATCGATTAATTGATGGATGGATTGATTGATATGGTCACTACTTGGGTGTAACTAGCAGAGGTGCTGTTGAGCTATGGGAAGTTGCGCTACGGCCATGCAGATTTCCACTATGGCACCGTTATTCTGTTCAAAACTCTTATGAGTGCCCCAACTTACATTCCCTGGTCAGTTGTCTTTTCTTTTCTTTTTTTTTTCTCTTTTTCTTTGTGCCGTGAGCCAAAATTCAAGGCACAAGCGAGCTTCAGCCACGCCGCCATTTGAGTAGCGCAACAGTCACTGATGCACTTTTTGCTGTTCACTGAAGGTGACAAACAGTCAAACACAAACAATAAAATAAAAAACAAGAATAAACAAACACAAATACATAATGAGGACAGTTACAGTAGGCCAAAAATCGCATCCAGATTCCAGACAGTCTCATAAAGAGTCTGATGAAGTCACTCTCTAGGCCCACCCCCTTACAGTGAGTGCTAATCTGTTTGCATAGTCGATTAAGGATCTTTAGCCAAATCTCGACTGCCAAGATACATGACGTTGCAATCAGTCGGAGCTTCTACTTTTCCTACAAAACAGAAACTCTCACCAGTACGCAGCAAGACGCGCCTTTACGTGTAATCTGGAGGGAAGCCTGTTCCAAGGAAGTGTTTTCAATCCATTTAACCGCCTGCTACTTTTCTCAATATGCATAATTGTGCTATGATTTAACCAGCTTTAATCCGTTTCAGATAAAAAAAAATTATAATAATGCATCAAATAAAATAATGCATCATGCACATCACTCGACGTCAAGGTCGCCGAGCACACTGGGACATGACGGCTTTGCACGTAGTTCGTAGTGAATGTGCGACAATAGCTTCAAACGGGGAACGCAGGCATTAATTACGATTTGGCATCCATTAGAGCAGAAGCTCTTCTTTGAGGGAATATATTATATACAGAGCTTAACAAATGTATTTAGCAGACCACCATCCAATGCAGGGTTTATGTCATTACTTCCCTAAAATAAATGAATTATTTGGATGTTAAAAATGAATCATCAGGAAATGCATTCATGTTTGTCCTGTGTCTTAGATTCTCGTCGCGCTTGAGAACCCCTTGAAGCAAACGGCTCCCTTCAAAAGAATTGAAGAATTGAATTCTTGCATTATCGTCTCTTTCAAGCAGGGACAAAATATTCATATTGACGTGTGTTATTCCCATCCGATGATGCATTTTTGCTTCGGTGACATGCTAACAGGACCTCTCGGAAATGGCAGACACAGTCTTTGATTGTTTGTTTTCCTTAATTCACAGGTTTGAAAATGTGTTTCGTCCGTGTGCTACACTGTTAGACCTGAATTACGGTAACTTACTGGCAACACTGTTGTTAGCCGGCCGCCTTGCATCATGCCTTATCCCCCACAAACACCACCGATTTCAGCATCCGCAAGGCCATCGACACGCACACATCACATCGCGAAAATTTTAAGGGCAGGGTAGCGACGCCGAGAGCCACATTAGCATGGCAACGTCGGCGTGACAGCGGCTTTGCTAACCTGCTGTTATAATAGAATGAATATGCTTGCGGTTTGGGTGGGGAAAAGAGCGGCCCACTCCAAAGTGTGTTATCATGTAGCCCCGAGTGATGCTGGAGGCTGCGGATGGGGAGGAAGGGCCGCATCGTAGATGAGCTTATTTCAAAGTTCAAAGCCAAGGAACGTGACCGCAAACCGAGCGACGGCAGAAGGAGCGGGACGGCGGCGAGCGAAAGGGAGGACGACAGCGCCGCGCTTATCGGGGACGACAGGTGGAGCAGCCGCAATCGGTCGCTGGTCTTGCTGTGGGGAGGTGATGCGAAGTGGAAGGGAAGGAGAGGAGCCAGTCACACGGAGGCCATCACACGCGTTTCACAATTCAAGCATTTCCTCATCCTTCTATCCCTGTAAGACACCGTTTAAAGTGGTCGCGCGGTCACAAATTGGGGGAAGTATATATACATATATCTCACAAAAGTGAGCATGCCCCTCACATTTGTGTAAATACAGGATTTAATTTGAGATTTTCACTGACAAAGTAATACTTACTGTATGTAAGTATTACAGTCAGTGTACAGTTTGTATTACAGCGGAAGTTGCTGTTCCGTCATAATAAGTCAACACACAGCCATTGTTGTGTGGTGAACATAATGCTGCCCACACAAAATATTGACACTTCTGGGCACAATTTGGACATTTCACTTAGGGGTGTACTCACTTTTTTTGCCAGCAGCGTAGACATTCATGGGTGTGTGTTGAGTTATTTGGAGAAGAAAGTAAATGTGCATTGTTCATAGAAGCTCTACACAGACTACTTTACATTGTAGCCAAGTATTATTTCTTCATCGTCGTCCTATGAAAACATACGCCACAAGATAATCGCTCATGACATCATCATCCGCCAGTCAGGCATTTGCTGACTTTGGGGAGAGGAAAATGCTCCGATTTGGCCTGTTTATTGAAATGTGAACCTTGCTTGTGATTGCTCAACCAGACCAAGCACCTTTTGTACGCACAAGACCTCCGTATTTGTTAAGGCGATGCCTGTGACGCCGGTTTATACGGATTACGCAAAAACTAATTGCAATTCAATTCTCTAGAGGGTTGTGTCATGGGTCGAGAAAGAAGCCAGGATGACAACATCGTCTTATTCGGCTACGAGAAATTTACGATGAATTAAGGGTGTGTTAGTTTTTCCAATGTTGTTTTTCATGGGATGGGCGATCTTTTTGAATGTTACGAAACCGCTGATGCCATTTATCAAACGGCTACAAAATCATCTTTTTCTTCCAAATCCTCATAGGAGTTTGTGCTTTAATATGTTGCATTTAAATTTCTTATAACCTTCAACTCTACAGCTCAAATGGAGGTTTAGAAAAAAAAAAAGTCAACCTATTTTCACAACTCGCAGTAAAAACTTGCCTGCAGAAATAACACCTGTCTCTTTTAGTGCTTTACTGCAGCTGTGCCTTTTACTTTGCACTTGTAAATAAATGAATAAATTAATACCTCCTGTTGCTCAAATTGATTGGAGCGTTTATTGAAAGTGTCTCCTCTTTTTTTTCCGCTCCTCGCCGGTGAAAAGATGTAATTTCCCCTCACCTCTCCATCGCGGAACAACATAATTACACATCAGAGTGATTAGTAAGCTGAATGAATGAAGCCATTCATTTGTTTTTCTTCAGGAAACAGAAAAGGGAAGGTTTGAAGTGCCGCGTGATAGATGACGCTAACGGTTAACGTCGTAAATGGGTAACGGAATTGACTGAGCGAACGCAGAACAAATGCTTCTCCAAATTAATAACAAATATAACATGGAAATAACGTTTCCAGAACATAACATTTATTGTCAATATACTGTCGGGTTATATGTTGTACAAAATAGCAAACAATGAGAACCACTGTGAGTAAAAAAAAAAAAAAAAAAAAAAAAAAAACTAACAAAAAAAGCTCACTATGTTGTAGCATTCCGAAAGGCTGAAGCAGCACGTTGGTGTCAGAAGTTGGATTGGCTGCCCATAAAACCTCAGAAAAACGGTTATTTCTAAATTTAAAAAAAGAAACAACTTTAACCCACAAAGCCTGCTATACAGTAGTCCCTCGTTTATCGTGGGGGTTACATTCCAGCGATAGACGAACATCTGTCAATATCATTTATATATCACGTAACGCTTTTTATGCCTTATACCAATACGAAATATGCATGGGAGGTGCAGGTATTGTTCTCTGTCCTCTGTTACGCACTGTAGTATCTGTGAATGTATGTGGCTTTAACAGGCGGGGCCTGCCCCGTTGAGTGACGTGGGAGTCAGCGAACGAGTGTGTAGAGTTGTCTGTTGTTGGGGGAGGAACAATGATCCAGTAGTATTATCCTTGTCATTATTGTTTAATTATTTGTTTTGTTTTATGGTTTCATAAGCGGTACATAATTAAATGTTTGGCTCAAAAGTTGTCGACGTGGAGACGGAGGATGTTTGTGTTTGGCGACGTCACTGCTGCACGCGCCCCATTGATTAACAAAGCGTAATTTGGCGCGGAAGCCGTACTTTACTTTGGCCCCCGTAGCACAGTTTGTTTGTTTGTTTATTTTGACCCCAAAATGCCAGCAAGCTTTTATTAAGATACCTGATACCGTTTTTTAAATGATTACAAAGTGCATAATATTTCATCTTTTGTTTTACATATTAAAATTTTTATTTTTATTTGCCTTCTTTTTTAGATTATTTTTAGATTATTATTATTATTTTTGTTTTTTGAAATTGACAAACTAGTTTGTAGCTTCAACATCATTTTTCAAACTTCTTTCTGGACTACGAATCTTCGACCTCTGCCTTCTTTAGAGAAGCTTCTGAGGAAATAAATAATCCATAAAATGTATATACAATGTAAAAGAGAAACAAAAAAACCCCTTCTCTAGCTGACATTTAGACTCTCCACTGGAAGCTTTGAGGAATGCGTCGGGCCAGTCAACACTTCCTGCTGGCAGGCCTGAAAATGTAATTTGTCTTTTTCTTCTCATCTTGACTATTGTGTTTAAAATCTAGAAAGAAACATTTTTCAAACTACAGTCAGGCATTGCTGGAATGTCACCTACACGCGATTAGTCTCTCTTTAGAAGTCGTGTACAAGAATGTGAAATTGCCTCAGAGGGATTTATTAACATATTCGATGATGTGTCAGTGAGCATGGATTTCGTCATTCTTTCCGAATACTGCAGGAAAGCGCATCGGTCTGCCAACAGTGTGTATTTTTGATGATGGTGAGCAGGTGATAATGCTAATTTTAAGATGGCATTAAAAGCAGCCATGTACTCTGGGATTGTGAACGTCATGTACAGTATAATTGGATTTGAGGATTAGCATTATAATGAATTGGCATTGTCTTTGTATCTGCCTTAATGTGATTCTTATTCGTACTCAATGATACAGCAACTCTTCTGTTCTCTACAAAAAAAGATGTTTTCTCCCCCCCAGCGTAAGGTATTGTTTTGATCACAGTTATGTGTATTTGTTTGTTAGTTAGCAGAATAATGCAAAACGTATGCAACCGATTTGTGTGACACTTTGCCAAGGGAAGCACAAATACAAAAACAATCTATATGTCATTCTCCATTAACCAGGAAGTAGTCAGAGCCAATGTGGCGTCCGAGGCAAGATTGTATTTGCCACCCCTACCTGCATTTGCGATTTATACACGCTTATCAATACCCAAACCCTACATGTTGTGTCCTATCATGGGGTATATAGGAGTACACATAGTAGTGATTACGAGGGGGTCTTTGGAGAAATGTATTTTCGGTGAAGCGTCCCTGGAGCCAAAAGGTACGAGAAACCCTGCACCATAACATTGATACAAGTCCATTTTTTCCCCTTTGACCTGTAATGGCAGCGTAGCCAGCGTCTCTTTTGTTTTCTGTGATGCAGCGTAACATCGGCGATGGCATGGTCAGCTGAAGTGAAGTGTCATTGAAATGCTGATGGCACACCGGAAATTCATCATGGTGACGGAGCTCGCTGGTGGCTTGGAAACAGATTAGCCTGTTGAATTTAACAGACGTGTCTTTTCTTTAGCGTGTTTGCAGTTGCTGCCTTGTCGTGTTTAGACATTTGATAACGGCATGTCTTCTTTTCTTTTTCAAGTGCACTCTGGTGTTTGCCTGCTAGATTGTCCAATTAATTATTCAAGTTCACAACAAATGCCACTTTTTGCTCCATTTTGTGTTGCTGTATTCGCTCATTAGTTGCTAGCCCTTACAGCTAACCAATTTGAGAAGAGAGCGAGCTCACGTGGCTTGTTGACACACATCTTTGGAGGCTGGAATTGTATTATTATTATTATTTTTTTTACATTGTTTACAAACCCATTATCTGATTCTGACCAGGGAAAATTTAGATGAAAATGATCTCGTAGTTGATTGCGTTTTTGAAGTTTCACTTTTCGATGACAAGGCCTGCAAAAATGATCGTAATTTAAATGCCATACAGGTACCAAATGTTTCAAAGTTTAATAATAATATTTATTCAAAGGTTTTTGGCCCGCCGTTTTTATTTAAGACAGTCATGTCAAAATGTACGGTATGTGTACCGAATAAAATGCTGAGCGTGTGTATATCTTGGATTTTTGTTTTACTGTTTTCCAGTATCAGTAAGAAGTGCTGCATCTGTACGCCAGCATCATCACTTTGAACTTGACTCTGCTGCTGACCAGGCAATTGTGAAGAGCCATTAACTCCCTAATGTAAATGAAGAAAAGATGTTGTGTCGCCATTAGTGTGTCGCATTAAGCCCGTCAACTTTTCACCTAGTGCAGTATTTTATTTTATTATTTTTCAAAAATAGATCGACGCCATATTCGCAACTACCTTTACCTAATGTTAGAGACGGGGTAAAACAAATCATAATCCTCATCGTGGGCAAGACAACGAAGCCTAAATTGCCTCCAGGTCGGTGTAATAAATAGGAAACTGTTCTCTATTGCCTTCCCTGGTTAAACAAAGGAACCTTTTTTTATCGTATGATTATTAGCAAATTTGAATACTGGACAAATGGACAACGCTAAATTGCGAAGAATTTGAGTAGACGTCATTGAGTGTGGGTGAAGCACGGCAGCTATTGTTTCTATTTTGCTGTAAAACGCAAAACTCGAATATCTCCCCCGCCCCGGAAGCTAGTTTCACTTCAAAACAAGAAATTTGGTTGTCACGAATTGAGCCACAAAAGAAAATCACAAGAAGCCATGCTGGAGAAGAGACGGGAAGCCATTTTGATTTGAATCGGCCCTTCTAATGTTGTTTAGGCCATTTCCATATATTATTTTAGAGATTTGGTCGAAATGCTACCAAATTTCAACCACACATACTATACAGATGGCTGATGCTAAATTACGAAGAAGTTTTTGTCATTGAATGTGGGCGGGGCTTGGTGGCAAAGTTTGATGATTTGCCTTAAGACACAAAACTTAACTGCCCCACCTCAGAAATCAGTCTCACTTCAGGACATCAAATCTGGCATGAGTTGATCCACAAAAAAGTCTGACGGAGCCATGCTTGAAGAGACACTGGAAGTCGGCCATTTTGGTTTGAAACTGCAATTTTGGCCCTTTCTTCAGATCCTTCAAAAATCAACTTAGTTTAGTTAATTATTTTGAAGCCAATTTCACTTTCACTTTCAATTTCAATCTTTTCTCACAAATCAAACCTTCTCATTGTGTCCCTTCAGACACACCACAGATGTCTGCAGAGCCACTTTGCAGGATGGAGGCCGCGTCCATTATATCCCCCCCCGCTCTCGGCTGTCACGTCGGCTGCATTTCTCTTTGCGCAAGACGGCGACCGTGAGGGTGACGAGCAGAACAGCCGTCACCTTAATGTCTCCCTGCCTGATCATGAGACGCTCACAAAGATCCGCCAGCTCGCCCACAAGTAGGCCAATCTCTGGTTCGCACACACAAGAGGAAAGTGCTGCAGAACCACGGATATCACTGCACACACATGAATATTGTAATTAAACGACTGTTCAGCGCTCTCTGCTGAAGCTATCGGGGCACTTCCCCACTTGCCCCGAGTGCAGAATCAGCACCGCAACCGACCTTTGGCAGTCTTTGGCTATCTAGTTTTTAAAAGGTCTTGAGGGGCTAGGGTTAAGGTTGAGCCTTAACCCCCAAATACCTAACCCTAACCCATTATGTTAGCATAGCATAGCTCGTTGACTTAATTTATCAAGCCTCACAACAATATCATTACAAGCATAGGAAAGTTGCACCGACTGATGGCGAGATGAAGAAAAGACCCGAGAGACTCCAATCAAATAAACTATCGCCAACTCTGGGGAGCGTTTGACCACTGTGGGCGTCGCTGCTTAACGATGCATGCGTCGATGGGTCGCTTCCCCGCGCTATTTATCCGACACGTGCGCATATGCAAAAGCGGAGATGGTACGCGACGGAGACGGAGGGAGAACCAGGGCAATTTGGATCCTCATTAAATTTTCAAACGTCCTGACGGTCCTCACAAAATTGAACCAACTGTTCCAAAGCAACCTTCATTTTATGCTACAGTAACTGCAAATTAGTTTCACAAAAGTATTTTAATCACACACACACTGCAGAGTTAATTTGCTGTGTGCTAATTTTGCACACTCCCCTCTTAGATGAGCATCAGTCATGGAGCACGATGGCTTGACTGATCAGCGCCCGGTAGCCCTCTCTTTTCCGGCCGCGTTCCATTTCAGATCGCCTCCGCCCATACACAGGTCATACTGTTTGCATCAAACACTTACAGAAATAATAATAATAATAATTAAAAAAAAAAACACTTTTTAAAAATGTCGTTATTTATATTACCGGTATTTGGATTATTTAGAATTTTGTTCATAGTTTCATTTTTACTTTAGTTTTTCAAAGCAGTTAGGAATATTAATAATTTATGAAAAAAAGTTTAGATTTTGTGTATATGAAAGTAATTAAGCAAACTAGTGTAGGCTTTGAGTCAGTTATTGATTAATAAAGATAATTATTTTAATTGAATTTGATTACTCTTTCACATCACTACATGTAATTGATTAATCAAAACTGATTATATATGTATATATATATATATACAACCCCCAATTCCAATGAAGTTGGGACATTGTATTAAACATAAAAACAGAATACAATGATTTGCAAATCATGTTCAACCTATATTTAATTGAATACACTACAAAGACAAGATATTTCATGTTCAAACTGATCAACTTTATTGTTTTTAGCAAATAATCATTAATAATCATTGTTCGTGCCAATGGCATGGGTCACTTACACATCTGTGAAGGCACCATTAATGCTGAAAGGTACCTACATGTTTTGGAGAAACATATGCTGCCTTCCAAGCAACGTCTTTTTCATGGACGCCCCTGCTTATTTCAGCAAGACAATGCCAAACCGCATTCTGCACGTGTTACAACAGCGTGGCGTCGTAATAAAAGAGTGCGGGTACTAGACTGGCCTGCCTGCAGTCCAGACCTGCCTGCCATTGAAAATTTGTGCCGCATTATGAAGTGTAAACTACGACACTGTACATCAAGCAAGAGCGGGAAAGAATTCCATCTACAAAGCTTCAACAATAAATGTCCTCAGTTCCCAAACGTGGGTTTTCTCTGGGCGCTCCGGTTTCCTCCCACATCCCAAAAACGTGCGTGGTAGGTTAATTGAAGTCTCTAAATTGCCCGTAGGCGTGAATGTGAGTGCGTATGGTTGTTTATGTGTGCCCTGCGATTGGCTGGCAACCAGTTCAGGGTGGACCCCGCCTCCTGCCGATGATAGCTGGGATAGGCTCCAGCACTCCCGCGACCCGCGTGAGGAGAAGCGGCTCAGAAAATGGATGGATAATAACATGCATATAAACCTGTGATTATAAATATATTGGTATATTTTAATTTTGTATGTCCAGTCAAAGTATCCATCCATCCATTTTCAACACCGCTTACCCTGGTTAGGGTCACGGGGCGCTGGAGCCTATCCCAGCTGACTTCGGGCAAAAGGCGGACTACACCCTGAACTGGTCGCCAGTCAGTCTCAGGGCACAGATAGACACGGACAACCATTCGCACCCACATTCACACCGTCACTGAGTGGGAACTGAACCCACGCTGCCTGCACCAAAGTCAGGCAAGTGTACCACTACACCATCAGTGACCTGTCCAGTCAAAGTAATAAATATAAATAATTAACATAGACAGTGATGTGTACATTTTTTATTTATTTTTATAGTTATGTTACTATTTTGAGTGGACAATTTTATAAAGCTGTTGAATGTAATTGAAATTAACAAAATAAAGAAAGTTATTACATTATTATTAATAATATGACCAAAACATTGGCCAAAAGTGTCATGATCCCGTGATTCTGTTTGGTTGCAAGTGGTTGTGTAGTTTACGTGTTGTTTATTTTTGTGCATGCCTTTCCAAACTTGTGCGATTCGGATTGTGACCTTTGTTAGTATCACTCGTTTTGTCTTTTCTAAACTTTTGTAATTTAGACAGCATTTCTATCTTGCGTACTGTGTTTCACAACCCCCCCGCCCCCCCTCACAAAAGCTCCATGGCAATCGAGCGACATGCAAATAAATCCTGTAAGTCATCCTGACATTTTAGCCCATTGAGTTTAAAAATAGTTGCGTTGATGACGTGCCAGGCGCGGCGCCACCGAATCGAGCGCACGGCTGGCTGAACTATAGTGAAACCTTTTATTTATTTCATCCTTGAGTCCGTCCGAGTGGCCATTTGTCAGCGCGCTCTCTCCTGTGCGGGAGCGAAGGCCGCTTCTCTCCATCCTCTGCCAGTATTCTCCGTTAATGAACACCGCAACTTCACATTGTCATGATAATCAGTGCTTATTTGGCAATGGAACGCCACCATTACCGCCCACTTGAACAATCACAAAAATACACTGTAATCCCCATTAAAATCATAGGTTACCTTCCTTATTACGTTTGACTGTTATCTTGGGCTGTCACCTCCATTCGTCGTCTCTTTCTCCATTTCTGAAAGAAAGGCATTGAAAAGCTGATTGCACGGTGCCATAGGTGGGGGGCATTCAGTGGCACGCTACCTGCATGGAAATTGCCTTTAATCGTCCCCGGTCATTGTCCCAGTGGAGATGTTAATTGGCTCGGCCCGGCAATCAGAAAGGGTCATCTGCGGGAGTCGTCCACTAAATGTTGTGGCCTTATCGCCAAAATTATGATGGCCGGTGACTTTTTTGTTTAATCTGTCAGGAATTCCAAACATGCTTGTTGGTATTTTTAAAGTTGGATCCATGTTACATGAGGCACAAAACTGGTCCAACGCAACAAAAAAGTTAAAAAGCAGACCTTTGCCCAGGTGGAAAGATTGTGGTCTGCGTATCAACGCACGAGATTCTTGACAGCAAGTTTGAAACATATATTTTCAATGTTTTTAAGCAAGTGGTGAGCATGCCTGCTTTAAAATTAATCCACATTTTTTCCCCCAGAATCCTGTCATGTGCCCCAATACCATTTACCCGCTAAAACAATACAGCTTGCTTCCGTGCTAAGCGGATGAAAAAGCGCTCCGTCGAGCTTAGACCTCCACCAAGGAAATTACCAGGATTGTGGTCTACACGTCAACACAAAGGATCCATGCCATCCGGCCATTTTCTTTTGTGCCTGTCTTCAATCCGGGCAACTGGATTCATCCATGCTGACAGTGGGTGCGAGGCACAGTACACCCTGGGCTGGCTTCCACTCAGGTGCAGGGCACGTATACAGTGGACATAAAAAGTATAAACAGTGGATATAAGAAGTCTACACACCTCTGTTCAATTGCCAGGTTTTTGATATAAAAAAAATGAGACCCGTGTAAATAATTTCAAAACCTTTTCCATCATTAACGTGACCTATGACGTGTACAACCTTTTATTTCTGTGTAAAACACTAAATTCTAATGCTCGTGTCATTGTATTTCCTTATTTTAGTTTTGTTTTTTTATGCAGTAGTTCTATTTCCAAGATATCGTGTGGTTGTGTGAAACCACTTGCGCGTGGATGGCTCACAAGCCTTTGGTGGGTTCTGTGTTAAAGGCAAATGGGTATAAAATGCTCTGATGCCTCAACTGAGCAGGGTGAAAGTAATACCTCTTACCCCCCACGACAAAATATTTCAGATGTCAGCGTTGGCGCTTCAACAAGATATTGCACTTACTTGGAGACGCTGCACATGTTTCCTGAGGCGGGATTAACGGCGACGCCAGGGAGGATGCGGGGAGGGTTGGGGGGAATGAGTGTCTCCATCTGTCTGTGGGGGACTGAGGGTGTGACGGCGGTGGGCGGGGGGACTGGCACAAGGGTAGAGATCACACAACTTCCTGGCCTGGAAGTACAAAATCTGTTTGCGGACATGGAAGAGGCATGACTCAAACATCACGATGAGTGTGTCCATGTCACCGAGTGAAGTTTGTCTCCGGGGGACTGACCATCTCACTGGCAGACAGATACCATCTGCTCGAAGGGGCTCGAGGATGGATTGAGTACCATCAAGGACCGTCTTCCCGGCCTCTTCATGCGACCCCCCCCCTCCCCCCCGCCAAGCCCCTTCCCGAGGTGCTTTCTGCTACTGGTTTTGGGGGTGGGGGGTCTGATAGAGATTCTTTTATCTGTGGGCCAAAATCAAGCAAAGATTGATCATTACTCTTTTGGGCAAGGATCCAAATCAATATTCCATTAATGTCAGAGCTGCTAGGTTGGGATGAATCCCGCTAATGTGTCCTTGGTCTAACCACTGACAGGATTTTTATAGCGCACATATGAGACTTATTTTAAGGACATTGAGGGGATGCAGCGATGTTCGGTTAAGACTTGATCTTGGATGGTGAATGGGCGGTGTACTGTACGGTAGATGTATTGATCAGCGGATGGACAGACCGATACAGGAGACAGATGGATTGATGGAGGGATGGCCTGACAGAGGAACAGAT